>NC_092253.1:2332500-2682500 GCF_036320965.1 Panulirus ornatus | reverse complement strand
AAATTTTTTTGTACTAATGGTGGTGTGAGTAAAAACTGAAATTTTTTTCAAACATTATTGTGTTTATATGTATTTGATAATTCAGTTGCACAATTTTTTTTTAGAGTCAGTTGCTGCATTGCCTTTTCACGTAGAACGTTTTGATGCAAAGTTGTCATCAGGGAAGTGAATTGGTTAAGATAGCATCCAATCTGGTATAATGTAGTTGCTGAAAGTAGTTCATGTTCATGTTGTTAAAAATGGCATTCTCTGACATGATAGGCCTTCAGTGAAGCTCACACATCATTTGCCTTGATTCAATCCACTGACAGCACGTCAACCCCGGTATACCACATCGCTCCAATTCACTCTATTCCTTGCCCTCCTTTCACCCTCCTGCATGTTCAGGCCCCGATCACTCAAAATCTTTTTCACTCCATCTTTCCACCTCCAATTTGGTCTCCCTCTTCTCCTCGTTCCCTCCACCTCCGACACATATATCCTCTTGGTCAATCTTTCCTCACTCATTCTCTCCATGTGCCCAAACCATTTCAAAACACCCTCTTCTGCTCTCTCAACCACGCTCTTTTTATTTCCACACATCTCTCTTACCCTTACGTTACTTACTCGATCAAACCACCTCACACCACACATTGTCCTCAAACATCTCATTTCCAGCACATCCATCCTCCTGCGCACAACTCCATCCATAGCCCACACCTCGCAACCATACAACATTGTTGGAACCACTATTCCTTCAAACATACCCGTTTTTGCTTTCCGAGATAATGTTCTCGACTTCCACACATTCTTCAAGGCTCCCAGAATTTTCGCCCCCTCCCCCACCCTATGATCCACTTCCGCTTCCATGGTTCCATCCGCTGCCAGATCCACTCCCAGATATCTAAAACACTTCACTTCCTCCAGTTTTTCTCCATTCAAACTCACCACCCAATTGACTTGACCCTCAACCCTACTGTACCTAATAACCTTGCTCTTATTCACATTTACTCTTAACTTTCTTCTTTCACACACTTTACCAAACTCAGTCACCAGCTTCTGCAGTTTCTCACATGAATCATATATATATATATATATATATATATATATTATATATATATATATATATATATATATATATATATATATATATCTTTTCTTTCTTTCAAACTATTTGCCATTTCCCGCATTAGCGAGGTAGTGTTAAGAACAGAGGACTGGGCCTTTGAGGGAATACCCTCACCTGGCCCAATTCTCTGTTCCTTCTTTTGGAAAATTAAAAAAAAAACGAGAGGGGAGGATTTCCAGCCCCCCGCTCCCTCCCCTTTTAGTCGCCTTCTACGACACGCAGGGAATACGTGGGAAGTACTCTTAATCCCCTATCCCCAGGGATCTATATATATATATTTTTTTTTTTTTGCTTTCTCGCTGTCTCCCGCGTTTGCTAGGCAGCGCAAGGAAACAGACGAAAGAAATGGCCCAACCCATCCCCATACACATATATATATATATATATATATATATATATATATATATATATATATATATATATATATATATATATATATATTCTTTCTTTCTTTCATACTATTCGCCATTTCCCACATTAGCGAGGTAGCATTAAGAACAGAGGACTGGGCCTTTGAGGGAAAGAGAGAAAAAGAGGGAGGGCAGCACAGGAAACATCCACACCTACCTCATGCTTGTGAAGGAAATTTTGTAGCAACTGTGGCTAATTCTTTATTCATGTATTAATGGGTTACTGGAGGACTTGGGCAGTAAGTGATAGATAAAGAACTAGAATATTTCCAGAGAAAAACACCTCCATTATCCTTCCCACACCTACAAGCTATTTAAAGTCTTCACCCTCATGTGTAATATGAAAGTTGTAATATTTCTAAATGTCTTTGTTATTCACCACTAATGCTGTGCCTGTGTATGAAATAAGATTAGAAAGAGAAACTTAAGTTCTTTATGAAGAGACAAACAAATCCTCAATATTCTTCCTACACTTGGCTGCCATCAGAATGTTAGCATGGAAGTTGTAGTACTTTTAATCATGTTCATGTTATTTTTTTATGTTAGCTGAGATGGCATGGACAACGGAAGCCCTGATTAAGGCCATCTCATTGCTGCTGTATATATATCTTAGCCTGAGCAAGGTAACCATTTTATCGACCAACTCTAGGGGTCGATGAACAGCTGGGTCGACTGTGAATTGACTGTCGAAACCAGGATTCATACCTATATCCTGAACCCTAGGTGGCCCATGAATGCATTACAGTCAGGAATTCTGACAACTTCCTCAATATCCCTGTTTATGAAATGATAGTTCAGTGCAAAAACAAGCTCAATATAAGGAAAAGTAACCTCCAGTTCCTCCTTTCTCATCAGCTGCTGTAAGATGTGTTATGTTTCCCATTTACCAGCTCATTATACATGAAGGTTATATCATTAAAAAGATTAAGTGGATTTGTTAGATATGAATGATTTAATTGAAAACCATGCTGAGATTCATTTATTAAGTGATGGTCCTCTGTGCTATCCCAAATGATGGTTTTCATAAGTTTACCAGCTACAGATGTTAAGCTGACTGGACTATAATTAGCAAGGTTCCATTTCTGTGGAACATTCCCCAGAGCAAGTGATTTATTGAAGAGAGTAGTTGAGGGTTTATTTCATTTTTCACCTCGTTGTCCTGGGTCTGTTGTTTTATTTATTCTTATTTCATTCAGTGTTGATACTACAGCTTCAACTCTTACATTTAATGGTGCTCTAATGAGGTGAATCCTTATGGATACACCCTGTTTTAGGGTAAAACAAAGTTTTAGCTTCCCTCTGCTGAGCATGTGCTCTCTTAGATGCTCGTAGAGCATTGAAGGTGTTTTTCATCCTTCAGAGCCAACATCTCTTAACATATTAATGGATGTATGGTACACAGATACTAGATAGAGATGCTGTCCTCTGTTCTTAATTGTTTTGTCATTTTGCTCTTTTTATCGTCAATATAACTCTGAAATAATTTTCTTCCTCATTACCTCCTCTGGTGACAGTTGGTTTGGTAGCTGGCTTAGATGGTGCCCCACTTCCCTTAGCCTTCTTCGTGAGGCAGAGAAAACTCTCCTTTCAAGTAAGTATCAAAAAGAGTTGAATGTTATCATCTGAATTTTATTGTATTATATGGCATGAATTTTGAATTATTCATGATGTAAAGTCTTACCAAGTGAACATGTGCTGTATAGCAGCATTAGGACTGAATTGGAAATTTTTTTAGTGCAACTAATGTACTTTTCTCTTGCAGACTTAAAGAGCTCATATAGAGGGAGATACATTAATGTTGGATGTGCAGTAGGTACAAAAGAGTCTCATATATGGACAGTGAGCTTAAATGAAGATTCCAATAACATTCCACTCGTCCTTCTCCATGGCTTTGGGTCCGGTGTGGGGTTGTGGTGTCTTAATTTTGACTCTCTCTCAGTAAATAGACCTGTTTATGCAATGGATATTATTGGTAAGTGCTTCTAGGGAAGGACCCACTGTGATTTGCCTTTTTAATCATCATAGATTGCTTTTCAAAACATGGAACATATTTTAAAGTACATTATGCCATACCTTTTTAATGCAAAAAAATTCATAATCAAACTTAAAAATCTACAAAATGTTTATTAGAAAAAAACATTGCAAGGATGCATAGTCAACAAAAAAATATCACTACCCTTGGGTTTGATGGAATTCAAAATGAGCAGTGTTACTGCAGATGTTTCATTATGGATGGTACTTCTGATAATTTTTTGTGTTTCTTATACATTATAAAATCTATTCTTCATGCCCTATTTTCTAAATTGAATCTATGAAGTAATAATGAAAAATATGTGTTTATTAGAAAAAGAACAAACTAGTGTAATTCACTCTTTAGTTGATACTCATTTTGAAAATTATTTGCACCACACATTATGGATGGTACTTCTGATAATTTTTTGTGTTTCTTATACATTATAAAATCTATTCTTCATGCCCTATTTTCTAACTTGAATCTATGAAGTAATAATGAAAAATATGTGTTTATTAGAAAAAGAACAAACTAGTGTAATTCACTCTTTAGTTGATACTCATTTTGAAAATTATTTGCACCACACATGCATTGAAAAAAGAAATTTGGAATGCTGAGAGGGTGAGATGCCATTTATCACACATTATGAAATAAGAAAGAAAAGGGTAAGAGTCACAGGTGAAATGGCTGGACCAATCTTTCTTTCATGCTTGTTCACTGTTTCCAACATTAGTGAGGTCATACCAGGAACAAACAGCATGGGCCTCAAAGAATATATCCTCACTTGGCTGTTGCCTCAGTTCTTTCTTTTGGAAAGTAATGATACATAAGGAAAGATTTTCACCCTCCCAGACCTGCTTCTCTTATCTGGCTTTTACAGGGTGCAGGAGATACATGGGTAGTATTTTTTCTCATCTGTGTGTGTTGTATGAGCTAATGAGCTACATAGAGATTAGTCTTTGTATGATAGTGCTTTCATCTTAAACAGAGAAGCTCATTACTTTGTCAATTCTGAGGGAATGATTATCATTTCTACCTACAGGATTTGGACGCAGTTCACGACCAGCCTTTACAATGGACCCAGTAGAAGCTGAGCGAGAGTTCATCACCACCATAGAGTTGTGGAGGCAGAAATTGGCCTTAGAAAAGTTTGTACTCCTGGGTCACTCCTTTGGTGGTTTTCTTGCTGCTTCATATGCTATCAAACATCCAGAAAGGTAATTGTTATGTACAATAGGAAGTAAAGATATAGTACAAAGAGCTATAGTGAAAATAAATGAAATGCTATTTTCCATTTTCATCAAGGATGAGGTGATACATGGAGTGTTTAGTTTGGTATAAATTATATTTTTTCTTGAAGCTGAGATGGCACAGGCCACTTTGGCCCTAATATTGAGCGATCAGGGCCTGAGAGTACAGGAGGGTGAGAAGGCGTGCAAGGAATAGAGTGAATTGGAACAATGTGGTATACTGGGGTCTATGTGCTGTCAATGGACTGAACCATGGCATGTGAAACATATGGGGTAAACCATAGAAAGATCTGTGGGATCTTGATGGGGATAGGGGGCTGTGGTTTTGGTGCATTACACATGACAGCTAGACTTAGTGTGAACGAATGTGGATTTTTTTTTTTTTTTGTGTGTGTTTTCCTGGCGCTACCTCGCTCAATTCAGGGGGTAACGATGCCTGAACCAGGTACCCATTTTATCAAAGAAAACCCGGGGGGTGGGTGAACAGCTCGGTTTACTGCGGACCAACTACCATAACCAGGATTCAAACCTGTGTGCTTGATCCTGGGTGGCCTGTGAATGCGTCATGGTCAGGAATGCTAACCACTACACTACGGTAGTTATCTTTATAATGAAAGATCACCAGTTGCTGTATTATATATACTTTAGTCTCCCTCTACAGGGATACCTTTGATTTCTTAAGATTTCTGAAAAGAGTTACTTAAACTGGAAGATACAATAAGGATAACCATAAAGCTTCACTGAAGTAGGTCAGTTACTCTTGAAAAGAGATTCTCAGAATTAGAAGAGAGGTTGCTTAGGAGTTCAAGTGACATGACCTAGGAGTATTAGGTTAGAAGTCACTTAAAGTGTAACTGTTTACCTCAGAGCAGTTTAGATGAGACTGATAAAGCTGGTATCTTGAGTGCTTTTTCGAAGTACAGAAGACCATTGTCATTCTGCATACAGAATATTTATACAAACTCATATATTATTAGGTGAATGCTCTTGAGAATGTGTAATCCCTGTACTGTATTTTAAGATTTATCTTGAAGAGTTTATCTTCAACCTATTCTAAAAAAAGCACATTTTAGTCTGTGGTCTTAGTGTGTGAACACATTTTTAATAGGGAATATGGTACTGTGATATATATTTATATTTTTGTCTTAGGATTCATCATCTCATTTTGGCTGATCCTTGGGGTTTCCCTGAACGTCCACTGGATGTAGATGGACAGAAAAAGTATCCTCTATGGGTTAAAGCCATTGGTGTCATACTCCAGCCCTTCAACCCACTTTCTGTGATAAGAACTGCTGGGCCATTGGGTGAGTATTTTTTTGACTTTTTTCGTGTGCCATATTTGAGTTAACATTTTATCAAGAGAAGAACCATGCAGTGTATTTTTTCTCAATAATAACTCTTTTACATATTAAAAAGTATCTATTGGAGAATTTTTATTGATATTGAGCCTAGTTCTTGAGTAATCTTCAGTATATATCATATCTAACCAACACCTTTTAATCCTTCCCTTTTACTGCAAGATAATCCATACAACCTCCATTTTCTCCTACAGTCTTGGCATGTTACCAAATTCTTCAACAGATATATCCTGTCTCACATGATGTTCTTCCCTCTTACATCCAGCCTTCTCCCTGTCATATCAACTCTTCATCCACAGTATACTGTAAGATAATCATGTCTGTGTGCCATTATACTCCATTTGACAATTTACCAACCACCCAGCATGTTAATGTATGTGTATGAATAAAAGAAGATCATGTAAGGATCCCAGAACGAAGGGTAAATAGAAATCTAAGGTAGGATGAAAAGCTGTGATGGAATGATGTAAACAGATAAGAATGAGAAAATAAGAAAAAAGGATGATGTGTATGAGAGGTTGTGAGAGTACTTTAAATAACTGATTGGGTTAATGACTTAAGAGCCATAGGTTGGTATGGTAGAGTTAGAATTCAGGAAGAGTAAATTAGCAATTGAAGGGAGAACATTACAAATGGTGTGAGAAGAACAGTACTTCCCCATTTAGATGAGGTAGAGAATGAGACGATGAAGAGTGGTAGAGCTTCAAGTGGACAGATTCAAACAGTGTTTGGCATTATGAGAAAGGTGACTAAGTATATTCATGAAATAAGAACCATGAAATGTGTAACTTGCTTTTCATATAATATATTAGAAGTATTTGTTTTGGAAAAACAATTTAGCAGTATCATTAACATAAAGAAATTTCTCCCAAATCTATCCCTCTTGAATAGTAGACTTAGACTTCTTGAGCTTGATACTGGGGGAAAAGTTTGTTTTTTGTATGTAAAGGAACACAGGAAAAAATAGGTAACAAGAAATAGGTCAGCAGCATTCAGGATCCACATTTGCTATTAAGAGAGGGTGATGCAGAAATGAAGGCGGGTGGCACAGTTAACCAAGTTGCTGTTTCCTCATTCTGTGTTGCTTTACAATTATGAATTAAAAGAGGAATTATTTTCTTTGGAGAAAAATAAAAGAGTATTGGAATGAGGAGGGTAGGGAAAGTGAGTAGAAGTATATATGAGTGGAATCCTTGGTGTAAGAGTGAATAATGTTAGAGGTTGAAGAAATGATATGATATGTGGATAGAAGAGAGTAGGCAATAGGACAGAACCCTGAATGGCACCACTGTTGACGGGGAAAGAGGGAAAAGCCACTCTGTGTCAACAACAACCACATTGGAATCTTTAGAAAGGAAACTGTCCATTAGAGAACAGAGAAAATCATAAACTCCAAAGGAAGGAAGTTTAGAAAACAAAGACTGATGCTTTGAAGATGTTGAGGACTAGAAAAACAGATGATAAGTGTGTAAGAAAGTGAGATTTAAGGAGGGCTTCAAATACTTTGGAGACTGCAGAAGTAAAATTGGGCAATAGTTGGAAGAGTTATGTTAAAAGATTTGAATATTTACTTCAGTTCCATTTTCCATTACCTTTATTTTGTATTCTTTATAAGAAACTTTTTACTAATACTTATTCAAACTGAAGTCTTAATTCATACAGACTTTATTATGCTTGCAATTGAGCTTGGTGACACTGCCTTGTTCACCACTGGCATTGTTTTACTACCTGCTGCTTTAGAGGTGCCTCTAACAATAGGAATGCCTGCTGCTGATTTGGAAACTATTATTAGAGTGTGATATTAGTTTTTTGGCCTTGTATGATTGAACCTTTCTTTTTCAGCTAAGTAACAGTCAGTAACAGTCACAAGCTGTAATTCTCTTCTGAAAAACATTGATTAGCATAATACTGCTAACTGATGCACATGTATTCCATTTGTAACACCTGGGCCTCAACTGCTGCCTGCCCATGCAATCGTTTGTGTGTGGTGTGTGAACATACTTATGTATGAGCATTTGTATATACACTTATGTTTATATATATATGTTCTTGTAATTACATACGTATTGGGTGCTGTTGTTGCCACACTCTGCTAGCAGATGGTTACTCCATGAGCAAGAAGTCACCCTCAGCAAGGCTGTCCCATCATCATTTTGACTTGAAAGGGGTACAGTTTTATCAAGGACCTTCATCATTACCCTGCTGTCCTGCTTGGGGTGCAGCTGTGAACCTGCAGGATCCTAATAAAAGAGACCATGGTACTGTATGATGGTAAAAAAATTGGGTGCTTCATGATTATCATTAAAATGAGAATTCCTTCACAGGCCCAAAGTTACTTCAAAAAGCAAGACCAGACTTAAGCCGCAAGTTTTCTGGAATGGTAAAAGATGCTGAAGAAGTCATCCCCAATTACCTATATCACTGTAATGCTCAAAATCCAACGTAAGTTGCAAAGAAAGAATTTTGTGATTTTCGGTGCTTGTGTATACCACTTTGCTTTAAAGCTTTCATATGTAATGACCCTATATTAGAATGGTCCTTAGAGAATTTTACAGTATTTCAACTACTAATTTTAGCACCATAAGGTTTTGAGAATAAAGAAACAGTTATTGAAACATTTCATGATTAATTCTGCTTATTAGTTTAGTTTTCAGATAGGTAAAGCAGTTTTAACTTAAATCTGCTAAGAAATATTGTATGAAAAGTTTTAAGGCTAGTCGATTTCAGCCTTAATCATGTTACAACAGGTGCTCCAGATGTGCGATAAGAGGATACTTTTTACGTTGTCCTCAAGCTTGCATTATTATTATTATTTAGACAGAAAGGTTGATTCTCCTCCCTTGTGTAACTCACAGTACTGAACAGGACTTTAGAATAACTGGAAACTTAAAACCCCTCATAACCTTCATTGATAAGGTTTAAAACTATGTGAAACATACAGTGCTCCAGACATGGTTATAGCTATATAGGGAGAGTACAGGGAAATTGAGCAGCAGTAGTTCAGTGTCATTGTTAAAGTTGTAGCATTGTGGGCATGAAGGTTCCTGGGATATGTTGAAATGGTGTTTGTAGTTTTGTAGGGATAGGTGATGCTTCAATCATAGATGGGAGAGTGTGAACTGTGTATTTCAAGGGAGCATGGTTTCAAATGGGTGTATGTCTGGTAGGATTGTGTTTAAGAGTTGGGAGAGCAGCTATTTCAGTGTGAATGTGTTTTGTCAGTGTTGTGTTTGTTGGGGGTATGGAAATCAATAAGTATAGATTGCTGAAGTGTGTGATGGTGGTACACTTTTTATTTCCTTTTGGGTGTTGGTGGTTAGTTGTGGAGTAGCTTGGATGGAAGGGGTCTAGTACTTTTGTAAAGAATTGAATATGGAGCATTTTGAGATGGGATTGTGATGGAGGGATCTTTGTGTCATTTTGTAAGAGTCGAGTATTTGTTGTTCCCAGGTAACCAAATATTTTTCTGAGTGCTCCAGTTTGTGTGGTTTGCAGCTTTGTTATACTATATTTCTTTTTGAGTGGGTGGAAGCCTAGATGGGCTAGGTGTAGTTGGGAGTGAAGCAGATGAAATGTCTGTAGAAGATGGTGTGTTATTCTTTTTCTTGCCAAATCTTGTGCACATTAGTGTTCTGAGGGCATTTAGTTTGTTTGTTACTTTTGTGTTGATGTTTTTAATGTATCGTATGTGATGCCTAGAATGGTTGGTGTTTTGTTCATTGTATACAATTGTTCATTCAATGACTAGAGGATATGAATTGGATTCGTGTCTGTTTAGGGTTAAAGGGGTATTTGAAGTCTGTGAAGGTGCTGTCATTCTGTTCTGAGTGAGCCATTGTTCCAGTTGTGTAATGTAGTACTGCATGTTTGTTTTTGCTACTGTGGTTTCAGGGTATTGTGATGTGATTGTGAAGTTGTTTACATTATTATTATACTTGACCGCCGTTTCCTGTGTCAGCAAGGCAGCACCAGGAAACATGAAAAATGGCCATCCACTCCTGTACACACATATGCACAAATGCCCATACATGCATGTATACATACACACACATACACACATCAACACACACACATACATACATATATACACACACACATACACACATGTACATATTCATACTTGTTTGCCTCTTTTTGACTGTAGATTTAAAGTTGAGACCTCTGGATTTTCAGTGGGGAGTCAGCCTTCCACACCCTCATGGCTGGGTTTGGCTGGGCCAAGTATCCAATGATTCAGCGCATGGACTCACTGAGGAAGGGAATGCCAATGACTGTAATATATGGGTCTAGATCATGGGTGGATCATGATCCAGGTTTCCAAATAAAATATATGAGGAAGGATTCTTATGTTGATGTACAGGTAAGTTTCAATTGTAGGCTCTGGTGTAAAGTCCAAAAAAAATGTCAGAAATGTAGAGAAATAGCAACTTTAAATCCTAATTTCATTTGAACTCACACCTAGAATAGCACTAATCTCACTTAGTCAGGAAAAGAAGTCTTGGGTCTTTTACCCAGCTAGAAACTGACAAGTTACTGTAGTTTATTGATAGTATAATTGGAAAAAGTTTTGTTGATACTTATTCATTGATTTGCTCTTTAAATTTTTCATCGGACATGCAATTAACACTGCCAAAATGCCTGGCCATACATTCATTTATTTAGTCATTCAGCCAGACAGAGACAGGTGCCTGCAATGCAGAATTTGTTGTACATTTCTCTTCCCTTCACCACTTTGTAAAGTCCCTTGCTCACATGATGCATTTAATTTTTCCACAGTCTTCAACAGACACAGCATTGTTGGAGACTGATTGTCACATGATACAGAAATACTGAAAAATAGTACATATGTAGCATTTACTGTACTTATAGCCATATTATGCACTTTTTCCAGAAAGATGTTTCCAAAGATCACTTTGCATCTTACATGCTGATGGTTTGGCATTATTTTTTTCTACAAATTCCCTATTAGATAAGGGCTGTCTTATATGGTACTGCATCTAATATGGCAGAAAATATTGAAAATGTTTTTTATATCATGTATGACACTTGCTATTTTTGTGTGTCAACATTTTATGTATACATACATACTATTTTCATCATTTGTCGAAAAACATGTCTCACTGAGACAGCAGAAATTTTTACATATGATAGAAATGAATGTCTGCATCATCTGGTTTGATACTTAAATATCTCATCCGTTTCCTTTGCTCTTAACATTTTGCCTACTCTCTTGACTCATGATACAAGAAAGACTTCAAGGTAATCAATAAGAATGTGAAAAAATGGAACAAGTATTTTGTAGGAACAGCCTCCAACTTCTCATAAAAAGCATTCCACAGATCTGTTCATTATATTCCTTTTATATTATGCAGTGTGGTATATTATGAACCTGAACACTGTATAATTGATGTTGTTTTGCACATATATAGATTATTGTAAAAAACATATAAAAAATCAAAAAGATATACATGAAGTTGTAAGTATTATTTGCATTCAGATTTGCCAACTTTTTTTCTGACAAATTGTATGCACAATAACTTGAAAATTAATAATAGTGCTTGTAATATATTTTTCGAAGTCACTTCTTGCCATAACTAATTCTATTTTTTTTTTTGGCTTAACACAATAAGAGCTGTTGTAAAGTACTAGCTCCTTTTACTTTGCCAAAGCTCTGTCTCCTCTTTCCCATCCCACCCTTTCTGTGTATTTTTTCCTACTGCTGCACTACATCTCTTATGCTCACTTGCCATCCATTTGAACACATTTTTTTAAGAGAATAATGGAATTTTGCTATATCAATTTGCATTATGTGCAGATTAGAGGTTTATGCACTTCTCCCTTCAGACATCAACTTATGTTTCATAAATACACCTGATCATTCTTCCGGTATAACACCTCTTGCACATTGCAGATTTTTAAGCTGTACTTTCTCAAAATGTTCTGAAGACCCATTTACCTCCCTCTCATTGCTTTGATAGTCATTTTTTTTCTACATGTATTTTCCCAGCAGAATATTGGGTATTTTAGTAATGTTTAGAATATATATTAAAAAAAAAACCAGCAAACACTATTAGAATATCCTCTATTTAGCACTTAATGTTGAAATTAGTGATGACTTTGATATGATTGAATAAAGAGATATGCACACACCATAGTCAGAACACCCAGTAAACTATATGTGAATCAAAGATTAAACCGAGGTTCAGCTGATTTTGAATATACAAAATGATGTCTTCAATCCTTGGTACCTCTTTACATTTAGAAATACATTTGCTTTTTCCAGGTAATTCATGGAGCTAGCCATCATGTATATGCTGATAAAGCTGAGGTATTCAATAAACTGATAAATGATATTGGCAGACATACAGATAATGGGACGCTACCTAAGCTTGCCCCAGATGTGCCGAGGACAAGCCGTGAGGAAAATAGTGGCACCATTGGTTTGACTGTCTCCAATACGATAAATGTTCACAATGATGACACTACAGATGAGTCAACAGTCCAAGCAGATGTCTTGAATATGCCAGACAATTAGTAGCATAAGAAAGAAAAATAAACAGCAATTTGACCTGACATTTATGATAATTATATGAAGAAGGATAGAGTAAAATATATGTGATTCTTTTTTAATATGACAGAGCAGTTAAAACTTTATATATACTTACAATAAGCAGAAATATATATTTTTATGCCACCTTTCAGGTGTATGAGATGATAAATTAGGAGACATGTAGAGGTATACATAGGGTATATTACCACATGTAGGATAGCTGAAATTTCAATTTGCAGCTTATCTTTTCCTTTCTGATGATTTGTAAAACACTTATATAGCTTAACTAAGCGATGCTTTTGTATGCATAAGTATTAGTACAGGTCTTAGTTGTGCCATTAACTTTTGTAAGTATGGCTGTAAACACAGATGGTAGATTAGTAAACAGGTAATTTTTTATCGTGTAGATTTTACTCATCATCGCTTTTCCACTGAAAAAAGTTTTAAGTTTCAGATATATTGTATGTTGCACACAGTAAATTTTTACTTACATTTTATGACACCCCAAAAATAGAGAAAACTTTACTCAAAACATGATACTTATTCTTACACATGATAATGTCATCTTAAAGAAAACATGTATTTATTATCAAATTAACCTTCCAGTCAGTTGCATGGCCAGTCTTGGTATTTCACCTTGACCATAGTAGTTTTAAGATAGAGAAATTCATATCAATTAACTAATTCCCTAGCATCAGTAATACTATTTTCATTTCTTTGGGGTGGATCAAGTGCCCCATGCACTTTTTGTATGAATTAGTTTTGCAAAACTAGGGTCCACAGCCCTAACAATATAGTCTGGTAAAAGTTAGGGACACCCATATTTGATGTATGTGACCAACATTTCCATTGTATATTATACCTATTTGCCTTTCTTCCCATAGCAAGTTAGTATCAGTTACATACAACTGAGACTTCACAGAAAAATTCTTGCTTAGCTCCTTCTGTTCCTACTTTTAGGAAGTGTTAAAACTGGAGTTTCGTACATTTTGTGGAAATTAATTTTGAACAGCTGAGGTTCCCAGACACAACTCATAGGCTTACAAAAAGTAGGAACAATTGGATTAAACATAATTGGTTTGTAATACTTTATTTTCATATTCCTATTTGCCTTTCCTACCTTAGCAAGGTAGTATCAGGAGCCAGTAACAGCCTTTGAGGAACAATCCTTGCTTAGCTCCCTCTTCTGTTTCCACATTTTTAGAAAGTGATAAAACAGAAGAGAAGGATTTCCTATCCCACCCCTTGTAGTTTGCCTTCTGCTATATGCAGGAGATACTGAGATATGTAGGTATATGCATGTATAAAATTACTGGTTTATGATTCATTTATATTAATTCTATGCAATACATGTAAGTGGTATGTATACGGACATCAGTTTTGAATATCTGTTGAAACAAAGTTCATTGAAACTTATGGTTTCAAATACCCTCTCTATGGTTTTTAATGGTACAATGTTACTTTCTTAAGTAAACTTTTTTTCTCTATTCCTCTCCCAAAGTAGCAAGTGACTTACAGTGGAGTGGAAGCTCCTACCTCATCAGTAACCCAAGTCATTACAGCCATGACGATTGAATATAATGATTGGTGTGGCTCATAACTGATACTTGATACCAGTTTGGAAAAGAAGGTCTTAATACTAGTTGATGATTTGTTTATAGTGCTAGAATGATGACTTATTGTACTTCTGTTAGCTCATGAAAATTAAGAATCATATGAATAACCTGGCTGATCAAAGATAATAGAGAAAATTTTTCAGGTTTTATAGTCATGTGTTTTAGTTATATGACTTTCATTACATATTGTGTAGTGTTTGTAATGATGATGTTGAGTTATGGTGATGCTTATTTCCTGTACTGAACTGTTTTCAGAGAATGTTTAATTGAAAGTTCTGGCCTGTCATAGCTGGTGGACCAAGATATGGGGAGCCTATCAGCACAAAGAGAGTGTCCATGTAACAACTGTTTCATTTTCACATAGTCTAGCTAATCACTTTCAATAGAAAAAAAATGTAGCAATCTCCAGATCATAACCCATTGATACACCTCTGAACATGTGCTAATGCATTCACTCACTCATGTGGGAGGACAATACTAATAGAAGGGTTGGTGTATCTGCCAAAGATAGGGTTTGAGATGGTGTTAAAGAGTGAAAGAAATTGAATTCATGATTGACATGAGTTAGGATGAAGATAGACTTCTAAAGATAGGTGATTTTTAGTGCTTATACTTTTGATAGTGAAAGGAGTGAAGGAATGCATTTTTGGATGATGTCAGTGAATGCTTTAGCAGTTTTGATGCAGGGGATTGATGCTAGGGGATCTGAATGCAAGAATAGGTGGTGTGGTAAGTAAGTGGTATGATTAGGGGGCATGGGAAGAAGCATGTTTTATTCTCTGCTTAGGGAGGAATGATGATCAGAAATTCATGGTTTAAGAAAATATGTATACAGTTCCTGGTGTAAACAAAAGTGGGGAAGTGCTTATTGTGTGCTGTAAGAGGAGTGTTAATCAGGAATTCATAGTGTTAAAAAAAGGGGGCTGAGTGAGGATTTTTCCCTCTAAGGCTCAGTCATCTGAGAGGAGAGTGAATGGTTCCAAGTGTAGGTTGGTTTGTGGCAGGGTTGTGTGATGTCACCATGGTTGTTTAGTTTCTTTATGGATGAGATGATGTGGGAGGTGAATAAAAGAGTCCTGGAGAGAGTGGCAAGTATGTAACCTATAGGGGATGAGAGTGCCTGGGAAATGAGTTTATGTTTGCTGATGATACAACACTGGTGGCAGATTTGTTAGAAACTCTAGTAGTCAGTGACTGAGCTTAGAAGCGTGTATGAAAGGAGGAAGTGATAATAAATGTGAATAAAAGCAAGGTTATTTGATTTAGCAGAGCTGACAGACAAGTTAGTTGGGGAGTGATTTGTAATGGAGAATAATTGGAGGAAGTGAAGTGGTCTAGATACCTGGGAGTGGGCATAGCAGCGAGTGGAAGTGAAAGTGAGTCATATGGTGGGTGAGGGGGCACTGAAGAATGTGTGGAAGGAGAGATCATTATCTGGGAGGGCAAACATGGGTATGTTTAAAGGTGTGGTAGGCCCTACATTATTATAATGGTGCGAGGCATGGGGCTGTAGATAAGACTGTAAGGAGAAGGGTGCGTGTGTTGGAAATAAAATGTTTGAGGACATTGTGGTGTGAAAGGGTAAAAATGAGGTGTGATAATAATAAGAGTATGGTTGAGAAAGCTGAAGAGGGTGTTCTGAAATGGTTTGGACATATGGAGATGAATGACATAAAGGTTGACAGAGGATATATATGTCTGAAATAGAGGGAACTTGGAGATGGAAGGATGGAGTTGAAAAGATTTTGAGCAGTTGGGGCCTAGAGCAAGAACAGGTGAAAAATGGCTTCATTTCCTCGCTTCTATTCTCTTAATGAATTATTTTTTGTTGTGTGAATATTATTACTCCTCAATAGTTTGTAAAGCTTTTGCTAATGTGTACAACTGTTATGTAAAGATTTTTAACAATCAGTTAGATTATTTATTCATGAACTTTGTGTTAAGATGTATGCCATCTTAATATGAAAGGGTAATAAAACTGATTTGAAAAGTTGGAATATAATTTTTCCATTACATAATTATATGCTCATCCTGAATTGCTTCAGGTAATACTTGGATATTCAGTGATACTTAATTTGTCCTTTTTCACATTTACATGTGTATTGAAGTGATAAATATTACTCTGCATAACTAGTAGACACTTTTGTAAATTTTTCTGTATAATTTAGAGGTTTAGTTCTTATTTATTAGATCTGCACTGTGTTCTTTCTTCTTGCTGCATATTAGTGTGCCCTGCACAATCTATACACATTGTCATCTGAATGCATATCTGGAGCTAATTAACCTACATATAATGTTTGATTATTGTCACATGTCCATACCACTCTTATACTCCATTCCTTACTATTCTTTTATAGTACCACAACTCGCTCAAATTTCTTCATTACTTGCCTGGTTACTGTTTTGTCCTCATGCCAACTCCATAAAAGAACCACCTTGTCAGTTTATATTCAGCTGCCATCACTGACTCTCAAACCATTAACTGAAGCAATGATTGGCCTTTTTCCTTTTCATTTCCCTCATGAGTTACATTACTTTTCATGTCTTTTTAACACACTTACCTTCCATTCCGCATGCTTTCTGAAAATACAGTGCCGTGAGTTTTAACAGTATAATGCAGCACAATGTAGTACAGTGTCTCTCTGTATATTATGAACTTTCTAATTTACATGGAATGGATAAGATGATTTTATGGAAATTAATTTTGTACACAGGCTGGCAAAGGGCAGGGATGTCGAAGTTCATTGGGTGGCATTGCTTCTAAACTGCCTATGGTATAACTGTTTATTATCCCACCTTGTCACACAGTGGCTTTCTCTAATTATTGCATTAATTTTATGGTCGAATACAAAGGTATATGCATGCATACATCTGTACATGTAGTACTTAAAAGTTGATAGATGAAAAACATGCTTGTTTCACCCAAAATATGAAAATGGGTGAAACATGCTTATCTAACTTAATGCCAAAGCTAGAAGCTGTAATAATACCACTTTCTGTTCATTGATTTTACAGCCATTTCTCAGAGATGGAAGTTTGACCTTATTCCTACAGTGGGCTGCAGAAAATTGAAAAGTTTTTGTTACCATCATGGCATTGCCAAAACATTCCCCAATCAAATTACTGTTTGGATTGTGCACTGTAACAGACTTCAATTGATCATATTTAACGAAACATATTGACTTTGACCATACCATAAATGACTTGCCAACGAAAGATTATAATTTTGCCCATGGTAGTAAAAGGATATGTATGTCAGGTATAACAACGTTGTTTCACGCTCACTGGCTGTGGGAGTTTACCATCTTGTTTCACATTGAAAACTGCAGAGACCTGAGTTTAGTGGTCTATGTAAACATATAGTGAAGAGGTGAAAAGTCCCTCTGAAATTATTGCAATCCTGAGTACAGTTCATGAGATCTGATGGTCAGCTATAATTCGAATACTGACAGAGTCTTGCCATTGACATGAATTACATAATGATATAAATATTTTTCAGCACATTGGGGAAAAGGGCTCCGAATGACTATAGTGTTTAGCTCATATTTTTTATGAGTTCTCGACCACGGACCCAATTGCCATGGTTTAGGTGGTCAAGCAGGGGCTGTATACAATAGGGTACTTGTTAGGGCTCACGCCATTAGGGGTCGACCTCGCGCATGAAAATTGGATACGAAAGCTTTTATTTAAAGGATAAGAAATCTCTTATCTATAGGATATGAAGGCTTTCTAATTCAGCTCATACATGTAGCATCTTTGTAATTTCGTTTTAAAAATGCAAGGTAGTATATCTTATCATTAATCTAAATTCGTAAGAAATAAAACCATTTAACCAACATACGGTGTTATTTATGAATGCCTCGCTGATCATAACATTACTGAGTTTTGTGTCACAGAATCAAGCTGCATAAGAAAGTAATAAGTTCCACATACCAAGAAGAATTCAAGCAGAACTGATAGAAGCAAAATGGAACATACTGTGTAAAGTGTCATAGTTGACAACGATATTCAAGATATTTCTTCAAAAAATCTTTTTGATTACCTCACACTGATGATTACTAATTGTTCTGTTGTACGATTTTTTTTTAATGAGGCTGATTAGCTACTTGCAACGTACAATTACAACCTAAATTTATGTGAATTAGACATACTTCGGTCTTAACTACTCGAACGTTATGCTTCCATTTGCCGGCCAAAAGGCGTACATGGCATATCTCTGAAATCAGAAGCACACATAAATGGTCATATTCTTAACATGAGAGTCGGGGAAGGGATGTGGAAATATAGTACGAGGGTCCGGGCGTCAAGTTTTCCCAAGGCCACATGTCTTCAAATTGGCCCTGATTTATGATAAGTTCGATAAAAGAAAGCTCATACATGAACTTTTCTTTGGTTTGTCTCCGTTACAAAGGCCACACATTAAGATACCGTCAGAGGAAATTTGTGTAAATATCTGATAAGCTGTAAAATTTGCCTTCCATCTCGAACAGGTTGGAAGAGATGAACATGTTTAAATAATCGCCCATCCATAGACCTAAAAAGAACAGCAGCCACTTTTTTTATTATTAGTCACCAACCACACGCCCCCGCCACAGGGGATACTATTTAAGATATATAAACTTTTCAGGATTTATGTCTTTGAATCACTTATATCCGTGAAACTGCATCGACAGTAGTTTTCAAATAGATATTTCCAGTATCATTATATTCAAGAACCTGTAAATCAATGTAACCTGGCCAGGAGCCCTCGATGAGAGAGAGCAATAATGTTTCTCTGAATGACCTTATATCTATGAACAAATAAACCAAGACAGACTATATTGCCATATGATTTACAAGCTCTTGATCGTCTGTCTTTTTCAGGTACTTTACTTGAACAGAAATCATTTGATATCCCAAAAATGTGCCTGGAAATCCTAAGAACTTTTACAATTAAATTTTCCTTTTCCCTATCAAAGAACACCAGCTGGTTCTTATTTATTATCTCATCAGCTGAAGCTTTATGAGTGCTTTGCGTTTCAGTAACGAATGATAATCACCATATAAATTCAGTGATTTAATCTGCCATAGAAAGGAGAGCATAATAATTCGTTACATTTAGCTCATGCTGTCAAATAATCACTAATGTGACAGGTTGAGGACTATAAATGGAGGGGATTTGGAACATCCACTCAAGAGGATCCGAATTTATCTCAAAAATTGTCAACTACACCGTGAGGTTCCCTCCTCTATACCACTATGACAAGTTTTCAATCGCTTTAATTTTCACGTTTAATCAGTTTTCTTATCACTCCTCGGAAGTAATATTTTCTTACCTAGAATTTCGTAGGTAATATTAAATTACCAGTTTAGGTCATTCCTAAGATTACCATATTCTATGCTTGTGGAATCCAAAATGAAAGAGTGTTAAATTTGGCGGCTGATAAAATAAACAGGTGCAAGATGGCGGGTGTTGGGGATGTGCGGGAACGAGATAGCAGTTCGCCTTCACCTGTCGAGACCCCAGATAACCCTGATGGAATTAAAGATAGAGCCGCCTTGAAGGAAGAGGTAAGTCTATTCTATGACATGTTAAAACGAAATCTCACTAGTCCTCGTAATATACGAGAAATTGCTGTTGTTATGATCCATGGATTGTAGGCTTTGTTGACATTCAGGTATTGTACACTCATATTTTTCTGTTTAGTGATTTTTCTCATTGTGCTGGAGGCAGAGGAAGATTGATGGTGCTGCAGCTGTTGTATAGTCGTACTTACCCGGGTTGGTGAGGCAGTGAGGCGAACGAGTGTAAAAGGCAATGGACCGTGATGTTTATCTCTCCCGGGCTATGGGTGGTGTGTGAGTGTAGGGGCATCTGGGGCAAACGTTAATTCTTATGATAATGTCCCACTTTAGTCCTGCCACCTTGATAACGGTAGAATCTCAGATATACCCTTGGAATAGTTGTATTTCGTATGCATAATAAATTAAGACCGGGGGAGCGTGATTGGGATTATTTTTTCGTATCTCCAACAAATAGAGAACATGATAAAGGAGATGACTATGAAGACTAGGGATAATGTAAGGTTAAGTAATGTTAAAGTTGGTGAAACGCTTGTATGGATCATCAGAACTTATGAAAACCTTGCTTGACTTCTAACAGCTGATGTATACCTTAAGTATAATGTTGTTTATAGAAAATAGATAGGGTCTCCATTTAAAATAATTTTCTGGTCATTGTTTGCATGCCTATAGACATTCATATCTTGGATCCGAAATTGCGTTATATCTTTGAAACTGTGTAACAGTTTGAATTTACAGTATTTGAAAGTACAGTATTGGAAGCAAAAATATCCCTAGAAATCATCGTAACAGTATGAAATTCACCAGACCTCCCCAAGCATTCTGGACTTCCCTTCATTTTCACTGTTGTATTCAAAGTACACCAACAATAATTTCATTAGCTGGGTGACCTCTCATGGTCGATTGTGTGTAGTGAATCTAATAGATTCCATTTATTTCTACGGGATTGCAACTAACACCCGGCAACTTTTTGTAGAAATAGATACCATAACACATATATTCAAATAACATAGTGAAGAAAATATTGATTGTCAATGGATGTCAGATGAGGTTTTCATAGGTTCTGAATATTTGTATCACTAGTTTTGATCATTATTATCAGTGAATTTTTTACTTTTTCATTCATCTGTATTTTATACGAAAACCATACATGTTTGTCTTTTATATTTTGATGTATAATACTTTTAATTCTCATATTTGTGTATCTTGTAAACCTTTCCTCTAGAAACCCAACATGTAAAAGGTGCTATAATATAAAACCACGTTTTATGGATTTGACGAAAATTAGGTTAGCTAATAAAGTGGAAATATTAATAAAGCTTATAGATTCATTTCATGACTAAACTGATTTTGTCTTAATTGCATTGGATTTTTAGAGGTTTTACTTTATAGAAAATGGTAAATGTTTTAGAATTTGTGAAGGGCATTGTAAATTTTATCTATGATATTTTTACTTTTCCAGTTAAACAACATTCAAAGCATCATTCACCTAACTAAGGAATACATTGATGACCTTAATTCTCGCTTTGCTGGCTTCCAACACCCTCCATCATTATATCTCACGGTAATGTTATCATTCTAGATTTCCACATGTAATTTTGTTGTGCAATATTATAAGTTTTTTAAAGATATTTCGTGATCCTAACTTTTTTTTATGTTTGTGATAGCTGTCTGGGAATTTGAAATGTTGTGGACATTTCTGGCTGCAGGCTGTCTTGATAATGATTTAGATATACTCTTAAGGTTTATTTTTGCTAGAATTGTTTTGTAATTGATACTTAGTGTATATTTTTCAGTTGTTGTTGCATAAATGTGAACAGTAATCACAAAGTGTGGTTTAGTTTTGTCTTTTAAGCGTAGATTTTGCCCACTCGTGCAGTTTTTAAACTAGACAGGATTTGTAATTATGCATTTATTTCTTTGGCAAGGGTATCAATATTCCATAGGAACTTACCTGGTTTCCATGTTGTTTGGGTTTCGAAGTAGATTTCTGACCAGTAGTAGTAGTGAGGCACTAATGGCTGACAAATAGCACTGCAGTTCACCATTTATGGAGACATGCTGTGGCTATCCCCTTGAGGTAGTTCTCGAAGGGAATGAGGATCTGAGATATAGACAGATGATAGATAGTAGTAGCAGAATGTAGTGACATGATGAGTGTATCCATTCATGGTAATAAAGATTTTACATCTTGTCCTTCATGTTATTCAAATTTTACAGGAGTATACAGAACTGACAGGAAAGTTGCATAAGTTTGAGGCCAAGGAGCAGGAAATCTTAGAGCAGCTGAGCTTGAGTTCTACTTCTGATCATCCAGCTCAGACCAATGGCTGTCATGAGGACTTTCCTGAGGCCCCACATCCACCCTCAGAGGATATGGACACAAGCTTCCAGGTCACCTCACAGATCACAAGTAAGTTATTAATGTTAAGGACATAAATCCTGTAATCTTTCTCATGTATAAACAATAAAGGCTTCCTAAGGAATTCTCAGTATTATGACAATTGGGAGTTGTGTCACCTCTAGAAGCTAAAGCATTTTGATTTATTCATGAAAGCCATTTTTGATAATTCAGCACTTTTGAATGCATCAGATCAGCAGCATAACAGTAAATGGAAAATATGCTTCACTCTGGTATTGACTAAGGAATTTGGGAAACTCCATAGAATACCTACCCACCATGAGATTCTATTTTGTACTATGAAAGAAGATTTTGCATTTTGACAGGACTAGTGTGTAGCACTCATCGCATACACCCCTTGTTTGGTAGTGCTCTTATTTCTGCAGCCATATGAAGAACATTGAATAATAACACTAATATCTACCCTGTAAATGCATTGCCAGAACCACCTACTAAGGTTTCCATGAACATGATTGATGTCTTGCATGAAAGGGTGAATATGCTAAGCATTGTCTCCTTTATGTGATGTCCCCTTATTATGTTCAGTTTTGATTTATATATTCTGCTTTGGTACAGATTTTCATTTCATGCCTTGAATTGTTAAAAACAGTATTTCAAGCTGAATTTATATGTGTATGGAAACAGCTGGTGGCAAAATGGTCAGTTAGCTTGACATAGTTGAGATATTTTCAATGAGAAATTGAATTAGGGAAAAGAGTCGCCATTATAAAGTAGTGAAGTGGAGGTATACATTATTATTAAGGGGTAGAAAAATAAAGGATTTTTAAAAACTGAGATGGAATAGGTGATGGTACAGACATGTAGAGAATTCATAAAAAAAATGTATGAAGGAGAATGGTAAGAGTTAAAAAGGAAAAGCAAATGGAAATTGAAGAACAGAGTGAGGAGGCATCTTGGTGGAGAGATGATAGAAATGTGCTGATATTTTAGTGTATAAGCCACTGTGTTTAGTAGCATAGTTGTGTCTAATTCTCTAGATTTATAGATCCTGTCTTTTATTGACAGTTTTATATGAAAGTGTAGTACCTGTTTTGGTTTAATACCACGGGATTAATTTCAGGTAGTAATGGTATGTACGAGGAAGTTACACGGTCTACCCCACAATCGCCTTTGCGATCAGTGGTCCGTGCACACCTTCCAAACCAGCAGCGCACTACAGTGCAGGTACAACCTGGACGCACTTTAAAGGATGCACTGGCAAAGGCACTTAGCTTCCGAAAACTTTCTCCTGATGTCTGTATTGTGTATAGAAAAACAAATCCTAAGGTATGTAACAGTACCTTTATATGTGTTCATAATTCTTCATACTGTATGCTGGTAGAATGTTGATGTAAGACCTGTTCAGAAATACTTTTCTGTGTTATAGAAGATGTAAGTTTCATTTGATTAATTGCCCTAGTGTGCAGAATGAAAAAACGTATAACCTCCTGCATTGATGAAGATATGAGTAAATATTATTTCTTTCATAGATATAAGAATTAGATTTTGTATAACTTGTGTAGCATTGTACATACTTAACCATTGAGCCTTGGCATATGTCTGAAATGATTCACAACTAGTTCACACAAAAAGTCCCTTGCACAGTATATGTCTATCTTATGTTGTTGAAGAAATTCCCAATAAGAATAGAATATTTTTATCTATATTAGTGTTGTAGGGTACTTAGGGGAGGGTCCTGTATAGCATACTGTTTATGTAGGAATCACTTTGTCCATTATCGTCATTGTCTGTCTGTCTGTCTGTCCATCATTGAGAGTCACTCTTGATATGTGTTATAACCATTGTCATAACATTAAAAGTCTGAATCATGTGGTTTTGAAATGTTATGTAGTTTGTTCCCAAGTATGTAAAGAATGGAGTTGCGTAAGATACTTATGTATGTTTTTTGATAAAAAGGTTTAACCCAGAACTTATGTGGTCCATAACTTCAAGAAAATTTCATGTTTGGCATGGGAACTTCACTAATGTTTTATTATTTTCAAAACAGTATTTTCATCCATTTTTGCTTCACTTTTCATTTCTGTGCTGTATTGTAGGTGGTAAATGTTTCGTGGAACACCCATTAGTTTATACCTAATTGTCTTTTGAGGCTTTGCGAGGTTACTATCAGGAACAGACAGACAACAATATCATTTGCCTACAGTGTCTGTAGCTATCATGAATGCTGTACAGAGACCAGAGTCTGTCATACATAAAGAAGTTTTGCAGGCTGCTCCAAGGTTACCCTGACTGCATCTTTTACCCTTTCACAGCCTACTGACAGATTTTTTTTTTTTCTATGTTGGAAGCTACAGTCACAGACAGAAGTCCATATTGATACTAGTTCTTATCTGCAGTATGAAAAGAGTTAATAAGAGAGAGGCATAAAAGAAGGAAAATATTTTAAAAATTTCATTGCTCTGATATTTTATCCACTGTATACTATTAACTCTTTTGAATGTTTAGGCCTCATTACCGGAAACCCTCCTTTGATTTTCTTATATCCCTGATTTTCTCTGCTCCGTTGTTCCTTCTCCTTTTGGCATGTAGATATTTGTCATTGCCTCATTGCTTATCCTCTCCATATACCCACACTATTTCAGCATATCCTCCTTGGGTCTCTCATTGACACTTCTTTTTGATAATACACCCCCATTTCTGACATGCATCTGAGTTCTGTTCTGTCTGACCAGTCTGATCTCGACATGAACATAAGTCTTCCTTATGTCGACATGGCTTGTAAAATTTGTTTACCTGTACAGCATTCTTTTGTCCTACTCAATTTCTATCATGATCATCCCTCTTTTTTACTAACCAGCTTTGTTATATGATTCTGTAGTTTCTTTTTGTGTTTTATATAAGATTCTTTAGTTCATATTTCATCGCTTTCATTGTTTAACTTACATTTTTTTTGGTTGTGTATGGATTGTCATGTCACATAAGTTGTAAGTAAGGGAGAGCTTGTATGTAACTATGTAACTACTTGCCTCAAATCACACATTATTCATTTCCAGAATATCCACTATCTTCACTTTCTTTGCATTCAAAGCCCAAGACTCACTCCCTTAGAATGCTAGGGAGTGTTACTCTTTCACAGCCACATTCACTCTTAGGTACATAAAGCACTCCATTTTCTGTAGTTCATCCATTGAAACCACACACATGCAGATTAAAAATCGTTGCTTTGCTTTGCCTGCAGGTTTTAGAAAGTCACAGTTTGGGAGGGAAGGATTTCCATTACCCATGCCCTTGCCCTTCTTAGTTAACTTTATGCCATGCATGTGATTCATTGGTAGAATACCTTGACCTCTGTTCCTAGGGGTAAGTTAATATGTAAGTAGAATTGCGTCTCTTTCATGAATTGAATTTCTAACTTTTTAGAAGTATATGTGAATAATGCCTACTATTATTATCATGGAGTATTGTCTTTTGGAGAAATGGGTTGTAATGCTTTACTGCAACTCTTGTTCTCTGAAAAAATTTTTTATATTTATTTATTTTTATTATACTTAGTCGCTGTCTCTGCATTAGAGAGGTATATATATATATATATATATATATTTTTTTTTTTTGCCGCTGTCTCCCGCGTTTGCGAGGTAGCGCAGGGAAACAGACGAAAGAAATGGCCCAACCCACCCCCATACACATGTATATACATACGTTCACACACGCAAATATACATACCTACACAGCTTTCCATGGTTTACCCCAGACGCTTCACATGCCCTGATTCAATCCACTGACAGCACGTCAACCCCGGTATACCACATCGATCCAATTCACTCTATTCCTTGCCCTCCTTTCAGCCTCCTGCATGTTCAGGCCCCGATCACACAAAATCTTTTTCACTCCATCTTTCCACCTCCAATTTGGCCTCCCACTTCTCCTCGTTCCCTCCACCTCTGACACATATATCTTCTTTGTCAATCTTTCCTCACTCATTCTCTCCATGTGACCAAACCATTTCAAAACACCCTCTTCTACTCTCTCAACCACACTCTTTCTATTACCACACATCTCTTCTTACCCTATTATTACTTACTCGATCAAACTACCTCACACCACATATTGTCCTCAAACATCTCATTTCCAGCCCATCCACCCTCCTGCGCACAACTCTATCCATAGCCCACGCCTTGCAACCATTCAACATTGTTGGAACCAGTATTCCTTCAAACATACCCATTTTTGCTTTCTGAGATAATGTTCTCGACTTCCACACATTCTTCAAGGCTCCCAGAATTTTCGCCCCCTCCCCCACCATGTGATTCACTTCTGCTTCCATGGTTCCATCCGCTGCCAAATCCACTCCCAGATATCTAAAACACTTCACTTCCTCCATATAGTTATACTGATTTTATTTATTCTGTCCTGTAGTCTCCTATTTCTATTTTTTCTCATATATGTAAGCAAAGTGAAATGGCCAGTAGGAGAGTTGGAATAGGGCAGGGTAATGGAGAATTTTCTTGATAATCACTTAACCTATGTGCAGCAAGAAGTGTAATGCCTGTGGTGTTTGCCTTTATTTAGGAACTTAGATATTTTAAAGTGAAGAAAATACGTTTAATAAGTGATTTTCCAATTCAGGCAAGTACCATATTTGCATCCTTTATGGAAACTTACTTAAATGATTACGTGGACACTGATGTCTGTATCCTTAGTTACATCCTGTCAGGTATGACAGAATAGGGGGGATTTGTAGGGTTGAGTTGTATGTTTTAAAATTCACTCGTAGCATATGAGATTTTAAATTTGTCAAATGATGCAGTGAATTATTGACATTGAAAATTTGAGCATCTGGTTCAACAAATGTATATACCACCACATGCAAGACTACAGGAATTTTTAGAACAAACTAGAAATGTAGAATCCCTCCTTAATAATTACTTTGGGAATGCAGTTCAGGGTACATTTGTTAGGAGAATTAACCCATCGCACATTAGATGGAAATGGTAAGGAAACAACAACATTTTACCCAATTATTTCGCAGGAAGTAGCTCAGATGAACAGCTGCACAAAAAGGAATATTTAGAGTTTGTGATGAAATTCTCTCTTTGTCATTGGATACAGAACCACTTAGAAAAGAATGGTATGCTGTACTTCACAAAATTTGTGCTTCATATTTGCCATGAACTTGATATATGAAAATTACAAGCTCGTCCTCTCTGTACTGAGATCAAAGCAAAACCTATTTACTGTGACAGTACCATACATTCAGTGATGTTTTCTACTCCTAACTGTAGCTGTCTTGCATATGGCCATGCTCTTTCCACAATTCTGTGCACACCAGGGAAGATTTTATGGATAAGAATTAGTAACTAGCATGCCACACAGTGTCATGATGTAATATTTCTTTCCTTCTTGTGAAATAAGGCAGCTAAAATATGAGGCTTGTCAGACATTTGTTTGGGCATTTTAATTGATGAATTATTTGCAAGTTGATCATATACAAATGTTTCCAGTAATATGATGTGACATGTTTACTGAATTGTCGTGATTCAGCTCTTCTTTTCCCATTAGAAGGTGAATAAATGCAGTACAAAGCATATTTATTGAGTGTTTTGTTTGGTAATTTTATTTGAAGATTTATTCACAGGTTGGTCATATTGATGTTTCCAATCATATAATGTAACAAGTTTACTAGGTGGTTGAACTACTGCATTTACTAGTTTGTTAATTCTGACACAACTGCATGTGTTAGTCAGGAGCAGGCATGGGAGTAGCTGAAGTGGATTATGAGAGAGTTATGGGATTGGCAGATGAGGAAAGGGTAGTTTATATGCAGTAGATGGTGGTGGAAGGAGGCCAGAGCACACCAGGTCAGAGCAGCAGGATGACTAGATCTAGACAGCATATTGTTAGTTTTTCTTAGTATTTCTGTGCTGAAGAGAGTTGAGGCAGAATTCGTGGCATGTAGTGAGTGAGTAGAAGCAGCCAGAGATCCAGGTAGAGTGCTGATTCTATTGAATTTCTTAATGCTAATGAGATGTGAAGCAACACAGTTGGCACGTAGTTGTGAGTGAGATGTGAGGGTCCTTACAACAACTAGCCTGAGTGTTAAGACTGCTTCTACTTGCTCGACAATCTTACCTCCAATAATTTCATGCCTATGTTTGTAGAGACCTGGTGCTTTCCCATGGATGGCTAGAGTTGTGAAAAGACATACTTTTCTTCCATGGATGGATAGATGTGTATGGAGATTTGATGTTCTTCTGAGAGACCTACTAGAGATACAGGTGGAGACTGGTTTTTGTTTTTTGTGGATTTGGGTTCATGTGTAGATTGGTTGTTCTCCTGTGGATGGAATGAGTGGTCATTTGGAACCCAGAACATAATACAGTGGGAGAACATAATACAGTGGGTCTGAAGTATGAAATGCCCTGTAACTCAAGTCACAGTGACAGATTGTTTTATCCTCAGTGGGCAGTCTACAATGCGTATTTGAAACAGTGAAGCCTAACGTTAGCCCAAAATACGAACCGGACAAAATTGTCAGCCTGTGAAAAATGAGGTTTTGGGCAGACAATTTATTTTGTGTTTTGCATTAAGTTTAAATTGTTTCTAATTACAGTGAAAACCCATTAATATTGAGTTCAGATTGTGTCTGATTATAGTGAAACCCCATTTTAACAGGCTTCAATTAAGTCTTTTTGGAATTAGGCTTCTGAGGGACCTTTTAGTCTAAGCTTAGAATCTAAAGGAAAAATCCATGAAATTCTGGTATAGCACAAATTTGGTCTGGTTAGGTTAGATTCATTGGACTGAATTTGAAATGTAACAGAATATTCCATTAGTTCCCTACCTCAGTCCAGGATGGTGATTTTCATGAGAATGTGACATCCTGTAGTGTGTCACTATGATGCATGTTTTTTTGTTAATTCATTTACAGCATGTTCTTGCTCATTTTTTTGGTTTTGATCTACACTGATTTAAAGGTGCAGCACTTTTTTCGTTTTTACCATCATGCCAACAGAGATGAATGTTTTATACAGTTGGGTAGAAATTTTAAGATGAACTGAACTAGTTTGGTCACTGTTCACAGCCTGAGCTGAGCATGCTCTTGTCAAGACATAAACAGGCTGTGGCTTTGTCCTTGCACAGTTGCTGTGTTTTTTGTGTTATAAAGGCCTAGCTTTTTGTGTACTTTATGGCAAATAAGAGAGGTAACAATTATGCATGTGTCAAGAGGTTCAGGAAACACCTCGCAATATCTGTAAAGTTAAAAATAATTAAGTATTATGAGCTTGAGGTTACTGGCTTGTGCCTCATGCAGGACAGTGGACTTCATAAGAGCACATTTTATGATGCTACTAAGACCAAGAAAAAACAAAGAAATATGCTATTGTGCAGGCAATTGTTCCATCCTCTTCTAGAAAACAAGTGAGGAAGGACATGCACCCTAATCTCTGACCTGGAGGGAGTTCAGGTGATTCCAAATCCATTGCAGGACCTTTTCCTTCTGATTCAGAATAGCTCTCGCTACTCCCTGAAAACTTCAATCCTGGGGAGTAGGGTAGGGATTGACTTAAATTGTCATTCGGCTAAGGTAAGTTTACTGTGTATATGTTAAGGTGATTTCCTAAAACCCTTTAGGGAAAAATCTAGGAAGTAATCGTATTTGGCTTCTTAAGGATTGCCTTGATGTCAAATTTGTCCATTAGAATGGGGTTTCACTGAAGTTTGTTTTAAGATTTGTGTTTTTGTTTTTACAATATAAGTAGCTTGTTTTTGAACTGAATATTGTATGGTTTGATATTATTTGTGTAATTACCTGTTCACATTGTGCAAAGCAGTCTCTTTTTTTTCAAGGAAATTCAGTCTTAGGTATGGTTTTTTAGAAAGTGCCAGGATTACAGACCTTGGAGGTGAACTGTGTTGCTGAATGTGAATTGCATATGATTTAGAACTTTTTTGTTAATTTTTTGTAAAACAGATATTATTGCTTCAACCCACTTTGGTCATTTTTTTTTGTCTGTTTTTGTAGATGTAGGAACAGCTGGGGAAGATTATGGATATTATTAAACTGGTTAAGTGGTTAAGATGGTTAAACCTTTGGAATATTTGGTTGAGGATCTGTGGGCGTTCTTAAAAATGAACAGGTTAGAGAATGGAGTAAGCGTAGTTAACAGCGGGAATTATTGAAAATACACTTGGAATTACAGGAAGTGAAGAATACGGCTGATGACGGGGGTACTTCGATGGCCGGAGCTGGGATGTAGGAGATGGTGCCTAAATTACCATACAATATTTTTCTTTGTGTTTGCGGTGAGTTAAGTGTAGAGAAATTAGATCAGAATTATTCATTAAAAAGGGGATGAAATGTCACAGTTAAATCAGTAGAGAAATTAGATGAGAATATCTTTGAAGATGGGGGTGAAGTGTCACAATTTGATTAGTAGAGAAATTAGATTAGATTTGATTGACTTCTTAAAAGTGGGGATGAATTATCACGATGTAAGTATTATTTACCTTTTATGAAATGAAAAGCTAAAATAAAAATCATAACAGGCATTGCATTTGGAAATTGTCATTGATGATTTATTCATAAGTTGATCGTATGGTAACCTTTTCACTAATATAATGTAACTAATTAACTGAATTGTCATGGTGTTACTCTTCTTTCCCTATCATAAAGGAATGAATTTGCCAGAATGAAAAACATGTCAGGCATTTAATTCGTGAATTGTAATTAATGATTTACCCAATAGGTTGATCATGTATTGATGTTCCCAGTTGTATAATGGAACATGTTGAGTGATTATAGTGATATAATCTTCTTTCCCATTCATGAGATATTAATCTTATGTTGAACATGAAATGGATGAGTTACCTTTGTGGTTGACCTATTGCATTTACTATATTAGTGACCGACACAGCTGCATATATGGGCTGAGAATAGGCAGGTAATTGGCTGAGGTAGAACATGAAAGAGTTGTAGGATTGGTGGTTGAGTATAGGGTAGGTGACATACTGTAGACAGAGGTGGAAGGAGGCCAGAGCACACCAGAAAGTCTGAGCAGCAGAGTGACTGGATCCAGGCTGCAGGGAGTAAATTGCCTCTTGTATTTCTCACTGTAAAAGAGATGTGAAACAGAACAGGTGGCAGGTAGGTGTAACTAATTGGGGGCAGGGAAGGAGCCAGGCGGTGTGCTAGTGTCCTTCATATTTCTTATAACAAAAGAGGTTCAATGAAACAGGTGGCGAGTAAGCATGAGTGAGAGGTGAGAGTGGTTACAGCACTAGCATAAGTGATAAGACTGCTTCTGCCAACTGGACAATAAACCTCAAGTGATTTCATAACCAGTGTGTTTAGTTATCTGGTGCTTTCCCTTGGATGGTTAAAGATATGAGGAGTCTGGTGTGTTTCTCCTGTGGATGGCTAGGTGTGTAGGGAGGTTTGGTGTTCTCCTGAGGATGACTAGAAGAGACTGGTGTAACCTACCTTGAGCAATGGTTCATGTGGAGACTGGGTGTTCGTATGTGGATGGTGTGAGGTGTTTATGTAGAACTTAGGATGGACTACTTGGTTCTGAAGTTTGTGGTGCCCTATAACTCAAGTTATAGCATATAGCTGTATTAGTTATCTTGAGGGACAGTGAAGGGTGTATATATGAGACAATGAAGTCTCAAGTCAGCCAGAACTGCTGGCTGGCCCAAGTTGATATCAGCCTGTGAATCTTTGAGCAGATGATTTGTTTTGTATTTTAGGATTAAGGTTTAGGTACATTGGTTTCTGAATATTTTGTTTTTAAGATTCTTTTTTAAGGAAATGAGTAGCTTCTTATTGAATGAGATTTCATATGGAACGTTAACTAGGAGACCCTAAAAACTGCACTAGAGTTGCCCTATGCTGGTGGCCTGTTAATGGAGAGGAATTAAAGGCTAAGAAGCAACTCTAGAGTTTACCAGTTATGGAGACAATTAGTTTGCCATGGCCACCCCCTTCCACCCCTTGAGGGAGTTGCTGAAAGGAACAGGCATCAGAGATAGATATTGTAATTATCTCTTCACATTTTTTAACATTTGAAATTCAGTGTTGGGTATGAAACACAATGTTACCATATGAATTTTTTGGTATTTTTCCTTTTGGCTGGGTCAGTACTGTTGCAATGGCCAAGAAATCCTTACAGCTAGTTCTCACTGTCAGAGCAACATATTAGAACTCAAAACTCCTAAATGGATTTATTGGATACCTTTGACTTGGCTTTGAGGCTAATGATGCTGAAAATGGATGGATTGAAATACAGCTTGATGTGCAGGAAACCATACTACATGTACCTTGCAAGAAAGTAGCTGTATGCCACCATTGGCTGCTTATTGGTCACGTAGATCAACATGCAAGATAATTGGCTAAATCGTATTTCCTTGGTTCAATATCACCAGTGGAAAATGACCCACAGCCATGTCAGTGTCATCTTTTCTTACACATTTCCATAAGGGTAAGAAAATCCTAGTCAGCATACTGTTTTGAGGTCAGCTTGTAATTTTCCTTGCAACCTGTTCTCATATTTAAGGGCATGATGTACAAAGAAATGTTAGTAAAGTGAAGATGTGTAGGTACTGTGTGCCATTGTATGTTTTCTTGTGCAAATGGTAATAAGAAATTAGCATAGACATTGTATGTAAATAGATGGACATAAGAACACAGTAGGGTTGAGGGACAAGTTAATTGGGAGGTAAGTTTGAATGGAGAAAAGCTGAAGGAAGTGAAGTGTTTTAGATATCTGGGAGTGAATTTAGCAGTGGATGGAACCATGGAAGTGGAAGCGAGTTACAGGGTGGGGGAGGGAGCGAAGGTTCTGTGAGTGTTGAAGAATGTGTGGAGGGTGAGGTCGTTATCTTGGAAAGTAAAAATGGGTATGTTTGAAGGAATAGTGTTGCCAACAATGTTATATGGTTATGAGGCATAGGCTATAGATAGGGTTTTGTGAAGGAGGGTGGATGTGTTGGAAATGAAATGTTTGAGGACAATATGTGGTGTGAGGTGGTTTGACAGAATATTTAATGAAAGGGTAAGAGAGATATATGTTAATAAAAAGAGTGTGGTTGAGAAAGCAGAAGAGGGTGTGTTAAAATGGTTTGGTCACACGGAGAGAATGAATGAGGAGAGGTTGGCAAAGAGGATATATGTGTCAGAGGTGGAGAGAATGAGGAGAAGCGGGAGACCAAATTGGAGGTTGAAGGATGGAGTGAAAAAGATTTTGAGCGATCCGGGCTTGAACATACAGGAGGGTGAAAGGCATGCAAGGAATAGAGTTAACTGTAATGATGTGGTGTACTGGGGTGGACGTGCTGTCATTGTATTGAACCAGGGCATGTGAAGCGTCTGGGGTAAACCATGGAAAGTTTTGTAGGTCCTGGATGTGGAAAGGGAGCTGTGGTTTCGGTGCATTACACGTGACAGCTAGAGACTAAATGTGAATGAATGTGGCCTTTGTTGTCTTTCCCTAGTGCTACCTCGTGGGGGATGCTATTTCATGTGTGGCGGGGTGGCGACAGAAATGGATGAAGGCAGCAAGTATGAATATGTACATGTTTACATATGTATATGTCTGTGTATGTATATGTATGTATGCATTGAAATGTATTGGTATGTATATGTGCATGTAGGCATTTATGTATATACATGTGTATGTGTGTTGGTTGGGCCATTCTTTCGTCTGTTTCCTTGTGCTACCTCGCTAATGAGGGAGATGGCGATTAAGTATAATGAATAGATAAGTATAATGAACACAGTAGAAAAGAGAACAGTAAAATTGTAGGGTAAACTCAAGTGAAGGTGTTTGTATAAGATACCCATAAACAGATAGTTTTATGCCTTTCAGCACTTACTACCCTAAAACTTTGAGCATGCTTGTTTATCAGGCTTGTAAGTATAGTGCTTATGATATTTTGCTGTTAATTTGTAATGACGTACTTTATGTGTATAGATTGTAATATCCTTTACTGTTTGCACCTATGTTTCACAAGATATTTGAAGTGAAGGTATGTGAATGATATGTAAGTAATCAGAAATTGGACTACAATACCTTATATATGTCTATGAATGAACATGTGAATGTAGACATTAGAAAATATTAAAAGATTGTACTAGAAACTGTAAAGGGAAGGTTTGTATATGAAACTGTGAAAACATGAATGAATCATGCACCTTGCAGCATCTACCTGTATAAAATGTCAAGGTAGATGGCTTACCATGCTTGTTAGTAAAGTTTTACTGTATTTTTATGTATATTTTTTTGATGTAATGTTGAACTGTAATATTGAATTTTTTTTATAAATGTTGTTAAAGGAATAGTAACCTCAGGTTTTAATTCTGCAGTAGTAAATGGGTTGATAGAAGTGCACACAAGTATGGATAATAAACCACACAACATAACATATGTCACTAAGGAGGAGAATTAAGGAAATTTTATGTTACTTTTGATATTTTTTCCTTTGAAATATTGCTGTAATATTTTTTGTTTTGAATTTTTTTGATCAGGTTTGATATTAAAGAACAGTTTTTTTGGATAGACTTTGGTAAGTGAATAGCAAGAGTAAAGAAAATTGTATTTCCATTTTAATTTGAATATTCACAATTTCCATTTGTTTTACTAGGTGCGGATGTCATGGGATTCAGATATTGCTCTATTGGAAGGAGAGGAGATTGTTGTAGAAGTGCTGGAGAAATTTCCTGTCACAACCTCCATATCTCATAACTTTGTAAGTATGTAATACAAGTTCTGGTAATGGTAAAAAGGGAAAACCTTATCTGATATATCGAAGACCCAGTTTTCAAAATAGGTATGAGTTACTCAAAAATGTTGGTTCCTGATGACCACTGTGATCTCATATTAACCACTTAAACTTGCCCCTTGTCTTTGCTACATTTGATAAGACTCCTTACATCACCTGACATCATATGTGTGAACTATCTTCAAGTCTGTATGTAGCTTAGCCTCCTCCTTTGGAAATGTCCACAGCAAATAGTCATTCTATATGAAATGCACAGACAAACAACTGTATCCCTTTACCACCTCATTTATGTTTCCTTTCCAACCTTGAGAACCTCATTTTTCAGATTGTATGAAAAAGTATTTAACTATGCAAAGATGATTATTATGAATGGAAAAAAATAACTTCAAAAGTATATTTCACCCACTGCTTTTGCTCTGAAAATGTCTTGAAGTTTTGGAGTTGTGTCAGAGCAACATTTGTAAAAGTGATTGCGTGAGGCTCAAGTATCAAGCTGAGTTGCCACTCTGCTGTTTTATCTTTTTTTTACCTTCACTAGAAAACTGATTGTTGATTCTTAATATGTTTCATTGCATATTATGATTTCTTATTTATTATTAATGATTCACTGATAATTTTTCATAACATCAATATTATAAAACTAGAATTACTTGTTGAACCTGTCATGTGGTGTTATTAAGGTCTAGTAGGTGCTGGCAACAATTCCTTATTTGTGTTAGAAACACCTTCCCTTGCCTCATCTTGGTCATTTTTCAATTGTGGAAGAACTTGTGAATAGAAAAGAATTAAGCATGGAATGTGCAAGACATTTGTGTGGAGTGCTTGTCCCAAAACAGATGCTTCACTTTTGAACCCAAGTGTATAGATTGGGATAGGTGAGAAAATAAGAACAGAAATGGATAACTTGCGTAATGCAGTATAGTTTGAGATTAGTTGGATCAGTAGAAGGAATGCAGAGAGTTTATATAGATAGACAGATTTGATACTGTTCCATTCATCCCCTTCTAAGTAGAATATCAGTTACTAACTCAGTGACAGAGTTTTCAGCTACCCACTTTGGTCTGCTTTTCAAGATTTTTAGACCTTGTTAAATAACTTAAATGTTTCCAGTCTGTTTATTTCTGCACCACAGGTGCAGAAATAAACCATGATATTTGTATATGGAACAATGTGATTGTGGTTTTTCTTTTCAGTGCACATCTCTCAGAATTTTCTAGACTAAGGAATATTATATGCCCTCTGATATTTTCAGATCAGAAGAACTTTTTTCTCCTTGGCATTCTGTGATAACTGTCGAAGACTATTATTCCACGGGTTCGTTTGCCGCACGTGTGGCTATCGTTTTCACCAACGTTGTTCTGTAGGGGTACCAACATTATGTCAACAGGATCAGCGCATTACCAACAATATTTACCAGCAGTAAGCTTCTTATACCTGGTCTGTTGTTTTGTTTCCTTTGTGTCATAGCTAATACAACCTTCTCCATGTAGATGTAATTTTATGAGTGTTTCAGTTTCTTAAGAAAGGGGATGGCTTATTATTTAGTTAATTAGGATTTCCAATTTATGTATGGATCATGATGGGGTGCAAGAGTCTTGGATAGAGGGGTGAGTATTCAGTCTGTAGGGGGTAAGGGTGCTTAGGAAGTGTATCAGAATTTGCTAACAAGTTTGAAATAGTGTTGAAAGGAGAAAGTTGAGAGTGATGTGAATAAAAGGAAGGTTATTAGGCTTAGCAGGGCAGAGGGACAGGTTAGGTGAGGTGAGTGAAGTGTTTTAGATACCTGGAAGTGGACATGGCAGTGAATGAAACCCTGGAAGCAGAAGTGAGTCAAAGGTTGGATGAGGGGGCAAAGGTCTTGGAGCATAGAGGATTGTGTGGAAAGAGGTCCTCATCCGGAAGGGCACAAATGGATATGTTTGAAGGTTCAGTAATTCCATTGGTGTAGTATGAATATGAGGCACTGGTTGTTGATAAGTGTTGGAAATGAAATGTTTGAGGATGATATGTGGTGTGAGATGATTTGATTGAGTAAATGATAAAAGGTTGAAAGGGGAAGAGAGAGATGTGGTAGTAAGAAGAGTGTAGTTGTGAGAGCTGAGGAGGCTGTGTTGAAATGGTTTTGGACATACATAAAAGATGAGTGAGGAATGGTTGACAAAGAATTTATATGTATTAAAAGTGGAGAGGAGAAGGAGAATGGGGGGACCATACTGGAGATGGTAGTATGGAGTGAAAAATGTTTTGATTGGTTGGGACATCCAGGAGGGTGAAAGGCATGCACAGGATATAGTGAAATGGAACGTGTAATATACAGGGAGCAATGTTCTATTATTGGACTAGATCAGGCCAAGTGAAGTGGTTGGGGGAAACCATGGAAAGGTCTGTTGAGAGGAGGCTATGGTTTTGGTGCACTGCACGTGACAGAGAATGGACATGAATGAATGTGGCCTTTTGTCATATGTTCCTGGCACTACCTCGCGAATGTGGGAAATATGAAAGAAGCCATTGTTGTACATACGTTAAATGAATATTGATTTCACTGAGATCACGAGTGAATGTGAAGCACATGTGAATATGAGGATTATGAAAAAATTTCTTTTATTTTCAGTTTATTAGCATCTCATCAAGCTAACCCTGCTGGAATATTGACAACCACGGGTTATGGTGTACCCCCTGGTGTCCAACCTCCTTTGATAGGTCCATATGGTAGTCAGTACCCTGGTCCCTATGGTAGTCATTATATGGAAGGTTACCGAGGTCAGTACCCTGCACACTATGGTGGTGGGGGAGGAGGGCAGGCACCACCCACGCTTCCTCGACCTGCCCCAGCACCTCTAGCTCCCCGCGACCGTTCGTCCTCTGCACCCAATGTCTGCATTAATTTGGTCAACACTAGTACCCCCTCTGATGCCACATCCCTAGCAGAATTTGCTCATAGGATGGGCAGGAACTACAATCCTACAAGTCCAGGTTTGTGTCTTTGGAACATTAATAAATTGCTAATGATATTTGATGAGAATTTTGTCAGACAGAAAGTTAAAGAATGAATGGCTCTTTCTTCGTGGAGCTGGCTTTTACACTGGTTTAGTGGTTGTACTATGGATGTAATAATTCAGAAGCAGCATGTAAGCCAACATTTTGCTGTACTGAAAACAGAAATGGGGTTTTCATCAGACTATTGGTCTCATGTAACCTCATGGTCATGTTAAAGAACATGATGAATGATCTCATCTTAGGTCTTACATATGTGGTAACTATAAAGCTCATTAGGTCTTATATGGTAACTATAAAGTTCTGTAGGTCTTACATATATGGTAACTAAAGCTTTGTGGATCTTACATATATGGTAACTATAAAGCTGCTGTACATTACAGTGAGTGAAATTTTTTATTTGGTATTTTTGCCAGGTTTTAGGCTCAGATTACTGTAGTTAACTTTGGATGTTGAATTCAGGATGACAGTTGGTAGCTGCTTTTGACCAAATTGAGAATGGAGATGTAGTCAAACTTTGTGTTCTCACTTTGGCCAGTACCAGCAGTACGTATAACAATTTATCAATTCCTAGCTCCATATTCACATTGAAAAGCTCCAACTATTGATCTAAGTTAGTGCATATATGGTTGATATGGAAATGCTTGACATTATAAAGAGAAAAATGGTAAGCATAGTAGTTTTGTTGATTTAAGACTGAAAATTGATTGATGATGGTGTGCATGTCTTTATGAAGGCACAGAGAGTGATTACAAACTTATGTGGTGCTATATTGAGCTCCTTCTGAATGAAGATGAACTGGTGAAGACAAAGTTCTTGATGACTGGCTGGTAACTTAGTGTGTTGTCCTGCTGATTCTGTGTGGCATCTTAGACTCACAGTGAAAGTGAAGTACTCCTAGGAAGAGATACAGCATTTCTAAAAGCCTAGAGAAGTACTTCGATGTGTAGTGCTGCTAATTCTCATCAGAATCTTTAACCCACAATGAATGTATGGTTCCACTTATTTTAGATATCAAAGCATTTTTAATGTCTTCTTTAGGATTAAAAAGCAAAAGGGATTTGAATAGTGTCTTAACTCAATTATATGACAGCCTTTGTATGTTTACACTAAAAATATGTCAGGTTGGATGTGCTGCACAAGTATGGAAATCTTGTTGCTTGTGGCTCATATTGTTTCTTTCACACATTCCATGTACATATTTTAGAGCAGTCAGTCTTTTGTCACTTCAGCGTCCTGTTCTTGACTTTTTTATCATCTATTGTGTATATTCCTGAATTAGCATGGTTGTCTTGAATGTAAGGGGTTTATACAATCATAGATTTTGTATGTATTGATATTACTGTAATAATTTTTTTTTTTTGTACTTGATGTTCATCCATGCATGTGTCTGCAGTTGAACTGATATAACCAATGAACAGAAAACAAACTTATGAAAATAGAGTGACTGTCTTCTTCCTTAGTTAAGGATCAGTTTCGTACCTCCTAATTTACAAGATGAAAATGTGTTCGTCTTTAGTTAACTACATGGTTTGTCTGTCAGTTTTGAGATGCCATCGTGAGATGAAACAGATTTCTTATTCATTGTTTGAATGTTATTAGAGAAAGATGTTACTTCATAAAGGCTAGGCTGCAGAATAACACAATTCAGTTTTGAATAGAGTTGTTAGAATTTTAATCATGTTTGTGTTTAGTCGCTGGAAAAGTGTTGAATCCCTGTGAATCATGATTAGTATCATGTATTTAAGACTTATATTTCAGTAAGTCAGATAAAAGACAGAGAGTGAAGAGCAGTTTAAAGTGTTGGTGCTTTGGTTTCTGCTCCTTTAAGCTATTTGCCAAGCTGCCAACCATTATGTTTTTGCTGTATTTGTTATGTTTTTTGAGATAAATATGGGAGTGCAATTTTTCTTCATAAAATACTTTTTTTTTTCAATTCTCATTGTATGTTCATGTATTGTACTTGTGTATGTAATGTATGGGAAGCTCACAGGGTTGCACTGTTCAATATATAGTGTATGTTCTCATTGCACACTCAAGTACTAATACAGTGTACAAAATGACAGTTGGATGTTGCTTAGTTTTCAACCATTTAATGTAAATAACCGCACAAGCTCACAGCAGAGCCAAAGATGAGAGAAATTTTAGTCTGGTAAGGTACACACAAACATTATTTATCAGATTTCCTCACTAAGAAAGTGTATAGCTGTGCTTAAGAAAAAAAAAAAACAGAGTTTTCATCGCATGAAGTTCAGTGAAGGGCTTATGTAGAATTGCAAACCGGCAACCACTGCTTATAACAAAAAGCTCTATATCCAGGACTGAATGTGTTTGGACAAACAAACATTAGAACCTCTGGTGACTTAGTTATTAGACCAAAAATGAAACACTACTGACTAGATACTTTGTTGGCTTTAAAGTAAACAATTGTGGACCATCTTCATGTAGATGAATGAATGGAGATAACAGCTTGAGCACTGGACATTACAATTTCCTGTATTGCACGTATTTGTAAGTTTCATTTTGCAAAATTCCTTTTTTCTTTTTACTCAGAATTCCTTTTTTTTTGCCATCTTTGTTTTTTGTTTTTGTTTGTCAAGGTTGGCAGCTCTGTATTTACTTTCACATGTCTGGTTGTGAAAGATGTACAAAAGAGGAGGGAAAGGAATAGAAGAAAGTATGAGGGAGTTTTATGATGAAGTACATGAATTAGCATGAGGCTTTTCATTTTGATTGAAGACAACTAAATACTTTCACAATATGCATGTTCCTGATGTTAACCAGGCATAAACATTTGCATGATATGGCAACAGGCTTGCAGTTTTTTATGATATTACATCAGGCTAGCAGTTTTGTGCTGCTCTGATATTTGCCGCTCCCATCAGCCACATCTCTTCTTTTACTTATACTTCCTCGGTTAATGTCCCAGTTTCTTTCAAGACATCATTCGTATCTTTGTCTTTTGCCACCCCTTGATGGGAGTTCCCGGAGGGAACAGGCATCAGAGATATAGATAGATAGATAGATAGAGGGTCATTTTGATGTTTGTGCAGTTATTTGAGAACTGAAACATTTAGGTCCTCTTTTGTCTTATTTCTCATTCTTTCACTCTCCTTAGTATTCTTATCTCCTTACTGGCTACTTGATTCCATTTTTTTATTTTTCTTTCCTATTGACCTGGCCTCTAATCCATATGGTAATGTTAGTCTCAGGATTGATGTTTATGAAAGCTGTACTCTTAGGTGGCGTATTTTATTTTTAGATTGGGGAATTAAAAGTTTTATGATATTTTTGTACTTTTATTGTTGATATCTATCATTACTTTTGATTTACTTCATTAATTTTAACTCGTAGACTGTAAAAGTTGAAGCCAGGTCCAGCTTCTGCTTGTCCTAGAATGTTTTTAAGTCCTTTCAGTTTCTACTGATTTGACACCCACATAGAATTATTTGGTTCTAGTTACTGTCCTTTAAAAGGTCTGATGGTGGAGTGTGCTGCATTATAATGACGTTGATGAAATACTTCAAATGTAATCTTGAGCTTTTGATGTTCATCAGCAGTTACCTAATGGAATACATAATAGATGCCAAGAACATGACTAAGAAGAAACCTTGCATCCATCCCTGAAATGGTTATTGTGCCATCATTTTCTTCTCCATAGAATATCAGTACATTCCTTGGCCTCTTTTTACATGTTGGACTAGTCTTAATCTTCTTTGTACTTCTCAGTGTCTCTGAGTTTTATTATCTATTGTTGGTATGTGTCAGGTAGAGTTACTAAGTTGTAATAATTTTTCCTCATTTGTTGTCACTCCATGTCCAGACCATTTTGGCACACTGTCTTCAGCTATCTCAAGTGCACTTTATAACCATACCTCCCTCTTACACTTTTAGCATTTATTTGATCAAACACCTCACTCCATATATTGTCCCCAAATATGTCATTTCCAAGACATCCATGCCTCTCCAAACATTCTCATCTGTAGCCCATACTTCACAGCCATACAAGGTCTTTGGGACTGCTGTATCCTCAAACATATCCTTTTTCACCCTCCCAGATAATGACTTCAAATTTCACATATTCCTCAAAGCTCCCTGGACCTTCAACCCCTCACCCACTCTGTGACCCACTTACATTTCCATAGCTCCATTTGCTCCCAAGTTCATTTTCTGATATATTAACCATCCTGCTTCCTGCAAATTTTCTCCATTCAAACTCACACCTAACTAACCCATCTCTTTTCATTGCTAAACTTAATAACCTTGCTCTTATTCACATATACTCTCAACTTCCTCCTTTCTCACACATTCTCCCAAACAGACACCAACTTCTGCAGTTTCTCTTTCAAATCTGCCACCAGTGCTGTGTCATCAGCAAACAACAGATTTACTTCCTAGGCCTCTCTCACCCCCTTGTATGTTACAAAATTATTCATCAATCAATCTTGAAGGGGTACTTACCTGATTCATAGGAAATATAACCACTATTTTGTAAGTTTTGGACAGTTTCTTAAGAAGAGAACTTCAGTAGCCAATCACTTTGGAAAGAAGTTAGTTACATTGTTTAGATGGTTTGATTACTTTTCAGTGGTTGTCAGACTTCCATAACTGACATGCTCAGCATGCATACATTCATCATCACAGCTTTTTCTGAGAACAGAAATGTCTCATAGTTAGTATCAGTTTTCTTGTTTGTTGTTTCTTATTGTTGTGACAGTGTTCCTGTAGGAATTGAAATAGTGCAAGTTTCATCTTAATATATTTTAATCATAAATAATGTTTGATGTCATCAGCTATTTTTCAAGGCTTCATTTTTCAGATTTATTATAGATGCCAATTAGAAATATTTAATGTGCTTGAAATTTTTGATGATGCTTTTGATGCTGTTATATATTAAAACTGACCCTATTAGAATAAGATATGTGAAGTGTTATTTTTTAGTGCTAACTCTTGGGTCAAAGGTGACTTAGGAGGTTTGTCAACCCGACTTTGTTATATAATGGGAAATGTGTGTAAAATGTATAAATTAATCATGATTGTTTACTGCTTAGCTTTGCATGTTTTGTGCTGTCTTGTTTAATATTGCTGAAGTGGGTTGTTTTGCATTGTGATGCTAACATACTTTTTGATCATTGTGCCATTTTATGCACAAAATTGTGAAACAGGTCTTGTATTATTAAGAAGTAATCATAATAACAGAATTGATACATCTAGTTTTGCCTGGGTGATAGAAACTGATATTTTGAATGGCATATCAAAGAATATAGACTTAAATGAAGATTCTTTAATTTGGGGAAATAAGCTTTAAGATAAAACCACTGGCATTCTCCCTTGTTGGGAAGGGCAGACAGCTATTAGGACATTAATAAAGTATAATGTTAATTAATGTATTAATGCATATCGACTCCCCTGGGAAGATTTCATGTGTTGGTGTTGTGTAGTAGAGCATTGTAAATATCCCTTAACTTACTTGTGTCCATAGGGATTAAGTTGATGTTTACTCCAGTTGTTTTCAGTTGTATGTGTCTCCACCAGTTCACATTGCCTGTCACTTTAACCAAGTTATTCACAGCTACGTTTATTTTCATCATCTACTTAGAGTTTGTCATTGTTCATCAAAGACTTTGACAAGCTAATCCCAAGTTATAAGGAAAGATGCCTCTGGAGTCACCTAGCATTGCCTTCCTATCAGCATTGATATGACAATGTATTATATCTATAAAAACATCATTCAGTCACATTTTTTATGTTTTGATATTCCCTTTGCATTTGCTCTTTCTCATTTTCTGCAGGTAATTGCGCCTCAGTGATTGCCTTTATTCTTGTTTGAATATTGATTGAATCTCTTTCATTAGGAAAAGCATTTTCACTTTTTTATTTCCTGCTATCTCACATGAGGCCCTTATACATGTAGATGGATCAGATATCCTCAAGCATGTTATCATTTCATCACTGTTCACTGCACCCTCATGCTCTATAGCATATTGATACACTATTTTTCAATGAAAGCTCTAATTAGACACGTAGAAGATATAATCTTTTGGTATAATTGGTATTTTTTATTTGTATTTTAAGTGTCTTTTCTACATTTGACTGTCAGATATGAATATACTGCTTATTCAAAATGATATGATGAACGAATGGATGTCATCATGGAACAGATCTCAAGCACTGCTTGTTACCGAACAACAACAAGCACATGGTTTTGCTCTTGTAAACAGAATGCTTACCAAGAGATGTGCATAAATTTGCAGTAATATTGTGGTGTCAGTCTCAGTTATCTGCTACATTTTCCTCTTCTTTGGAGGAAATATCTCATGGCAATAAGAATATGTTAGCCATAAATGTACCCACAGAATCTGATGTTTGCATGGGGAGCACCCTCTGTTTTCTCCCAAGATGAAAATTCTCTGAAAGGTAAATAAAGCCAATCAAGGTATGTTACTGGTGCCATAGAACAGGTTTTGGCTTCAGCTTTAAGCAGGACAGAAAAAGAAATAATTTACAACTAACTATGGCTGTCTTCTATTGATGAGGATGTTTCTGATTAGTTTCACATTGTTCTCTGATATTTTTTTAAGGAGTGAAATAACCTTTCACAGCAGTCAGTGGGGCACCATGGAAAAATATGTTTTAGTTGACTACCCAACACATGGGTGAGGTTTGATGGCTGACATAGACCATGAGCCAGTTACTTTGAGCATAAAAGGGGATAGCATTCTAGGCTACCATGTTAGGCTTTCAAGTTTCAGTGTATTTTACTAACATTTTGATTTTTATATGGATTTAGGATTGTTGTTGGCTCTGAAAATTGGTACTCTTCTTTAACTGTTTTTGAGGATGCTCTTGGCTGGTCAGATTTAACAGGGCTAGTACTAGTCAGCTTCAGACTTTCATCAGCTTCTGAGTATATTTGTTGTCAGTTCATATTTGCCCTCCTATAATATAATTTTTTCTTTTGCTTTGGACCCATTTTAGCATTTTTCTTAATTTACCAGGAATAATTTACCAGAAGCTGCAGAAGCTGGTGACTGAGTTTGGTAAAGTGTGTGAAAGAAGAAAGTTAAGAGTAAATGTGAATAAGAGCAAGGTTATTAGGTACAGTAGGGTTGAGGGTCAAGTCAATTGGGAGGTGAGTTTGAATGGAGAAAAACTGGAGGAAGTGAAGTGTTTTAGATATCTGGGAGTGGATCTGGCAGCGGATGGAACCATGGAAGCGGAAGTGGATCATAGGGTGGGGGAGGGGGCGAAAATTCTGGGAGCCTTGAAGAATGTGTGGAAGTCGAGAACATTATCTCGGAAAGCAAAAATGGGTATGTTTGAAGGAATAGTGGTTCCAACAATGTTGTATGGTTGCGAGGCGTGGGCTATGGATAGAGTTGTGCGCAGGAGGATGGATGTGCTGGAAATGAGATGTTTGAGGACAATGTGTGGTGTAAGGTGGTTTGATCGAGTAAGTAATGTAAGGGCAAGAGAGATGTGTGGAAATAAAAAGAGCATGGTTGAGAGAGCAGAAGAGGGTGTTTTGAAATGGTTTGGGCACATGGAGAGAATGAGTGAGGAAAGATTGACCAAGAGGATATATGTGTCGGAGGTGGAGGGAACGAGGAGAAGAGGGAGACCAAATTGGAGGTGGAAAGATGGAGTGAAGAAGATTTTGTGTTATCGGGGCCTGAACATGAAGGAGGGTGAAAGGAGGGCAAGGAATAGAGTGAATTGGAGTGATGTGGTATACCGGGGTTGACGTGCTGTCAGTGGATTGAATCAGGGCATGTGAAGCGTCTGGGGTAAACCATGGAAAGCTGTGTAGGTGTGTATATTTGCGTGTGTGGACGTATGTATATACATGTGTATTGGGGTGGGTTGGGCCATTTCTTTCGTCTGTTTCCTTGCGCTACCTCGCAAACGCGGGAGACAGCGACAAAGCAAAAAAAAAAAAAAATTTACCAGGAATTTTGGAGGGACTGCGAATTGCAATATTGACTGTATATGGATAAGACTTTGCAGAATGATAAAAGCAGAGCAGTTGATGAGCTTAGAAGGAGCTCAACTCCAGGACTGGATGGAATTCCTACTTACAGTCCTCTCTTGCAGATATTGCACTTGCACCCATCTTTGCTGTTTTACTCAGTTTAATTTCCTGATCCCATCATTCACTTCCCTTTCTTAAGCATCCACATCCCACCTTAAGCATGTCTCACACCTAACCAACAGATGTTAGCCCTGCCTTCTCAGATACCTTCCACATCCTTTCCTATGTGACTAATCACACACACTCACGCTCCCTTAATTCCAAATTCACTCACTTTCACCACTTCTTTTGTACACATCGTTTTTTCCATTAGTAAAGCTACTATAAATTTCACACTCCCCCGTTATTCTCTGATTAACAGATTCCATGTGCTTCCCCGGTTAGCACATACTCATCCAGTAGCATGTCCTTCCTGTGGATATCATTTAGCATATAATTTAGTGATGCCCATTGACCCAAGTCTCCCCTCACCCACATGTACTTTTGTATGCACATTTTTTAAACCAAGTATTCTTAATCACCATTCCTCTTTTAGCACATATCTCAGCAAGCCACCCCCTCCCCCCCCCCTTTTTTTTTTGACACCTGGACCCCATGTACCATATCAGTCACTCTAGTAATCAGGTCCTCAACTGCATTAAAACTGCAAGAGCACTTACTCACCTCCTCTCCAAGATCCCATTTCCTCTTCCCTCTTGTCAATACCAGGTGCATAAACACTGACAATCATCCACCTCTTTTAGTGTGCTTTAATTCAACCTTGGATCAGTCTTGAATTTACTTTCATACACTCTTGAACACAGTCCCGCAGTGCTTCCTTCATCAGAATTGTAAACTCCTCCTTTGTTTTCGACCTCTCACTAATCCTAGACTTTAACCCCCCGAACATTTTGAAACTATTCATTCTACCCCATCCCTTTCTACTTGATTTTACTCAGAGCTAGAACACCTAGTTTCCCTTCATTGAACATGGCACCTGTTTTTCCCTTCTCATCCTGGTTTGGTAAATGCCAATCCTGATTTCTCTCGTACAGCTGATTGTACATGCAGAAGCTTAGTTTAGTAGCACTAATCATAGTGCAATACAGAAACAGGCCGGTCTAACATCAAAGCTGTATTTCTTTTAGAATAGGTTTACCGTAGTTTCATTTGGTCATGCATATAGAAAGGAATTGATTTGTTTCCCAAGTCTGTTTTTATTATTTTTCAGACAGAGCTGCATTTTCACTTAAATGTAGCTGACTGTATTTCTCTGCTCACAAGATTTACTGAACTTTTTCAGTTTGCCGGTGGGGCATCCAATTGTAATGGACACATTTCTTGGTTCAAATATTATTGAATGACATTTGTGATATGATGTATGGTCTTTCATCATTTTTACAGAAGAGATAGTGTTATTGTTGAAAAAAGAATTGTGGATTGCACTTCTGTGAAATTCCATCATTGGTATTGTCTTTTGCTTGATATTTTAGATTGTTATGGATATAACACACAGTTGATAGGAAGACAATGCTTCACTGCTGGAACACCAGCCCAATTTTTTGTCATTCTAACCTCATCGTATTAAGCTGCCCCAAGAACTGGTCTGCATCTTTGTCACCCGTCTTGGTGTTTTTTTATAGTGAAGATTCTAGTTCATTTAAAACTGTATAGTGAAATTAGATGAACCTCAGATATCTTACTGCTTGATCAGGAACTTTTAAGATCAAGGCTCATATGTGGGAGTGTTACTGATCTATCATTCAGAATTGAGCCTTGATATTTTTGTTAGCTAATACTGTACTGCTATTTAAGGGGGAAGTGCCTAAATGTTTGTATGTTGCTAATGTGCATGTGCATGTCTCCCCTACCACGTGTTGCTGCTGTGTGCGCCTATGCTGCACGTCCACATGGCAATGTTGTTCTTCTGCTGGCCACTACTATGTGCAGGGGTCCACTTCTTTGGATCACCAACCTTCTACCTGCATGATGGTGGAAGGGGAACTTGGAGCCCTCCTACCCATATGACCCACATAGCGATGCCCTCCCCAGGGTATACAGCAGGGGGGGTTCTGGCACCACCACCACCTACCAGCCCCACCAGCAGTCCCACTCGACCAGTCCAGGGCTCACACTCAGCGCAGGCCTCACCCACTAACACTCTCAGGACTGTGCGACCCAGAGCTAGATCAGCTGACGAGTCTGTTTCAGGCAAAAAGGTAAGTTTTCAGATTTTTCAATGATACAGGTGTGAAAAAATAGTAGCAATAGAAATTCTAGCTTTTTAAGCTGTAAATTAGCAATTATTTCTATCTTTAAGATAGAAAAATTGTTCAACTCTCATGAGACTAATTTTGATCATTGGATTGCTTAAACAATATTTTGGGTATATATATCATGGCTTTGTCATTTATATCAGTGTAATTTTTTTGTGCATTTAGATTGATATAAGATGATTGAATGTTCTTGTGATTGACAAATAAAATTATGAAAAGATCAGACATGTCTTTCAGGATGGAAAAAGTCATTGTATGGAAAGAAATTTTAGCATGAAGATTGGCTGAGTCAGCATGTTTATAAATGAGAAGTGGGAGCTTAGAAGTTAAAGCTGTTCAGATGTGACAAGAGTAGGGAAGGTTTGAAATTCTAAGCATATGGGAGCATATTTAGTAGGGGTGATGGAATAAAGATTGAAATACTAAAGTTGAAAAGTTATGGAAATTAAAGGAGCTCCAAAGGAATTACTGTAGATATATGTGAGTGCAAAACATCATTGGAGAAAATTTGTTGTTTTGCCGGTACTGTCAGGCTCACCACTTGGCAGGGACAGTTCGCCATATACCTTGAAATGAACAAAAATCACTCATTTGGAATCGGGCTAAAAGGGGCCAAGCTAACACGAATGAAAATTTTTAGACTTCAACATTGGAACTCCTGAAGACAGGGGAGAACTGTCAAAGGAAGAAATTACTGTGGTTACTTGGTAGAAAATGTGAAGGAACTGAAATTGCGGCCAAGTTTAGCAGAGTCCCATCCACCAAAGCTATTGGAACTGAGCAGAGCACTGTAATAGAAACTGTCAAGAAATACCTCACTTCAATTAAGCAACAAGAAATGTGACCAGTTATGTTTATGCCAATACACGGACTTAACTCACACAAAACTAATGAAATCCTTTTTAGAAGTGGTTTGATTACTGAATCGAACATAGTATTTGTAAATTTCAGAGAGACTCACATTGAAGATCACATAAACAGTGGGGTTTTGAGCCTGAATTACAACTATATAAGTGGGACAAGAAAGGAAGGATGTATGGAGGAGTTGGGTTGTATTTTAAAGATTCTTGTATAAGATATGAGCCTCTGAATTTCTCAGTGTTACAAAAGTCATTCATCAAGGTTGAAAAACCTTACCTTGGTTATTTCCCAATCTACGAGTCAAAATATGCAAAGTGACAAGATTTTATTGAATGATTAAGAAATAAAGATCTTGTATCAACAACCCTGGTATCCATGTTCTAAATATATCTATCTCTCTATATCTCTGATGCCTGTTCTCTCAGGGAATTCCCATCAAGAGGTGGCCATGACAAAAGAGTCTCCAATTATCCCAGTCCTTACATGCCTCCCTCTTATACACCATTCCTTGCATTCTTTCTTTTTTCTCTTCCTCCAGTGTTCCTCCACCCAGTTTGCCCATGTCACAGGTGGTGTTCCACTCACACAACCTCTTTAATAGTAGTCATGCACTCTTCTTGTAAACTCCCAGTCTCGCATTCTTTCCACATGCTCAAACCACCTCAAAGTATTATGTTTCACCCATTCTACTGCTTCACAATTCATTCCCTTTGCTTCCCCTGCTATAACACATCTCTCATACACTCCCTTCATTTCTTTCTAAATTCCATCCAATCGCACCACTTGCTCTTCTCAGCTCATTTTCACAGCCTGGATTCTTGACCTTTGTGACTTATTTCATGTCCATGTTTTGTCTGCATAGGTCAGGATTGGGAGGACTATTATTGTAGCAAAGAATCCCACCAGAAGTAACATAAAGGAATAGCTGGAGAAAATGGAACTATTTTGTTGTGTGATAAGGCCTTTCTTAATCAGCAAATATCAGAAGTAGCCAGAAAAGATGACCTCATTAGAATTTCTTTAAAGCTTCTTGGGGAGAGGTAACTGTGGAGACAAGTCACCATATGTTCAACAACCTGAAGCTTCCCAACTTGTCCTGTCCTATGACTTATTGACATTCATCCTGAAACATGATCTTTGTTTGAATGACTTAAGTGTTTACCAAGACCAAGGGATCTTATGAGGAGCTAATTACTCTAAATAGACCAAACTTCGTCTCCCTGCTGTCCATCAGTTCAAACTTTGCACCAAAGATGCCTGAGTGTAACTCTCATCTCAAGAACTGAGCTCTCTTGAATCCTTTCTCCTTGTTTAAGATCTGGATATTTTGCACTTTCTCTGCCAGTGGGATTGACTGCAAGACTTATTGACAGTTACTCATTCTTTTGGTGAGTTTGAAGACTCCTCTAGTCAACAACTAGTTCAGTCCCAGAGCTGTTTAGATAGCCTTCTCAGTTTTCATGAAGGATAGGAAGTACCTAGGGTTCTGTTGCTTCTCCATGATCAGTGACTGCACCTGGGTCTGTGTGTATAAATGGTGTCTGGTGGACTCTACATATCTCCATAGAGGTGTATTGCTGTTCTGAAGACAAGACATCCTCTATCTAGTCACCAGAAAAACTTTAATGCATCTTTTTGTTTTGGTGCAGCACATACCTAGGGAGATGAAGTTTCTGTTTATACCAACACAGAGTAGTATCAGCAGAATATTTCTAAAACTCTTACTAGTGTACTCATTAGGGCAGGACCATGCTTGGCATACTTACCAGGAAGTTTTGGTATGTAGTACTGCATAATCATATGTGACACACAATTTGTTAGGCTTACAGCACTTGACAACTTTGTGGAGCAGAGTTTCATCACCGCAGGAGTTATGCAAAGTTCAGTCCTTAGTGAGATTGCTCCAGAATGACTTTGTCTGATTGTACTGGTAAGAGTGATTTGAAGAGAATGTCAAGTAAATATACTCCTTCTTTCATAAATGAGTAGTCCTGGTATATACTTAAGAGTGGTGAGATCCTTGGGGACTTCTAATTCTACAGCCTGGTGTCCTCGGGGGCTTTCTAGCCCCACAACCCATGGTGGGTGAGGCTGTTAGGTTAGGTTGTTGCTCAGCCAAGCTATTGGAAGCTACAGCCCTTAGGCTCTCACAGCCTCCATAGCCTGGTTTGTGTGATACACTTTCCATATTGTTATTCAAGGCACTCTTAAACTTCCTTACTGTGCATCTCATGGTATTTCTCATTATTGCAGAAATTGTGTAATTGATGAAGGATTTTTTTCATTTTGAGACATTTTCGGGAGTTCTCCTTCAAGATCCTGTCCTAATTCAGACTCCTATAAGTTCTCAACCAACTTGTCTGAGATTGTCTTAAGGCTCAGAGCACCTTGACAGGGCACCACACTGATCGCTCACAGATTTTCAGCACTTCCATGGGTTTCCTGCTGCTTGTTGTTCGAAATGGTCACTATACTAATCTCCAGTAAGTGAAAGTTTCTCACCGTGAATGCTTAGGATGTTTATAAGGTCCATCTTCATCCATTCTTAAGCTCTGCTCTCACCAACTTTAGTTATGATCTGATGCTTGCCTGTCCTTTGCTCTCAGCTGGTGTCAATAGGTGCATCATACCTGTGAGTCTGAGACAGTATTCTAGCCTTAAGTGCATAAAATGCACTCACTTCCTGGGCTCAAAACTGTGTTAGTATGTACCTTTTTGGTTGCACCAGCCCTATTGACTACTATTTTATTTTTGTTTATTTATTTATAGTTAACCAAAGATCAATTTCTATAAAAGAGTTCTAAAGTTTCTTGCAACCAAAGTCTGTGCTACCTTCAGTAGCAGGGATATATAGACTCCTTTAGAGTGAGAAGTTGTTTTTTGAAACCACACTCCCAGTGATACAGCTTTGCCAAAGGTGACTTCATTCATGGTGGAAACTTGAGCTGGCAGAGTCTGGTGACTTTAGTTGTAGGAGCTTTTCTCGGTCTTCACACAGAACACAGCTCCCAAGACTAGCTCCTTTGGTTTTTAACCCTCTTTTGAATAAGTTCAGGTTGATGCCTCAAGTAACAATTTTGAGTTACATCCTAGCATCTAACAGTCCCTTTAATGTGAACATCTACAGCCAGTGTTTGGTGCTCTCCAAACAATTGTAGTGTAATTGCCTCACTTGAACTTTGGTGGAGGAAGGCTCAACAGTGTTTGTGGTAAACTTATTGCACTCTCTAAGGACATTTGAACCATAGCATATCAAGCAACCAGGCCTTTATTCTTTACTCCCTAAGCAGCATTTTTTTTCTTCAGTTTGTAGGCATTACCAAAAGCACCCATCTTGAGTTTCAAGTTTGGGCACTTGTGTTTTTAGAGTTTCACACTGTTTAGGGGTTGCTTACTTCACTGATGATGACATCTATAAAAACTATGAGGGTTTTGTATCCCAGGTTCCTTGCTATTCCATATTCGGACCTTTTAGGCCTTATATGCCAATTGTAGAACCACTTGTTTTTACAGAGTTTCTTTACCAGTTCTTGCTTGCTTCAGTGGCTATTCAGTTCATTAAGGATATTCATGGACTTAATTGTTTACATGCAAATATGTGCTTTGGCTGTGAGAAGTGGAAAGCTGTTCAAGTTTATTTAAAATACAGCCTCCTATTTGATTTCCTTCACCATAGCTTTCACTGTGCCATGATGATGACTGAATACATTATGGAGGATTCTCCTTACCCCCACATAACCTTCTGGGTTATTGAAGGTGCATCCCTTGATGTGCATATGAGGTAGGCACTTGCAAAGTTCCATCATGATCTGCTTTTTACTGGGAACTGTGTTGTATAGACCCATATATTGATCGAATTTCCCCTTAAAGAGAAAGTACACCCCAGGTACATGCCCATCATAGCTCAGCAATTCTTTTGTGTATTGCTTGCACCTAGTTGTCTTCCATATGGCATTTTAATGTGGATTCTCTCCCAAATCTTATAGTCACGCCAGTTGTAATTACTTATTTGTAATTTAAGAGGAGGGAGTTTCACTCTCATGGGGCCCCTAAATTTATGTAGCATGATCTGGAAGTTAATCTTCCCTCTAAGCCATCTGTCCACCCTGCTAATGATAGAAGGCAGGGCTGTCAGGATGCCAAAACACTGGAAAGGAGCATCTGATTTTATCTTGTAATAATCAATGGCAGTGGTTTGTCCAAACCCCTATTTACACCTGTGAAGTGCCTTGGTCCTGGAATTAAAGTTTACTGGCTCATAAATAATTCATCTTTCATATCTTGTACTTCCTTATCTCCTCTGAGACCATACCTTCTGCAGGTGTGGGTCTATGCAGGCTCATAGCAAGGCAGTAGGTGATGATGATGCTTTTATGGGAAATATTGTGATGAGTTTCCTCCTTGGTAGCTTGAAGGCCTTCAGTCCACATCAAGACCAGGTCTTTATTGAAATATAGAGAGGATTATGAAAGGGAAAAAGGAGAGACAAGGGAAAGTATTTATGAATTTTGGAGGAGTGAAAAAACCTGTCTTTCAAGATGTGCCAGGCGTAGTTATTGAGAAAGGCATAAGAAGATAGAGAGTTCCAAAGCTATGAGATGCAAGGAAAGAAATAGCTATCAAGACGACCCATGCTCAGGTTGCCGACAGCCACACAATTATCATGTGACATAGCAGCTTGCTGAGAATTGCATGGTCTGGCTAGTGGTGGGGGGCACGCAGACAGCCAGCTCATGGGAATAGAAACTAAAGTAATACCTATAGAAGAGGGAAGTGAACCAACATTGTGGCATAGGGCATAGGTCAAGCTTTGAAGTAAGCTGGGAGAGTTTAAAAGTTGGACCACTTTTGACTCCGCTCTGTCAAGTAAGGATGCAGAGCTAAAGCCACTCCACTTTTGAGAGCAGTACTCCATACAAGGATGAACCAGGCCTTTGTATGGGCAGAGCAGCTGTTCCAAAAAAGAGAAATTTCAACATCCAAACAGGACTCTCAGCGTCTTAGAGGCAGACTCTGCTATTTCAGACTTAGCTCTACTTACATTGAAAGTTACTGTGTGTATCACTGGAGTCTGATCTGTGTCTGTGTTACATATATATATTTTTCATATTGCTGTTTCCTGCATTAGTGAGGAAGCATTAGGAATGGGTGAAGAGACACCACATCTGCTCACATCCATTCTCTAGCTGTCATGTGTAATGCTTTGAAACCACAACTCCTTATCCACAGCCAGACTTTATATATATATTTTATTTAATTATATTTATACTTTATTGCCATTTCCTGCATCAGCAAGGTAGCCCCAGGAAACAGAAGAAGAAAGAGTGGCCCATCCACTCATATACGCATATATATACATAAATGCCCATACATGCACATATACATACATTTACACAGACATATATACACATGTATATATTCATACTTGCCTTCAACCATTCCTGGCACTACCCTGTCCCACAGGAAACAGCATTGCTACTTTGCACATGCAGGAAATGGCAGATATGTATGAAAAAATGAAGAGAGAGAGAGAGAATTTCAGTAATGGATGAGAGAAGATTCAGGAGAAAAATGAAGGAAAAAGCTGATGTTTGACAAACAAGTTTGAAGGGAGAAATTGGCATTGTAAGAGATAGAATGTAGAGACTTGGTGTGCATTTAGGGAGGTGAAATTTAATAAGAATATTCAGGTTAGAAATTCAAAGAGAGGGGTCAGGGATTTTTTTTTTCAGTGGATTGCATGCTTAGATGTAGTTGGATAACATTTGATGTAATAGAGAAGATGGTGTTTGTTAAACTGGCACAGTAAAAATCTTGAATGTAGAAAATTAGAATGAAAAAGGAAAATGGTAAGTGTTAGAAACTGTGTTTAGTAATGAACTTTCTGTAACAACTTGTGTTATGTATGTTTGTCATCTTTGGTACAGATGATATGAAATTGAATGAAATTTTGCTTTTGTTGCCTTGGTAGCATTGTACAGATCTTGAAACAGAAAAGATGTGAAAATTGGGATGAGTTTCTCTTGTGTTGAAGGTGAGAATGTGGATGCTTGAATTTGGAGATGGTTCATATGGGTATATTAATTAAGCTTGTAAATGGGATATTGCATTTTGTATGTTGTTAATATTATCAGAAAATCCTATCAGAGTATTGAGTGGTTATTCGCTACCATTGTAAACCATCGGTGTGTCCATTTTTCTTGATTATTTTGGTTTTCGTGTTAATTAGGTTTAGAATTTTCTCCTATTTATCATCATTTTGTCACTTGTATTTCAGGTCAGACAGTCATCCAAAGATACGGTAGAGGAATGGGAAATTCCTGTGGATGAAATATTAATTGGACCTCGAATAGGGTCTGGGTCCTTCGGAACAGTTTATCGTGGCCACTGGCATGGTCCTGTTGCTGTGAAAACTCTGAATGTTCGTGATCCTACACCAGCACAGTATTCTGCCTTTAAAAATGAAGTATCAGTCCTAAAGAAAACAAGGTATTAACAGCATGTTTTATCAGTAGAGTACTTATTTTTTGTGACATTTGCAGACACAGGTGCTAAGGTCAGTCCCTCATCCACCACTACCATCTTCTACAACATACAGGAGATACATAGCTTGAATTAGAAGCTTGTCTGTAAAGGAAGCATAACCACTGTAGAGGCATAAGTATGTCTTATAAGACTGGTGCATTAAGCAGACTGACTATAGCATCTGTCTCTGCAGTTGATCTGTGCTAGACTTTAGAATAAATCTCTCATTTTCCAGTCCAATTCTTTCAGCTGAATTGTACTTTTTTTTCTTTGTTTTCAGTAAACAGTTACATAGATCAACATTTATTACAGAATAAGATGTGAGTAGAATATCAAATATACATAGACCTCAGGATCAAGGACTGCGTGGATTTTGGAGCTTCACATGTTCAAGAAGTATAAGCATCAGATTGTGGACTGTACTGTAACATCATCAGCTTAAGATTGAATGGGTTTAAAGTGAGACGAGAGAAAATCATTTATAGTATAGACAATAGTAAAAAGAGTAGGCAGTAGAAAAGGACCATAAGAAACACCACTTTTGATAGGATAGGAGGGGAAATTGATCTATGAATGACCACTATAGTGGGAGGGCCAGAGAGGAAACTTGAGTTGGAACAGAACTAGAATATGAGAGTTTAGAAAGCTGCTGTTTGTGCCACACCCTATGCGATGCTTTGGAGATGGGAAGGGCTGTGACTAAAGTTTCACCAGAATCCTTAAGAGAAAAGGACCAGACATAGCGCTGCAGAATCCGTATTGGTGGCCAGAAAGAAGGGAATGGGTAGGACCCATCCCTTCCTACACACTCTGTATGGTCAGAGTTTACAGCCCCGACTGCTAAGAGGTCCTCCTAGTCCCAACTGTTATATGGCAGCTTTCAAGAAGTAGGAAATGCTGGCCCAGACAACCAAAAATTACTCCAGGGCATGCTCTTGGCTTCCCCTAAATTTTGCAATTTATTTTGGAGTTTGAAGAATGGAGGGGCTTTCAAAAGAGACAGTCTAGGGCCCCCAGAAGTTTTAGGCTGGCCCTGAGAATGGTAGTTGAGTGTGTGAAGAATATTGCATGATAGTTGTGATAAAACTTGTTACTCATATTTCATACAGTTGAATAGTTTGCTCATTTCTTATTTCAAGAAAATAAATATTTTTTTCTTTTTCTGCTTCCAGACATGTAAATATTCTACTCTTTATGGGGTGTGTTAAAACTCATCAACTTGCAATTGTTACTCAGTGGTGTGAAGGGTCCAGCCTTTATAAACACCTCCACGTTCAGGAGACTAAATTTGAGCTTATGAGAATTATTGATATTGCGCGGCAAACATCTCAAGGCATGGAGTGAGTATGAATTCAAGGTTTTTAGCATTTATTGAGCATGTTGAATATGTATGCATTTATGGTGATATTTAGAAAATATTTTACAATACAGGGTATGTAAATTAGTGTTTGTATGTAATGCTTAACTATATTTTTTTGATGGAAAAAAATTTACTTCAGATTTGCATGTTTATAATTGCTCTTTAGGGACATGATACAAAGTTAACCATTCATAAATTGAAATTTTAGAGAATTTAGTTTATGTAGAATTGATAGGAATTATCCTATTCAAATAATGGATTCACCAGGTCATTAAATCATTGGGATGACATTTAGTAACATTTTCCCATCCTAACATGAAGTATAATGATACACTATAGCATTAGTAATACTATTGTCAGCCTCCCTACATATTCAGCTGCTAACTAGGTTAGTCTGTCAAGTTCTGTCAAGAACAGTTCATTATTTTGTGTTAGAAATGCATCTTTTCTTTGACAGGATTTGCTAAATAAAACATGCATCTTCTGCTATTCCATGTTGTTGCTCCTTATTCTCAGGTGTGACTGCTAGGTGTACTGACAGTGATCATAGCTGAGTTGGTAGGAAGTAGTCTGCCTTTGCAGTGCATAGCCTGTTTTGATTTTTTTTTCTGTGATTAACTGGCCCATGCTGAGTCATCATGCTAAGGAGCTCCTTGGAGAGGGTGGCCACAGCAAAAGAATCTCCATAATTGGTGAACTCCAGTACCGCTTCTTCGCCTTTAGTGCCTCACTCTTAACAGTCAGCTAGCAGAGTGCAACTCTAGTGTACTGTTTTGAGAGGTTTTTACCTAACATTCCTACCAACTACTATTACCTGATGTTCCAACCTACTTCTACCTTGTGCTCACATGTAATGTTGTAATGTTCTTACTACTTCTGCCAAATGTTTCTATGTAATGCTCCTGCCTAATTTTCCAACCTAATACTTTTAGGTGTAGCTCCTCATATTTTGCCTAAAGGCTAGGCTAGCATATAATGCTCATTGGAGGAAAACTAAGAGTTATGAAGAATGAGTTGTGTGAGTCAAGTGTGTCATTTGTTACATGGGACATGGAGAGATAGTATGTATGAAGACAGAATGCTAGCAGTCCACATGTGGGTGAGGCTGAAAGAAAAGGCAACTACGTAGGCCAGAGGAGTGTAACTTGACAACAACTGAAGTGCTGGTTCACTGCACAGCTATCACTAACGCCCCTTATACCCAGGTGAGAAGTGCTGGTAATATACCTCCCAGGTTGGTGGATGCCAACCAGCCTCTGCCTACTATAACTGAATTCTTTATTACATAACTAACCAAGCAAATCAGGAAGCTTGTGTCTTTTGAGCCTTTGTGTCAGAGTGCAGAATATAAATCTGACCTGAACTTTTCTTTTCAGTTACCTCCATGCAAAGAATATAATACATAGAGATTTGAAGTCAAATAACATATTCCTTCACGATGATTATACAGTCAAGATAGGGGACTTTGGTCTTGCGACAGTTAAGGTAAGTTTGTAAGTCTTTTTTTCAGTTGTCATTGAATTACACTATCATTTTCAACTCTCAAAATTATGGCTATTGTGTAGTAACCTAATTGTATTGGTTACACTTATACTGATTTATTCTCACATTTCTATGATACACTTCTGCTCGTATTTTTGTATTGGTTGCATTTCTCACCCCTTTTTCTACTTTCTCACCTCATTTACTTCTTTTCTTATCGCAACACAGCCACACTAGCTTATAACCTTCTTTCTATAAAGATCTCTTATGATCTATTCTTATTCCTCATTTGAACATTCCCCTTCTTACATCCATTTTCCAAGCAGTGCTTTACAACTGCTTATATTCCATGTATCCAACCCTTCCATAACCACTAAACACATGTATGTTTAATTCTGAATAGTGTCAACACCCTTTCTAGCAGTTCATAATTTACAAATTCATAGTGTAACCTTTAGTTTATTTGTCATTCTCTTGCTAGGTTCTTATGTATTTTCATCTTTTATCTTTGCCAAATATACTTGTTTGATCTTTCTTAATTACACTGCCTTCCAGTTGATTGCAAAGAAATTTGGGTCATGCACCTTTCTGTCAGTCATGCAGCAGGGCACCTAAAGAGATCGAATAAAATTGTCTCAGCCTGCCATACATGGTTTAGCATCAGATTCAGCACATGTCTTAATGCCATTCAACCAATCACAGTGTGTGTGATACCTCTTACCTTCAGTTTATACTGAACTTGCTTAGCCTGCATTATTTCTTCTTACTGCTTTCCCTTAGATATTATTTTTGTGTTGCATCTGCAATAGTGGATGATAAGATAGAAGAGTGTTTGCAATAGTCATTTGTGCTTTATCATAAAGGAGAAATGAATATAAAGTTTGGTCTTGAAAACGCAAGTCTTGACTGTGGTGAGTATTGCTTAATGTTAACTTTTGATTTAAAAATTTCCTAATTTACACTTTTTATCAACTGTGTATACATAACTTCTTTGGCTAAAATTAACTTTAGGGTTTGCTTATATAAGCTTGGTAAGAAAGAGGATGGTTCTTCATGAAGGCTTATTTTTTCCAGTTTTTTTTTTACTGCTGTGACACTTTTTAACCTTTACATCATTATTATCCCTCCTTCCTCAAACTCTGTGTTCATTGATATCTGTTAATCTCAGTAAGATATTTAGAATACCTTACTTGTTTTGATAGGGTTTGTGGTTGTAGGGCTTTTCATGCATTCGCTTATAAATGGAAGTATTGAAAGTCCATGAAGTAAGGCAGTTTTATCTCATTCTGTAAATATGATTCCTAGTATATTTATATTCATTTTCAAAAGAAGTATGTTTGGTGTTAATCCAAGTAAAATCATGCCTTTTCTTTTGTAATTAGAAGTAATGGTCTTTTCTAGTCATTTGTTTGAACCATTGGAAATAAAAGTCGAGAGTCAAGAATGCAGTAACTTTCATGCATGCTATCTTTGGTTTCAGATAGAGTTAATGAGAGTAGAGGATATTTTTTATCTTGTAATTTTGTAAAGCAGACAGATCAGATCAGTGTATCTCTAAAGATAAAGAGCACTAGATACTGAAAATATTTTGGTGTTAGTGTGGTATGAAATTATTTTCCTTATCAGAATGGTGCATTTTCCATTCCCTTCCTGTGTGACAAGTGCATTTGCAGAGGACAAGAGATTGGCATGACAGAATAGTTTCTACAAGATAACATAAGTTCGTGCTATGTTTCCCAGTTAATTAGCATCTGAACAGAAGGTGCATTATAAACTGTATTTGATAAGAAACAAATTAACATATTCAAAATTGTCATATACTAGTTGCACGAGTCGGCATCATATGCTCTATGGAAGATATAGCTGTATGCCTTGTTTCTGCAGTATTTGGGCCTAAGGTCTTGTATTGGAGTAGTTAAGAATTTATTACAACCAGTTGTTTGCTGCCTTTTTTGGGAGTAGTTTATTACATCACTGGTTTCATGGGCTTTATCAGATTATGCATGGACAGGTGCCTACTGTTTATTTTGTGTTTTGAACTTCAGAATGTAACATATCTTAGATGAACAGAGGAACAAATTCAGTGTATTGTAAGTTAAATAATATTCAGATTATCTTGTTTGAATAAACGTTAATACTTGGAGCTTTGACTCAGAAAATAAGTCTTGCTTAGACTCATATTAACACCCAGTCAAAGAAGGCTTGTATGTCACATGCATCTTCCATCCACCTACCTCAGTTAAATGTATTGGTTGATATAGTTTCTTTTATGGCCAGTACCTCAGACCACTTGAGCTTTACACCCATAAGTCAGTTTGAATTGAGAATTTTCTCTTTGGGATTTAGGCATTAGTTCCACACCTTGTAGATGGGAAGTGCCAAAACTTGGTAATAGTATGGTATTATTTCCAATTTCTATTTTGTTTGTAGGGTGGTCGATGGTCGCAAGAATGTTCTGGTGGGCGGCAAATCCAGCAGCCTTCTGGATCAATTTTATGGATGGCACCTGAGGTGATACGAATGCAGGATGAAAACCCTTATACCTCTCAGAGTGATGTATATGCATTTGGAATAGTTTTATATGAACTGTTCTCAGGTTGCCTCCCATACTCAAATATAAATAATAAAGACCAGGTAAGTAGTTGTTCTGATTCATTTGAAGCACACAGTTTAACAAATGTTGTAGAGTAGGATTGTAGATGGTAATGAATTCTCTGTTGATAAAGTAATTTTATTGCATCTCGATAAGTACTGTATCTATGTTAGTTACACACAGGTACACATGTAGTTTATTTCATTTATAATTGCTTCAGTATCCCATTCTTGAAATTGCCCTGGAATACTCCAGGTACTTTTTGTAGCAGCTCCTACAGCTCTAAGGCTGTGCTACTTACAGTACCAGTGAAAAATTCTTAGACAAGACTGTATTCACTAATGGTGATTTGTCACTTGCGATGAATCCTATGCAGGTAGAGTTCTGTAACACTTTACATGTGGTACCCAGAATTATCTAGGGTCTAGCATAGGAAAAGCAGGTATTTGTGTGTTACTCTATTACAGTCAGTAGCTACCTGCTAGAAGGAAAGCAGTTCTGCAATCCTTGGCTTCCATGTCCTTGTCCGTATATGCATGTGCATCCACCATTGAGTCAAATTTTAAGTCCTATCAGTTTTCAGCCATTGATGTATGGTCACGTAATTTCATTTACAGATGCATATCTATGAGCTCTTCAAAATCCCACCTAAAGTAGGTTGCCTTGATTTACATTTAATGCCTCAGTAGTATGTACACTCAAAAGAAAAGCTTACAATTTTGTGTTAACCAATATGGCACAATGAAGGAAGGATTTTAACTCTTGCTCTGTTGTCTTGCCTTACATTGGTAGCCCTGCTTTTCTTATGTATATTTCTCAATGTGTGTAAAATAAAGTGTACTGTGTAGAATATACTGTTTTCAAACAGTTAAGCCGCATCTTGTTTCTTTTTTGTTTTGAGAGTATTTGCTGCATAGAGCAGCTACCATAATTATTAGGAAATGTGTGTCACATTCATAGTTACCAGCGTAAGTGAGACAATAGGAGTTATAGTCTTCATTTTGAAATCCGTTGGACCCATCTATGAAGATGATTTATTAATTGGGTGTACACTTTCTCCTGCAGGCATATCAAAATGACATATAGTGAAACTGGCCTCAGATATTTTTGTTGTTGACCAACGTCACATCTGAAGGTATTGAATGTCTTTTTCTGGAATGTTAATTGTAGAGAAATCATATACCCAAGATGACTTGAACCAGAGGTGTTCTGGATAATGAAATTTCATGTGTAATGGATATAGATTCTGCAGTTTTATGTGGGGATTTGGAGCTTGATTCGTCCCAAACAGTGATTGATAAATGGTTATTATGCTCTTTATACTTAATAAGAAGTATACCAGCTAAGTGTACAGAGAAACATGATTCAAACAGTAGAGAAACTTTTTATATAATGAACAACATGATGCAGGCTAAACATGACCCAGTCATGGCCTTATTAGGTGAAAATTAAGGTAAGAAAATGAAAGAAGAAATTAATCAGAGCTCCTCAGGTGTTAGTAGACCTGACTTTTAAAGGTGGGAAGGTCATAAGAAGAGGTAAAGATGAAAGGAAGGGAGACATCATAATAGTCATTCTTTATGTGGTTGGGCCTCACACACAAATCTTTACATTGTTTTATTCATCATATCTCCTTTTCTCTTCTCAGCTTTGCTACTACTGACAGCATACAAGGTTCTGTTGGACCAACCTAAATTTTTCCTCACGGGATCATACTGGTGTATTGAATACTGGATGGGGTGGGTCTCACCTAGGAACCTCATGCCTCAGATAGATAAGATGTGATTAAAGCCAAATGGCCCACCTCTCAGTAACAGCTGGAGGCAAGTATTCTGGAGTGGCACATGCCACATGACACTGAAAATAAGGTATTATGTATACACAGTACAATTTGATCATTCTTATTACCACCCAAGTCTTTAAGAGATTACTGACTGACACTAACATATTAAGAAATTAACTGCTCCCCATCATTAGAGGGGAGCAGGAAAGGAGTGTTATCAGCTTTACAAACAGGAGACAAGTTACAGTAACAAGTTTTGCTTATATTTAAACCTTCCAAAACCTCATGGGTTACCCTGACACTCTCCTCATGACAACAGGTAGGAGTGACAGCTCCATACACATGACAGTTATTAACGCATGAACCAGATCTCTTCTAGGTCTATAGTGCTAGGTAGTTGGGACCTTTCATAGGTCAGTAGTCTGTTTTCTTGTGCCAGTAGAAATTTCAGCAGATCTCTGGCGGTGGCATTAGATGATTAAGGCATCTTTACGCAACAGTTACCATTCATTCTTGATGCTATAATGATATACAGTAAACTGCTTACTATATTTGAAGTCAAGCAGTATTTGCTTTAGAACAATGAGTACTCCAGTAATTCACATAATAGTTTATTTGATGGTAATGTCCGTGGTTCTTGTAAAGGTTATGCTGTTGAAATACTGATTTTTCATAGCATTAATGAAAAGAGTTTTTGTGAATGTTAGGCTGTGTAGTGGTCATCATTGTTTCAACTAATATGCTTCCACCAGTGTTTATTTCTATAGGGGTAAGTTGAGTTATGTTTCACCTGTTCCTCTGTTGTTTCATTATCCTTCTGTGATGTTCTATTACTTCATTAGCGAGAAATTGTTTTTCTCTAGACAAAGAGACATCCATTTTTTAGAATCTGATGGAAATTTATATGCCTACTTAAGGGTTTAACAGCAAGAACTAGATGCCTTATGGATCACCTTATAGTCACACCACTAGTTATAATCCAGCAATGATGCATTTCACTAGCACATAGGAGACCTCATTGTAAGATTGTATGTTTTCCTTCCTTGTCTTACAGCAGTAATTCTCAGGAATAAGCTCTCATGTACCTAAGAGGGTACTCTTAACCATATGTGTCAAAACTAAACTGTGTCAAAAGTCACATAGGCCATTTGTTGTAACAATAATACTTCAAATGAGGCAGCTTTATCATGTATACTATAGGTGCACAGTGACTGATGGCTCACCCTGTATAATTCTTGATTTTATCAGATGGAATTGAGAGACAAAGAGAGCACTCTGGACCAATCAAGATTGTCTTGAATTGTGTTCCAACAGTGTTTTAAACATTGCAAAGCCTTGACTTAATGCTCAGATTGCTTGAAAATTTCATGCTAGTCATTGCCATCAAAACTGTGATAAATAGATAGCTTATGAGTGGACTTATTTTTGAGAAAATGATCATAGCTTGCCTGCAGAGAATTATAGGGAATTGATGCTTTGGGGCTTAAGTGGGAACTGTGCATAAACAGCTTATGACAAACCTTTTTCCACCTTCACCTCCAGCCTGATTCCTTCTTGACCAACAGTTTCATGCACACACAACTACAAAGACCGCTTTCCCTTAATGTGGGTGAGGGAAGTCCCAAGCTGGAGATTTAGCACTAAAAACTTATACAGTGTGACATCTCATATTGCAATCATGTAGGATGGTGCCTTATGGTCCTGAGTGTTGTATGACCCCACACAGTATCCCGAGTTTTTGACCAATCAGCAGTCAGAAGTATAAGTCATTGGAAAAGCATATAGTTGAAAGTCTTTTAGGATGGTGGTATTGTAGAACATGTGGGAAATGGTCAAGGAGATATAATGTGGTATAATAGAAGGTACAAGACAGAGGCACACCACAGAGGAGATGGATAAACAGTTTTTAGAGCTTGGAATATTTCTTTGAAAGTGTCAGATGAATTATTGAGAATCAGTTTCAGGGGAAGTATTTTGTGTGTGTAAGTGGTATGAATGGAGTCTTTGGTCTCAGTTAAATGTTCATTATAGTGTGTAAAGTGAAAAATGAGAAGTGCTTTTATAAGTGTAGAAGTCATTGTTTCACTTAATATCCTGGACATGGGTTAAGGATGTACTAGGGGTTTTGTGTACCTGATCCACCCCATTGAATTGGGGGTGGAGACATGATGATAGACAGTATATTTCACAGAGGAACCTCCATTAGGTGTTTTATTCATTATTAATCGATTAAATGCTTAATGAATACAGTTGTAATCTTTTTGGATAAACTTGGGATTCAGAACCCTTAAACTGAGTAGTCCCAAATTTGAGCTGATCCAGCTCACCAGGTTTGGAGTACCTTTATAAATTAACAAGGTTTTATAAAACACACTCAAACACACCACTAACTTTCAGAATGTTAACATGTGAAATTTGAGCTTTAGTTAAAATCTACCCAAATTTTACATAAGAAAATTTTTACAGATACACTTTCTTCTTTGTAGTTATTGGTTATTTGTTTTAAGATAACAGCAGTCTGTACTCAACTGAAAATTAAACTTACCAAAGTATTTTCGTCTGGCTGTGTGTTGTCTTATAGTATCTTTTGAGACTCATGATGTCAGAGTTTATTGTCCTCTTTGGGATTCCAGGTGATGTTAGGGAGGCTAGAACAGGTAGGTTCTGCCTGCACACAAGCAAAATTAAGAAGGCTGGAGTTCTTCATCAACTTTTGTAGGTGGAAACTGTGGCTGGTTGGAGGTTCATTAACCTTTAGCAGGAATTAGGAAGTGATGCTGTTCTGCTTTCTTTCTGCATTGCATTTTGTTGGTAGATCTCTGTAACCTTGTGTAATCCAGTTGAGGTAATGGGAGAACTTAGTGCTCCTCTCAAGTTTGTATCATTGTTGTATGCCACCTTATTGGCCACTTGGATGTTAGTCATTTCTCCAGTGCTTGCATGATTATTAAGGCATTCCTACCTCATTTTATTGAGTGTTGTACACTAGTTTCTTCTGCTTTTTCTTAGCAGAAGCACTAGATGTTTCACTGGCACATTTTTGACTAAGTGAAGATGTAGTGCACCAATAATCCAGTGAACACATTTGAACAAGAGCAGTTATGCACAGCAGCTACTCCAGCTGATTGTAAGCACAGACTAACTCTAGGACAGTGTGTGTTAGCAAACCCTGCCATCTGTCATCATGCGAGAAATTTGAACGAATGCTCGCTAACTCATGAAGCTTTTTTGTTAGCTTTCATAAAATGGGGTAAACTAAAACCTTGCTAACTTTCGAATCAGACTTACAAATTGCTAACTAACAGGGGATACCTGCATAAGCTTATGTAGATCCCAAGTGAACAATAATTGTTTATCATATCTTAACAATTTCAGCTTTCCTCTGAATTGAATTGGTAGTTCTTCGCTCAGCCTTCCTGCATTGCCACTCTGTGTGAGCACCAGTGAAAATGAACTAGAGAACAGTCAGTGAAACCTTGCTTTGATGCAGGAGTGTTTTCTCACCCATCATTTGATTTCTGAAAGGTTTGTGTTTTTTAATCATTTTAAGGGCTTGAATGCAGTGGAAGCATTTTTGTGTATAGAGATGGTGTGAGAGGAGTTGGTGTCATTTGATGAGGGGAGTTTAGTGTGCAAAGTGAAAAGGTAAGAAGCGTTTATGAAAGTGGAAGTATATATTTCACTCTAACACTCCGGATATGGGTTGAGGATGAATATAAGTGATTGTAGTTTATGTAAGTACCTGATAAACCCCTTAGAATTAGGAACAAGTTTGATGATGATACATAGATAAATGGTTTGCTTTTACTCCTTTCCCATCATAGGTATTATTACCTTACAGTGTCTGATTCTAAATTAGTGTGTTAGCCATTAGGGAGTGCATCTTGATATGCTTTTTGGTTGATGCATTTTCTTTTGGATATGGTTCAGGCAACCAATGGTGGAGGATTTCTTGGTATTCTTGGAAAATAACTCAGATTAAGACAAAAATTTCGTGAAGGTGGACATTCTTTCATATGGAATTTGTGACCACATGTGCTCCTTTCCCACACTCTCCTTACCCCTTTCATGTCTTGTTCAAGTACCTTACTATTTATTGGTTTAGTGTGAAAGAAACTCTGCTAGTCCAGTAAATGTGCAGCTCCACAGATATTATTCTTCCCAAGTGAAAAAAAAGATCTAAAAGATCATTTCCTTACAGAATACGTCTGCATTGTACATTAAGGGAAATATAAAATACTATGAATATATTAAAAAAGAAATATATATATATATATATATATATATATATATATATATATATATATATATATATATATATATATATATATATATATATATATTTTTTTTTTTTTTTTTTTTTTTTGCCGCTGTCTCCCGCGTTTGCGAGGTAGCACAAGGAAACAGATGAAAGAAATGGCCCAACCCACCCCCATACACATGTATATACATACACGTCCACACACGCAAATATACATACCTACGCAGCTTTCCATGGTTTACCCCAGACGCTTCACATGCCCTGATTCAATCCACTGACAGCACGTCAACCCTGGTATACCACATCGATCCAATTCACTCTATTCCTTACCCTCCTTTCACCCTCCTGCATGTTCAGGCCCCGATCACACAAAATCTTTTTCACTCCATCTTTCCACCTCCAATTTGGTCTCCCACTTCTCCTCGTTCCCTCCACCTCCGACACATATATCCTCTTGGTCAATCTTTCCTCACTCATTCTCTCCATGTGCCCAAACCATTTCAAAACACCTTCTTCTGCTCTCTCAACCACGCTCTTTTTATTTCCACACATCTCTCTTACCCTTACGTTACTTACTTGATCAAACCACCTCACACCACACATTGTCCTCAAACATCTCATTTCCAGCACATCCACCCTCCTGCGCACAACTCTATCCATAGCCCACGCCTCGCAACCATACAACATTGTTGGAACCACTATTCCTTCAAACATACCCATTTTTGCTTTCCGAGATAATGTTCTCGACTTCCACACATTCTTCAAGGCTCCCAGGATTTTCGAATTAACTCTACAAATACATGGAGAAAGGCCATGTCTGCTCACATCCATTCTCTAGCTGTCATGTGGAATGCACCGAAACCACAGCTCCTGTCCACAACCAGGCCCCACTGACCTTTTCATGGTTTACCAAGGATGCTTCACGTGCCCTCATTCAAACCATTAACAACACTTTGACCCCAGTATACCACATTTTTCCAATTCACACTATCCCATATACTCCTTTCACCCTCCTGCATGTTCAGGTCCTGATCACTCAAAATCTTTTTCACTCCATCCTTCCATCTCCATTTGGGTCTCCCTGTGATATTCTGTATGTACATACTTGATTTTTATGTAGTGTATCCATTATCTATGGATTTATATATTTACACAGATATAACATGATGTACATTGATGAAAAAATATCCTTATTTTCATCAAAAATATAAACACTGATACTAAACAAACTATTTTTTTCCTATTACAAAAATGACAATAGTGGGATTGCAAACATGGCATCATGCCAAAATGATATAGGTGCTCACTCTTTGATGGTGTGTGGGTGACTGAGATTAAGACTTATTCCAGCAATGGCAGTAGGCAGCTGTTGATATATATTAGTAAGTGTTAAAATCAAACATTCTGGAAAATCAAATGAGAGCAGGAACTATTCTCACATGAGGTAAAACACAGTCCTTGGTTATTTCTCACATGAGGCATAGCAGTACATTATAATGGTTACTGTCTTTTTCCGTATTTCACATCTTAATGTTGGTGTGAGAAATGCCATGTAACCACAGTCTTTGAGATACAGGTATGATCCTGGGTTTTCTAGGTTTACAGTGTGTCATTTGTTTATTCATTTTAAAGTCTTTAAAAAAAGCTTGACACTGTTTTTTAGTGGATATTAGTCTGTAGTGATAATATTCAGTTTGGCATGCTAAATTTTGATAGAACCTTAGGATATTTTGCTGCAAACTTTTTTTGTTGAAAGTGAAATTCAGGATAGCATATGAAAGAAATTTTCTATATATACAATAAACCCTCGAGTTAATGGACTGGGCAAATAATATTACATTAATTAATGATAATTTAAAGAATAAAAGATCTTAAATGCTGCACCATGCGTATTTCATATCACACTTGTTTTTGGTAGTGTGGGGTATACTCACTTTGTTTCTATCTCAGTCTGTCTCAAGCTACTGTGTGGTCAGGTTATATACATAGAATTGTGACTATTTATTAAATAATTTTGCAGTCCTTACAATTCAAAATGGCATCAAGTGATAGAGGAGTTAAAACAAAGCATGTGAACTGATATTGTTTTAAAAAAATGGCCCACAGGTTACATTCTCGATTTAACGGACTTTCTGCATTAATGGACACCCCCTCCACCCTATTAGTCCGTTAAATCGAGGATGTACAGTACATAGTTACTACCGTGTAGTATGTGAATTATTGTTTGAAATATGCTCTCAGAGTACCTGTTAGTATTTACTATCTTTTTTCCGTAGATATTGTTCATGGTTGGTCGAGGGTATTTGCGGCCAGACATGACTTATCTACGCTCAGATATGCCTAAGCCAATACGTCGTCTCTTTGATGATTGCATTAAATACAATCGAGATGATAGACCATTATTCCCACAGGTAAGTCATAGTGTGCATTCAGTTTTAGAATGTGTTCATTTGCCTACAGAATTATATAATTACTTTTTGGAGAATACTGTTTGAAAATCAGACTCCCATGATTACACCTCAGTTGGGTACACATTCAGCACACATCCTTCCATCAACAAGGTTATAAGTAAAAAATTATCGTAGGTTTGCAGTATCTGAAGGTACAATAGTTTCTCAACAGTGGTTGAGAATACCTGAGGCCCTTTTGGGGGATTTACTTTCAAAAGAATGACATTAGTCTTTAAATTCAAGTGAGAAATTGTGAAGTTAGCAACTGACTTTGGAAGTGTGTGAAAGTAGAAAGTTAAGAGTAAATGTAAATAAAAGCAAGGTTATTAGGTTGAGTGAGGTAGAGGGACAGGTTAGTTGGAGTGGGTAAGAATGAAGAAAAATTGGAGGAAGTGAAGTGTTATAGAAACCTGAGTGGAAATGGTGGCAAATGGAACCAAGGAAGCGGAAGTAATTCATAGGGTGTGTGAAGAGGCGAAGGCTTTGGGAACATTGAGTAATGTGTGAAAAGGATGGTTGTAATTGTGATAATAACAATTTATGATTTTACAGATCCTAGCCAACATAGAATCATTGGTGCGTTCCTTGCCAAAGATCCATCGTTCTGCAAGTGAGCCAACACTTACACGCACACACTTGAACACAGATGATATGATGTATCTGTGTGCATCACCCAAGACGCCCATCAACTCGGGTGCCTTTTTGTTCTCGACTGCTGGCAACATTTAAACCACTGGGAGAGGATTCTTCTCCAGTGCCACACTATCTGTGTTGTCCCATGGAGGATATTTTATTAGACCTTGCCAGCTAAAATTTTCCCATGGAACCAATCCTTTACCTTTCTCCCTCCTTCCCATGAATTTCATCTGCTAAGTCACCATACGGAGCCAGTTTCCCCCGCTTCACAAGTTGAGATGTTCCATCAAGACACCTTTAGGCCATACTAGCTGAACTTTTGTATTGCGTGCACCTAGCCAAGATTCTACCAACTAAGATCTTACCAGTGGCTTATCCAGGCCTTGTCAGAAGCAATTGTAAAACAAAAATAATGTGAACATTTTGAACTTCTAAAGCATCCTCAGTTGTTACCATGACAGTCCCAACAGACTTATCAGAGTGAACTTCATATTTCACAAATTTAAGTAATCTTTGCAATGTTTATTCACTGGCTTCCCCTGTTAAAATTGTATGAATTTCTCTGATCTTGTTGACTTGGTTAGCTTAATTCTGTAAACCATCAACATTCAGGTAGTTTGACTGTTGCAGTATTATCATCTTCCTGTGCCCCAGTGACTAGTTTACTATAATCAGTTGTAAGTTAATCCATGCCTATGGCTAATTAATTTATTTTGCACTATTTAATTAGGGGTCACATCAGCAGCCTCATGCCATATTGGATGTTATCAGCAGATGAGTGAACTCATTGTGGCATTATATACTGTATTCTGTACTCATTTGAGAAGTTTATCCCTAATATTCCATTTACTGTCAGGATAGTCCCTGTGATATTATTTTTATTGCCTCATTTTAAACACAAAGACTTTTATGTTTTGCAAATTAGTCAGCTTGCTTGACAATGCACAAGTGTGCCCAGCTAAGGTTTTATATAATTTCTTGGTTCATTTAAGATTTGTGAATTTTTATAATTACAGAAAACCTGATATATATGACATTAGTATTTTTTTTAGGTTATGTTAAATGTGTAACACTTTAAATGTATAAGTGTTTGTGATTGTTCAGCTATCCTCCAAAATGAGCAGGTGTTGTTCTAGTCTCAAGCAAAATCACTAACTATTTAAAGGTAAAATATTGTTTTATCTAATGCGTCTGTCGAGAAACTGATGTATGTTCATCAACTCCTTCAGGATCAGACCCTTGTCTTTGACAAATAATAGCTGGTACTTGCTCTTGTGGCTGTAGTGATAAGTTGCGGTAAATGAACAATGCACATTTATAGTCATGTGTCCTGTTTTAGGTTACACCTGTGTGGTTGTATCAACACTGCCACACACCATTCTTCAACATTCCATATGATGATTTGGCAAGATATTGTCAGTGATCTCCTGTGTAGATGTGATGATTGAAATGTATTTTTCAATATTTCAGTGTTAAGTTTATATTTTCTTCTATTTTAATTGAGACTGAAAGTTTTGCAACATTATTTATCCTTGCACAAGACCCAGGAGCTTCTTTTGTGTCTTGTATCTTCTGAGAGTTACAAATATGGTAATTCAGTAGTAGTATTATGAATATAAACCTCCATGATATAGTAAATTGCCAGCATAACATAAAGAGGGTGAAGTTGTTGCTTGAGGTAAGCATAATACTGATAAAGAAGAGTTCAGGTAACACCTTAGAACCTTGTAAGCAATATCACTATAATGATGAAAGTTTATTCCTGCTAGATAGAGGTCCACCTCAAGGCTGACTGTAAAATTTTGTAAGTACTTCCAAGGTACAAATTCATGACTAATCTGTGTATATATTTTAAGGCCATGGTTAGTGCATCAGCAGAAACCAAGATACTGTCCACATTCATCAAATGTAAATGTTTTGAAGGTCATTTGTACAAGTTAGCTAGGTATGGGGAGCAGTTTGCGTGTGTTTGTGTTTCGGGGAGCAATAGATGGTCATTATGCAGGCAGCAAACCTGAAGACCATCTTGGCTTCAGTACCTCCCCCATTTTCTCAATACTATCAACCTCTGTACCTTTTCTTTTCCTTTTTTTTTTCTCCATTTCCTTCTCTTGACCTTTTCCCTTCTCCCATCCCATCCTGCCCTAAATGTCACCAGTCCGTGTACAGACTTCACATTCAGTGATACTGTAGTGCAGTCATCCCATGTTCCATTACCACATTGTTTTATCATCATCAAAATGTTACTCTGTATCAGCTTTAATCATTTTAAAATAAAAGACGAGCTTCCTCGTATTTTGTCAATGCTCTCCTTATATACATTAAAGCATAAAGGTTTCAGTAGTTTGTACCAGATAATACAAACCCCCCCAATTTTCAGTTCTGGTATGGCCATAAAAGCAACTTGGGTAGGATTACAGGTATGGAAAATCTGTGAAGCACTAGATGTTATGGTTGCCAATGAAATCTAATGAGTAGTAAAAGTTCCTGATGAGAATGGAAGAATAATGTCATTTTGAGTATCCACAGACTTGTCTCAAAAACTCCAGACTTTAGGAAATAAAAGAGTGAGGATAAGAGAATATTATAGATGGGAAGTATTGAAGGATGGTTTTTCCTGCTGATTGAAGCTGCTTAAACTGTTCATTCATTTAAAAAGACATCAGTTGAGAGAGTACCAGTCTAGTGTAAAAGATATAACCATCCATCGTGAGTTAAAAGAATTATGATGGAATACTTTATATGTCACTGTGAAGAGTAAAGCTTACCTGAAGTACTTCCATGACTAAATGAAGTTTATGGTAACATAATGCAAGGATTTGATTTGTACCATGATGCTCATATTTTCACTAGTGACACATGAGGTAAGAATGAGAAATATTTGATTTCAGCTGATACTAATGTTTTCATTCTTGATGTACTAAAATGTTTTGGGTAAAGATATAGGCGTTCTGTATTAATGAAATGGAGTGAAAGATAGAAGTATATGCAGATAAGCAAAGTATTCTTGTTAAGTAAAAGCTCTACTTACAGTCTAGGACTGTGGAAAAGTGCAAAAGAAAGTTTAATGGAAATAACAAAATGGCTTGCTTTATGACAGCCTAAATAGAATTTATGAGTTTGATCAGTAATGGATTATGGAAGTAGAGCAATATGTAGGGATACAATAGTTTAATGGCTGATGTGTAAAAACGAGAATTTCATATGCTTATCCAATTTGCCATCTCCCAATCTAGTGGTTTGCTCTTTCATCTATGCATAATTCCACATCAACACACCACCTCTTTCTCACATATTCCCAAACCCAGCCTCCCATTTTTTTCAGCTCCTTCCCTTTCTTTTCTATACTTCTGATGACTTCTTTTAGCATCCTTTCATGCCTTCATATCCAAAGCCTACAAAATCATCTTTTTGGCTAACACTCTTGTCATCTCAGTGTTACATATCCATGTTCTACTCCCATGCCTCAAAACAGGCTGAACTGTAACTGATGACAAGCTCAACCACTTTTATGAATACGTAATTCATGAATATAGTTGCTCAAACTTCCTTTTGTTACTTCAGCATGTTACATCACTCTAAGCATACTCAAAAATATATGTAATCCTTAACCCATTCCAACCTTTCAAACTCTAAACATACTGTACCTCAATCTTTGAATCCCCCCTCTCAAATATAGTTTTTTTTTGCTTTTCATAGCATTTGCTTGCCTTGCTAATATGAAATATTTTTCCAAGTACTCTCAGGATATCATGGAGTTATTCTGTTTCACCTAGTTGCACATTATCATTCATATCCCAACACCACTCCCCTATCTCCTTTCTCTGATTTTTTTATCCTATACTACCTTCTTGACTTCATCTACAACTACATTCACAGTTATGCTGAACACCCTTGGAGATTTGATAACCCTTGTCCATTGCCATAACTCGTTTGTTCTCGCATATACCTTTTATTGAAAATTTCCACTGCATTCATAAGCTTACTCTAACTCTCTTTAGCCCAAATGCATTCCTCCATCCACTCGTAAAATTCTTATGGATTTTTTTAATAATTATCTAATCTACACAGCCATGCCCATCAAAATAAATTTTCTCACTTTATTACACACAATGTTTTAACTTTTCATTATTTCATAACATTCATCATTTTAATGCTGTGCATGTAATTTCTGTACCTTCTGCTCTGATCAACAGTATTTATTATGAAAACGAACTCCTTTGAAGGATGCCATAAAAAGGGTAAAACATATATGAAGATGGTAATAATGAAGGTGTAGTGGACTTTGTGAAGCCACAGCAAGTATGTGGGGCATTCACATGACCAGGGAGTGTTTGGGTCTTCCACCCTTCCAGCCTGCCATGATATGGCTTCACAGGAAGCACCAGCACCTGCTGATCAGGTTGTTGCTCCTCTAGGTCATGCGGCTCACTGCCTAGGTTGTTGCTGTAAAATCACGAGGACCACCTGGCATGGATCCTATCTGGTGATTACCCCATCCTACGTTCAGTTGTTGCTGTGCCCATTCTGGCCATCATATCATAGATCTGGGTGCTGTAATTGACTCATACAGCTTGGAACAAACAGTTTAATGCATCAAATACGGATAAGCTTTTAAGAGAAGGTTTTGCATCCTGAATAGATCATAGCATTCAAGATGAATTGCGGAAAGGGCCCAGAGAAATAAATGTATGTAGTCTGACTTTGAATGCAAATGCAATGGTCTTTCAGTAACAGCATAGAATATGCCAAACACTGACACTTGAAGAAAATTATGTTAATGTGATACTTTGGAAAATAAACTTGCAAAGTAAGTTAGCCAACCAATGTGTAAACCTTAGTAACAGTTTAAGTTACAAGTTTCAAGCTTTCCTTGAAACCAATGGGGTCACATGGGCTGGGAAGTGGAAACCTGTTACAAGTATTTCCCTTGCTCAGTGTCAGTGCCTTGTTTCAATCATTACTGACTCTAATTCCTTTGTTGCAGTTAAGTGTATTCATTATAAAACAAACTAAATAATGTGTATAGAATGCTTACTTTTTGTATTCATACGGAAGCCGTGTGTCCTTCACCAATATATGTGGCGAGAGACACTGCAAATAATGAACAACCAACCTCCCACTTCATTCTTAAAACCACCAGACATACACCCATCACAAACCACACACCCCAAACAAACACAAACCACATCTGCGCTTTGGACATTACCCATTATTACAATACTACAAACATTATACCCCCAAAACCTTTTATACCCACGATGCAACGACCACTGTCTGCATGCAGATGCACACATATCGCATCACTTTATCACTGTTTGTATACCTACTGGTGCTGCCGGAACCTCATAATGATAAAAGGGACTCAGGGTGGGGAGTACATCCCTTGGGATAGGGGAGAAAGAATTACTTCCCACGTATTCCCTGCGTGTCGTAGAAGGCGACTAAAAGGGGAGGGAGCGGGGGGGCTGGAAATCCTCCCCTCTTTTTTTTTTTTTTTAATTTTCCAAAAGAAGGAACAGAGAAGGGGGCCAGGTGAGGATATTCCCTCAGAGGCCCAGTCCTGTGTTCTTAACGCTACCATGCTAACGCGGGAAATGGCGAATAGTTTGAAAGAAATATTTATATATATATATATATATATATATATATATATATATATCTTTCTTTTCTTTCTTTCATACTATTCGCCATTTCCCGCATTAGCGGGAAATGGCGAATCCCTGGGGATAGGGGAGAAAGAATACTTCCCACGTATTCCCTGCGTGTCGTAGAAGGCGACTAAAAGGGGAGGGAGCGGGGGGCTGGAAATCCTCCCTTCTCACTTTTTTTTTTTAATTTTCCAAAAGAGGGAACAGAGAAGGGGCCCAGGTGAGGATATTAACTCAAGGGCCCAGTCCTCTGTTCTCAACGCTACCTCGCTAATGCGGGAAATGGCGAATAGTATGAAAGAAAGAAAAGATATATATATATATATATATATATATATATATATATATATATATATATATATATATATATATATATATATATATATATATATATATATATATATATATCCAAATTTTAATTTAGCTACGACCATACCAGAAACCAGGCAAATAGTAGAGGGTGCAGGTTGACAAAGAATTAATATTACAAAGATTTATTAATGTTTCCAAAGTTGGTTGGTTTATCTTGGCTTTTGGCCTCTCAACTGCCAGGCCGTCAGTGCTTAATTATATCCACCAATCGAGAAATGATGAAGATCAGGTGTTCAAGATGATTCCAAAACCTTACACGTCTTTGTATACGGTCCTTGTGCTCCCCAGGTTCATTCGTCCATCAAATAAACAAACCTGCAGAAGGTACCTTTGATAGTGCCAGGAAACTGTTTGAAAAATGAAATGAATGGTATGAATGTCATTACTGTTTAGGACATATACAAATGAAGGATATGAGTTACTTGCGGTTGTGGATATAAAATGGCGTTGATGGCGATGATGGTCCTGGGGGTCATGCTTGAAGCCCAAATAACCAAATATAACTATTATTTCCACATACCAGTTGTGTTGTCGAGCGGGGCTGGCTCTGGTGCTCCTCAACCCATTTCAGTCTAATTCTTATCTTTTTTTATTTTCGTTTGTGAAGTACGGCAGATTTCACTGTACTCTTTGTTTTATCACATCCTCTTTTTTGCGGGGCCACTGAATAATATTGTGAGGCCTTGATTGATGATATAACTCTTGTTGAGCCTTATTTTCACATTTCAGATAGAGAAAATAGCCTTTCTCCCTAATGATGATAGTGATGGTGATATATCATATAATAACCCCACAAAAATGAATGAAAAAATGGAATTAATGGGCAAGAATCAAAGATTCCCTAGTCCCACTCGCCCGTGTACTGGCATACTTTACCATTAGTACTCTGATCCACAGGCAGCCTTTCTTCGTTCAGATCAGTTGCTTCGGCATTCTGTATTATTTGAATACATACGTCCACAAAAAAAATGACGGATTTGAATCATAACTGATAAGTGAAGGATGTTGACAAGATGTAAGTAATATGTGATGTTATTGTCCAGTTCGGCCTTGACAACCAGAACACCACCATTTAGTACAGATCATTTTTCCGATGTGGCCAAGATGCTCATTCCCATTTAAGTGTATCTCAGTTCCCTGTGTACTGATGTTGGTTTGGCCGCTGGTTTTCTGATCCTCATTCAAAAGTAAGGTCCTAATAAGTTTACCTCCATGTTTACCTTTTGGCTTCCAACTTGAGAATCGCTTTTTTCACAGTAATCCTCCTTAAACGTCTCATTATGTCGATCACGTTTTGTATGATGAAAAATGTATGAGGTATTGTACAAATTTCAAGTTAGACAGTAAAATAATAACCAAACGCTGAAGGATACTGGAAGAGTAGAGTAAGACCCTGGTAGCTGATGGACTGTATAGGGCTTCTGACTAGGTTTCTTGTCCTCTTCTTAAGGTTATCGTAAGCCTTCCTGATCCTTCTGAGTCTGCTGTCTCAGATGACCTCCGATTACGTGAAGATTATACAAAGACATTAAGCCATGAAACCAGTTCATGTCTGGCCAATAATCCTAATTATGCCTCTTCATGCTTACAGTGAAAAAAATATCAAATGTTTTTTTGGTAATTGCATTAAGATCGTAATAATTTATCTCACGCTGTCACTTAATCCATCTTACAGTTGTTCTTTGGCAATAAAAACATTTCCAGCCGTATTCATATTATGTTGACGATTTAGTATATTCAATAATGTAGTGTTACTGATCTGCAGAAATACTTGGTATATGGTAATTATCTCTCTACAAAATATATCCCAAGCGTCACATGTGTTACCATAGAATATATGTTTATCAAACTGATAACGTGTGCAAGTTATGAAAAATTCTTGGTCGTAAAATGCCTTTGTATGATTAACATTTGAATTTATTCGATTATCACCGGTTCATCTTAATTCAGATAGAAAAATGACCTTTTTAGTTTACTTACGAGAAATATGTTTCCCATTAGATGTCCACCTTAATGTATTAGACAAATGGGACAGGAAAGTATATATATATATATATATATATATATATATATATATATATATATATATATATATATATATATATATATATATGTGTATATATATATATATATATATATATATATATATATATATATATATATATATATATATATATATATATATATATATATATATATATATATTGGTTCCAACAATGTTGTATGGTTGCGAGGCGTGGGCTATGGATAGAGTTGTGCGCAGGAGGGTGGATGTGCTGGAAATGAGATGTTTGAGGACAATGTGTAGTGTGAGGTGGTTTGATCGAGTAAGTAACGTAAGGGTAAGAGAGATGTGTGGAAATAAAAAGAGCGTGGTTGAGAGAGCAGAAGAGGGTGTTTTGAAATGGTTTTGGCACATGGAGAGAATGAGTGAGGAAAGATTGACCAAGAGGATATATGTGTCGGAGGTGGAGGGAACGAGAAGTGGGAGACCAAATTGGAGGTGGAAAGATGGAGTGAAAAAGATTTTGTGTGATCGGGGCCTGAACATGCAGGAGGGTGTAAGGAGGGCAAGGAATAGAGTGAATTGGATCGATGTGGTATACCGGGGTTGACGTGCTGTCAGTGGATTGAATCAGGGCATGTGAAGCTTCTGGGGTAAACCATGGAAAGCTGTGTAGGTATGTATATTTGCGTGTGTGGACGTGTATGTATATACATGTGTATGGGGGTGGGTTGGGCCATTTCTTCTGTTTCCTTGCGCTACCTCGCAAACGCGGGAGACAGCGACAAAGAAAAAAAAAAAAAAAGAATATATACTTGCTCGTCAAGCTTGGTTGACGTTGCCTGTGAGTAAGGAATTTCAGCATTTCAGCGAACAAGATTATGTAGTTATGTATTGCGTGGACAGTATTCTCTGAGGGCTCTTCGGCGCTCCGCCACGTTCATTACCTCAGAGATATTTGACAAAATTTTAGCAATAATTGTCATCAACCTTGAGAGTTACCCTTATATCACTACAATATAATCCATGTTGCACCAGCTATACATCTGTATTTTGAGTTATTTTATGAAGAATGAAATACAAATGAAGATGGTCCTCACGTCAGCAGTACATGAATGGTAAGGTTATTTACAGTAGAGTGGTGGGCGGGGCGAGGATTGCAGCTAACTCAATAGAAGGGCGTCGTCTGACTCAGCTACTGACAAGAGGTTTCCTTACGGAGTCCATTGTAATGGCATACAAAGTATTTTGCTGCCTCCACCCAAAACTATTTTCAGCCCCGAAATATTGCCATACTATTCATCGCGATGTCAACGTAATATTCATATAAGAAGAGGAATACAAGCCTCGTTACAGCTATGATGTCCAATGTCAAGGTTGCCTTGTCGTTCCTTCGCCTGTGAAGCCATGCGAGTGATCTCTACAGTGTCAGAAAGTTAGGTATAAATACACAGGGTCGCACACGGTCGTTCCAGTACCTCTCCGGAGTCAGGCTTGACCACACTCTTCCTCGAAGCCAGGCTGTCTTGAGCTGGCTGTCGCCTGCTGAAGGAGATACAGTTCCTGTCAATTATTTCGACCGCTAAAGTTTTCTTTAGTGGGGAGAAACACAGCCGAGTTGGTGATCACCAAAGGCTAGGGCTATCATGTTAAGCCTATTGTCTAGGATTGTGACAGGAGGCGACTGTGAGGAATGTCAGGCACCGGAGGAGGACGCGGTGCCCAGTGTCACCTCGTCCGTAGTAGATGACACCGATGAGGAGAAGTCCGGCCCGACGATGCCAGTCATCAACATAAACCAAGCAGAGTTAGCTGAGGACGCTCTCCATGTTCACAAAGAGACGAAGCATGTCCCCGCCACACGGTCAGACTCGTCTGAGGACACCGGCGAAGACTCGACGTTTGAAAAGGACGTGGAGGCACCACTCGTCATCCCCAGCAAGGACGTCTGCTGCCGCATCTTGGAGCTGGTCGAGTACTACCTAAGCGACCAGAACCTTGTGAAGGATATGTTCATCCTGAAGCACGTGACCAAGCACAGTGAGGGCTATGTGTCGCTCAAGCTCCTCACTAGTTACAAGAAGGTCAAGAGGATCACGAAAGACTGGCGGGTCGTGGCGCACTCGCTCAGAGATTCCAACACTTTACAGCTGAACGAAGAGGGTACGAAAGTTCGACGCCGAAAAGTGTTACCCCAAGAGATCGAAGAAGACACACGGCCCTTCAGAACGCTGCTTGCAACAAATATCTCTAAGGAAAAGGCGAACATGAATAATTTGGCGGAATTTTTCGCTAAATTTGGGGAGATGATCTCCCTACAGCTGCACAAACCGGGCGGCCGGTGTCTAGATGAGGTGCGGCAGGGTGATCTAGAGCACCCCGGCATCGTCAACACCATCTGCGCAGTGGTCGAGTACGAGAAGGTCCACTACGCTCGACAAGCCTTACGGTTTATACTCAACAACCCCGAGTGTAACATGAAGGTGATCGAGCTGCTCCGCAAGAAGTGTACGACCGCTTCCCTGCTGAGCATCAAGTCACAAGCCGAGGGTGAGAGCGCTTACTACAGCACGTCTGACGTGTCAGAGCCCACATCTCCAGTGTGCCGTACGAGGCCGCTACATAAATTGAAATCTCCATATTGCTCCAAGACTTCATCTCCCAGCCTGTCTCCCATCGTGAGGCGTCGCTACAACAAGCATCAACAGTCCTCTCCAGAGTCGTCCCCTCCTTCGCCTTACTCCACTCGTCGTGGTCCCACTACTCCCTGTTCCTCGCCTGAGGACCGTCCTTACTCCTCCCATGAAAAGTACTACATATACCCGCGCTACGATCTGCCAGGTTCCTCCCCATTGCCACGGCGTCAGCTAACCCCACGAACTCTCATATCGTCGTCAGACTTCAACACGAGGCGTTGCGGCAACTTCGGCCGTAACAACATTAGGAATGGCGAGAACACGCCACCAGCGCCCCTCAGCCCATGGCTGCGACGTCGCATTAACTCTGGCTCGACGGCGTCGTCCCCTTCTGCTTCTCCTAATCTCCGACGACGACAGGAGGCTTCCCTTGTCGTACCAGATAATGTCACTCGTCTCCCCAAGGGACCAGACGGCTCCCGGGGCTTCTCTCGTCGACCTATAATAGTGAACGCACAGGCTTGAGCTGCCACACACACACACACACACACACACACACACACACAACACACACCACCTAAACAAGGGGATGGAAAAGTGAGGTGAATGCCAGCAGATGGAGGAATTGTAGGACTGTCAGTATGTGGAAGCACTGTAAGGTATTAATCTGGAGGAAAGGGAAGCCTGTGATACCTGTCATGTATTGGTCAACGCACAGGTGCTTATTGTAAAAATCATTATGTGCATGTATCCTTAGCTGATTCATTATGTGCATGTCACATTTGTACAAAAATCATTATGTACATGTATCATCAATTAATTCATGTGCATGTATCAATTATATAAAAATTGGTATGTACATGTATCATTAATTACAGATTCATTATGTATATGTCACATTAATACACAAGTCATTATGTACATGTATCAGTAATGAACCATAATTTTGTTCATGTATCGTTATTGATTTTCAACGGTACTTATATCCTTTGCATCTTAGAATAAATGTAAGGAATGATTTCTTGAAACTTTTTTTCACCTTATTAGTTATCAGTTTTACTTCACGGGAGTACCTTTAGAACGACCCAAATACCACATGTTATTAGATATGATCCTTAATTCCCTTCCTTTTGCACTGCACTCAGCCTCACTTATTCTCCTCTCATTTTGGCACGTCACCTCAAAGGCTGTAATGTTCGTTTATGATTAGTTAATGAATTTCTTTTATGATTAGTTAATACATTGTAAGAGTAATTCACCAATATCAATGTGTACTTTGTATATGATTGGTTTTAGATTACAAGATAAAGTCGCAAGTCTGCATTAAGCACTTTGTGTCCCATGGTCACAAATCATTGTACTAACAAAGAACTGTTTTGACAAAAAACACTACATTCATGAATTGTGGAATAAATTGCACCTAAAAAGTATATAAGATAGAATGGAAAGTAACTCCAAAATCTTCCAAAACTTCCTTCTTTCCGCCCATTTTAAACCTGAAATGCATCATGGTAATTATCAAAATATATGCAGCGTGGAAAAGCAACAGCATAGTGCATTACCCAGAAAGCTGATATTTTATGTTACTTTATATCGATTCTTGAACAAGAGTAGTTGTACATAAAATTACGTTTTCTCTAATGTAAATGTGATTTATGAATGAGTTGACAATTTTATTTATATTTTCCAACTTTTTATTTCTATATCTGTGTTCAAGAACAGTTAAACTTATTAATAGTCTTTTGAATATAGTATACAGTGAAAAGATACAAGAATTAAAGATGATATGTTTTATATGTATTAGAAAAAAGCTATTATTTTGTAAGATTTTGAGGTACTTAGAAACACTATTGTGGTTTTCGCGCGCTTTCATGTAAACAACAAAATTTGGCGGGAGTACGGTGAAGTGTGGCGGTGATTCATGTGTTGGACCTAACTTTGAGGGTTTTCTTCTCTTAAGGTAAGCAATAGGTTAATGATTCCTTTATGTTATCGTGTATTATTCCCACTTGTGAATATCTGCTTTTTTCAGTCTTGTGTATTAAAATACTGCCAAATGAAGGTTTTTAAGGCTGTACGGTGCATTGTCAGTGGGTGGTTCTTAAGGTGGTGCCAATTGTGGTGTTTAACTTGGCTTAAAAATTTCTTTCTTCAGAAGAAAGAGCCTTAGTGTTAGTCAGGACCTCATCCTTTGGAGTGAGAAGTTCTTTGATGAGATTGAACTCCAATGGTAGCCTCACCAAAGGTGACTTTTCACTTGCGGTGTAACCTTGAACAGGTGGAACCCAGTGTTGGCCCAGAGGCATTGTATGGTACTATTTTTTTTCATATTTGCTCTTCCCTGTTTCAGTGGGGTAGTGCTAGGAACTAATAAAACAATGGCCTAGTTACTCACATTCTCTCTACCTTTCAAATACATTGCACCAAAACCAGAAGCCACTAATGTACCATTTGTTTTTGTGAATGATCTACCATTACCCAGCCCTGCTGCTGGACATATGTATTAGTTTGTTTGTTCCATAGTTAAAGTGTAAAGAGAACGATAATCTATTTCAAGGATAAACATTGTATGCAGTGAGTGTTTTCTCTTAGTTCACCTGAAGTAACCAAGTTATCATGATTGCTTTTTGATATGATAAAGTTGTATGTTGGTTCCCCTTAAAGGTGTATTATACTATACTGTTTTTATCACGTTAATATTTGTTTGTATGTTATATGCGCATATTTGTATTATTGGATTACAAATTATAATCATAATTTCATTTAATATGTTAGTTTTCTTTCTACTTACAGGTGATCCTCATTTGATATATAAAACATCATGTCCTCTCCTAGTCGTCGTAGTGCACGTTCCACCCCTAGTAAGCAGAGCGACACGAGTGATCTGGTCCCTTTGCCTCCCTCCTCTCCTGGATCAGAAATTTTACCAACTACTTCTCCAGCTCCAGCACGCCTTAATCCAGGTTAGTGTTCTATGTCGATGCGTAATGGCTAAACGTTTGTCAAACCACAGAGCTTTGAAGCTGCAGGAGGCCCAGAAAAGGGTCCTGTGGTTGTATGATTGAGAGAGACAGTATTAGGAAGAAACACTGGTTTTGCTTGTATACATCCAGTCTCTAGCTGTTGTGTGTAATACACCGAAATCAGTGTTTATCCATAACTCAACCTTAGAAACCACTCTGTGGATTATAGTTTCTTTATATACCCAGTTTCATCCCATTTAAAGCATATTGGGCTCCCCAATAAAATCTTATCAATTCACTTCATTCTTTCCACAGCATGTCTCTCCATCTCCTGAATAGTATTCAGACCCCCAGTGCCCCAACGCCTTCTTTACTCCATCCCTCCATCTCAGTCTTTCTCTTGCCTTTGATTCTTCCACTTCTGATCCCTTTATTCTTTTAGTCAGTCTTTCTTTATTCATCCTTTCCTTGTGCTTGAACTGTTTCAGCACACCCTGATTGGCCCTCTCAGGCAAATTGAGTTTACTTCTGTACCTATCTATAACATTATTGTCATTTCTTCAATGATCACTGTTTCACACCTGATATCCCAAGCATTTAGATCTAGTGAATGAATGTGAGCAAATAAGGCAGGTTTGTGCCTGTTTTTGATGATGCCTCTTTCAGGCAGGATTGCTTTTAGGTGTGAAATGAAAATTTGAAGAGGGAAGTAATCTTTTTTTACAAATATTAAAGTTCCCTTCAGAAAGGAGAATGATTCTTCCTTATTACAGCCATTAGTGATCTGGATTTAAGTTCCCCTCTAAATTATGGGACACCAAGCAGTGTTGGATCGTCACTGCGCACTCCACGCTCTGGAGTCCGAGGAACACCCATTCGGCATCGATCTGATATCCGTTCTGATAGACGTATCAGACAGGTAAGTGTTTTTGAGGAATTCTTTGTTCCTTTTCGTTTAGTTTTGCAGTATTTATGTTTTTGCTTTTTTATCCTGGTATGTTTCAAACTGTCTGGCTCTTTTGCTGTTTGCTCTCCATAATGTGACTATTTTCCTTAACCCTTCTGGCTTATTTTTAAAGCTATATTTTTCTTCTCTGACCCTCAATTTCCAGGTAAACATCTCCACTGATCCAGCCAGTGAATCTAATGTTGAGGGAGTGGCAGCCACATCAGCACCACCTGGAGGTTCAGCTCTAACCGAAGGACCCCAGGGACCCCAGCTAGTGATCTGGGGCACAGATGTTGTTGTTGCAGAATGTAAGGATCGTTTTAAGACATTTGTACTTCGCTTTGTGGATACTGATACCGCAGAAGATGAGCGTGTTGAGGGCATGAACACAGATGAACCACTGTATCTACAGAAGCTTGAGGAGGTGAAACCACACTTTATTTTCATTAGTATTTTTTGTATGTCGGTTTTAGTAGATCTCCTGAAAGTATTTATATTTGCTACACCAGCTATTTTGAAGGACTGAAATTAGGGTTATCTGTATAAAGATGGAATGGTATAAGATGAAAAGAAGTTCATCACAGTCTGTCCTTAGGTTGCTGGTAGTTGTACATTGGCTTGCTTAGGTCTGTTTAGCTTAGTTTATGGCTTGGTCACATGAGTAGTCAGCTCTCAGGAGTTGAATGAAGTGAAATCTTCAGTAGGAACCTTATTTCAAGTAAGTTGACAGTAAGATTTGTTGTAAAGATTAAATGTGTTTTGATTTTTTTCTTTGTCCAATCTTTGTGTGTTCTTGTTTTAAAGTTTGTTTTACCTACCAGTAATCTGGCAATTTTTTAATTCATAATGATTTTGTCATTTGTATGATTGCTTAATGTTACACAAAGGCAAATGAAGCACTTGAACTGATTACCTTACTCATCAAATGGTGTTAATGTGTTGTGAAAATGTATAATTCAAGTTTTCAAGGCTGTATCTAGATAACATCTCAATGAACAAAGTCGTTACTCAAAAATTATAAATGTCTTTCAGATTCACACATTGGAGGAACCATTCTTGAACATCAACTGTGCCCATCTCCTTCAGTATGACTCTGACCTGTACCGCCAACTTGTGTGCTACCCCCAGGAGGTGTGTAGCAAGTTATATTCATCTATTTTAGTGCTTTTTTCATATTTTATGTACAAGAATAATTGCATGTATATATTAATTTTGATGTGAAATGCTATGAAGTCATTCTTCATATTTGTATGTATGATTATCCCAACTCTGTAATAGACTAAGGGAACTATACTTTTATATTACCTACTTATATTTGTACATGCAACTTTGTAAGAGTGTAAGGTAATCACACACACTAACAAGAACTGAAAGTGACGAATTATTTGCCAGAAGCTATGTAATTGATTCACAATTTGCAGATTTATGTTTTCTTTGAATTTGTAGTTATGTGTTTAAGTTACTTAATTATTTTTTGCAGGTAATCCCTACTTTTGATATGGCCATCAATGAAATGTTCTTTGAGCGTTATCCAGATACCATCCTGGAGCACCAGATCCAAGTTCGACCCTTTAATGCTGAGAAAACAAAGAACATGCGTGCATTGAATCCTGAAGGTAAGATGATTGTGATTTATGGATTGGGACAGTATGAGGTTTTAGTTATGGTCATACTGGTTCACTGTTTCCTGCATTGGTTAGGTAGCACCAGGAACCGATGAAGGAAAAGGCCTTGTTTGCTTACATCTGTTCTGTAGTTGTCATATGTAATGCACTGAAACCACTGCCTCGTATCCTCAACCAGGCCCCACGGACCTTTCTGTTGTTTCCTTGGCCTGCTTCATATGCCCTCATTCATTCAGTTGACAGAAAGTCACCATCTGCATACCACATTGCTCCAGTGCACTCTGTTCCATGCATGTCTTTCACCCTCCTGCATGTTCAAGCTCAGACTGTTCAATGTATTTTTTTACTCCATTCTCCCATCTCCAGTTTGGTCTCCATCTTCTTCCACTTCTGACACAGATATCCTTTTTGTGAACCTCTCCTCACTCATTCTATCTACCACAGCTTTCTCTTACCCTTGTATTACTTGCTCAATCAAACCACCTCACACCACATATTATCCTTGGATATTTCATTTCCGACACATTCAACCTCCTCTACATTCTCATCTGTAGCCTGTGCTATATATATATAGCCTTTGCTTCACATCAGTACAACACTGGTGGGACAACTATGGAAATAAATTTGAACTTATGAAGTGGTTAGGGGAAACCCAAGAAAGGTCTGTAGGGCTTAGTTGTGAATAGGGGGCTCTGGTTTTGATGCATTATGCATAATAGCTAGGGAGCAGATGTGAGTGAGGCTGTCTTTAGGACTACCTCACTTACATGGGGAATGGTGAAAAGGTATGGAAAAGAATACCATAGATTTGTTTTGTAAGCTCTTTTCCAGCCAGTAGGGTGGATCATGCAAGACCTTTCCTGTTCCTTTGTGGGTTCTTCCATGGAAACATTGCTTTAACAAACTTGCTTTTAATGACATTAAATGATGGGATTGACTAGACAGGTATTTTGATGATAGATTGTGTATAATAATGTATCTTGAGCAGGATTTCCTAATGATTAATGCTTTTTGCACCAAAGCTCTGTAAGAATGGTAGGCATTTAATCTTCATTCTGCAAGAAACCTTTTTGTCTCCAGAACTGTTGATAATGACTACAAAAATTAATGACTGACAGATGGTTGGGAGTCTGATTATTGACTGTCTTGGTAATTTTTGGGATTCAAGTATTTGGACATCAACATGAACAGGTGGCTGCTTGTTATCACTTAGGCTGGTTTACTGTACAGTGGGATAGTGGAGGTAGAATGCTACCTGCAAATATCCTGTGTGTCTGAGTGACTGAGGGGTTGGAGTGGTGCTTAGCTCAGATTTTTTAAGAAAATTATGGTTGCCTGTTCCTGATGCTGCCTTACTAAGGAGGGAAAATGTGTGCTGGTATAAGATGGTATAACATGGTGAAAATGAGTATATTTAAATCAGTTTCTTGTGTATAATGTAACAGTTCCCTTCTCTTCAATATCTTTATCTTTTCTGTTGATTCCCCTGTTATCAGTGTGTCATCCACATTTGTATGTGTTTATAATTTGTAATCTCCAATTCCTCACAAGCTTATCATGACAGCCTACAGATATCTTGTTTTACTTATATCCAGCTTAAAACTCTGTGTTAGCTGAATTTGAGGTCATCAATATTTTCTTTTCCAAACATTTTGATATCATACTCTGAAGGTGGCTTGATCCACACAGCCCCACCTTCAGTAAATCCAGTATGTTTATCCATCTCATCTCCTTTTGAAATAAAGCATTTTATCTCTGCTACAAATTTTCCTTTTGTATTCAAGTTTTATCTTTTCTCATTTTCTCATTTTTAGTGTAACAGTCATCGGATTCATCCTGTCCCAAGGTACACATCCACCTGTCTGTGCTCTTACATGTACAGTAATGCATGAAAACTATCGGGTGCACTATATTTAAACTCCTAATTTCAGGATTTCACCCCAAGTCGATTGCTAGGAGCCATCTTGTATTGTAATTGTGAATGTTGAGAATTTCCCCGCTTGTGATCTTTTGACAATGGTTATATCAACTCTTAAGAAAAATAGTTTGAGATCCATAGAGGCATTATGCTTTGCTCATAACAATTCTTTGAAAACTCAGTAATGGCTATTTATATTCCAGATATTGATCAGCTCATCACCATATCTGGCATGGTGATTCGCACATCAAATATCATACCGGAGATGCGTGAGGCATTCTTCCGTTGTCATGTATGTTCCTTTACAACCACTGTTGAAATTGACCGGGGTCGTATTGCTGAACCATCTCTTTGTACCCACTGCAACACCAACCATTCTTTCACACTGATCCACAATCGCTCACAGTTTTCTGACAAACAAATGATCAAATTGCAAGAGAGTCCAGGTATGTGAAAATCTGTTTCCCCTACCCTCTTTTTTGTATGCTTTTTGTAACCTTAGATAATATAATTGTGTGATGACATGATATGTAGGAGGCAGTAGAAGCTTTACATGTAAATGGGGTAAATAATTTTTCAATGTTTGGCATAAGCTGATAACCAAGGGGCCCACATTTGTTTAACCAATGTACCAGAAAATACTAGGAACATGAAGGAGAGACCAATTGACTTCATAAAGTAAGGATTAGATCAATTCATCCAACATGCATTGACCCAGTCCTTTTTTATAGGGCATTCCAGAATTAGGATTGCAGCATTTAGCAGCCTGATTGACCTGGGAAGCTTGATCACTGAATGAGCTATGGGGATATAAAGTTAACAGCAGGTCTCTCTCTCTCTCTCTCTCAGAAAAAAAAAGTCTTGTACTTTTGCATGGCTTCTGAAAGTGGTGTTGTACAGTAAGCATTAGAAATTCTGAAATTTTTGAAGAGCACTTTAATGTTTTATCACTTTCAGTGCTGTTACCATTAAGCAAGGCTCCTGTAGATGGGTGGTATTGTCTTCAGTTTAGCTATTCGTTCATTAAAGTTCTACATGCATTGTAAGATCTGTTGGCTGGCTGTATATGGCAACCCAAAGAATGAGTCACTGGAACAGTTTGGAAGCTTCAGTAACCCTCCCAAATAAGCATTGTGGATAGCCAGTTGCCATTTTTCAGGACAAACCCCTCCTGAGAAGTGACTGTAGCACCTGTTGGATATGAAGTTGCAGCTCCTGTTGGAAAATTTCTTTGCTCATGAAGTGGGTTGACACCAATGCAGTTTTAGTGGGAAGATACATTACAATGCATCCTATTGATTCCTAAGGCTTCCTTGAATCTAGCCATTTAAGGAAAGACTGTCTTTGCAGCCTCCCTCATACCTCTTATTAGTCTCCTTCCAGCAAACATGATTGATGTGTGCAATTATTAATTCTTTTGTGGTATTATAGGCATGTTTATATACTGGCCATTTATTCTTGTTCTCTCTTCCTTTGTACCCTGCAGATGATATGCCACCTGGTCAGACACCTCATACTGTTCTTGTGTACGCCCATAACGACCTTGTTGATGGGGTCCAACCTGGGGATCGTGTAACTGTTACAGGCATTTATAGGGCCACCCCATTGAGGTTGCATCCTCGTATACGTAACCTCAAGAGTGTTTACAAAACACACATAGATGTTGTTCATTTCCGTAAAGTGGACTCAAAAAGACTTCATGGACAGGAAGAAGGGTGAGTTTTGAGACAAAGTTTTGGCATCTTTTACAGTTTTGTAAAATTTTATAATAAGAATACGAGTACTTATATTATAGTTATGATATCGTACAGTTTTGTATGATAATAGATTAAGAAAAGAAATGCCAAGTTGATAACTTATTGATATGCTGTTTTGTTTACCAAAGATATATTAAGTTTCATGCTGTACATTAAGGTATCACATGGAGAATACTGAGTACATGGTATACTACATAAATCCACACTTGCTCCCATTATATTCTCTTACTTTCATCTAATGATTTCCCTGTTTCTATCATCATTACTTCCACTCTCTCCCACGTTTTTCAGAGATAATTTGATTTACTGTCCTTATGTACTATGTACCCTATCCATTTTATAATGAATTTCAACAGAGAAACCCCACGATTTCCCCCTGAGCGTATTCATCTGCTGAAAGAATTATCCTGCAAGGCTGACATTTATGAGCGTCTTGCTCGTGCTATTGCTCCATCCATATATGAAAATGAAGATATCAAGAAGGGCATCTTATTGCAGCTGTTTGGTGGGACTAGGAAAGACTTCACAAATGCTGGAAGGGGAAATTTCAGGTGTGTTTTTTAGTTTCCACATCACAGTTTTTGATTTTCATTTAAACTTTGGGTATAATTAAGACACGAAAGAAAAGTGTAGTTTGTGAAGATTGCTGCTTAAATGAATGACTGTGAACAGTATCGCTTTAATGCATATTAAATTGTAGAGAAAATTATCAAGATTGTATCTATGGTAAGCAATATAGACAATTTGATCTGCATGAATAACGTGTTACATGCTAGAATTTTCATGGTTTCCAGGTCTGAAGTAAACATTCTTCTTTGTGGTGATCCTGGTACATCCAAGTCCCAGCTGTTACAGTATGTTTACAATCTGGTGCCTCGATCACAGTACACCAGTGGCAAGGGTTCGTCTGCTGTTGGTCTGACTGCTTATGTTACTAAAGATCCAGAGACACGCCAGCTAGTTTTGCAAACTGGTGCGCTTGTGCTGGCCGATAATGGCATTTGCTGTATTGATGAATTTGACAAGATGAATGATTCAACAAGGTATGTTTATTTATCTGGTTATCTTGTACAGTAGTGTTTGATAATCTATTTCAGCCCTACAAGAAAGCCAGAAAAAACATTCAATGCAGTACCTGGAGAGGAGAGATGAGAAACATGCATTGAAAAACTACAGAAACATATAAGAATTCCCCTCTTATTTATAAAGCAGGATGGGTAGTGAGTGCTTCATGCCAGTCTTGCTATCTTGGCAAAATCTTCTTGTAGGGACTCTCTTTCTCTTTGTAATTACCTCTGTGTATGGTATAGGGAGAGTTCTACACTCGTGGGGCCCTGTCTCCTGAACTTTGTGTGTGTGTCTAGAAACATTTGAGATGATGTGGTTGAAATTAGTCCTAGGTGAATTCAGATAATTATGTAATTAGGAGTCAGTAAAGTATTATTCATCAAGCACTATGTGCAGTGAGCATTATGCTTTAGCTCAACCTTAATGGCAAAATCTTGTAGGTATTCATTGATGGGCACTTTCTGAGTACATTGAATTTGAGTCCTGTGTCACTTTCCAACCTTTTGTATGCATTTTTATGTACACTGAAAGATATAAAACTTTGATGGTAGCTTTCTTTTAAGGTCAAAAAGAAACATTACTTTTGATGCTTCATTGGTCTGTAAAGTTAGTATCTCTTATTAGTACATAGTCTCCTGCCTTTAAAATTAGCTTGCTTCATAAGCTTGAAAGTGACCCTCAGTTATGGGTTCTCTCTCTCAATATATTATAAAAGATAATGTTATTTCACTGATGGTCAAGATTGGTTTCAGAGTTACCATCAGTTTTTATATCTTTTCCTCTCTCTCTAACTACTCCATGAAGGGTAATGTTATTTTGTTTATGATCAAAATTTATTTTTGATACTATAACGTTTCAAGATAATTGTTTATGTTTGTGTTGAAGTGAAAGTACTCAAGTGGGAATATGAAAAGTGTATTATGGTTAAAGATTACATCCTTTTCTAAATATGACACTAATGTTTTATTTGCAGGTCAGTGCTTCACGAAGTAATGGAACAACAGACTCTTAGTATTGCCAAGGCAGGTATTATATGTCAGTTAAATGCCCGAACATCAGTCTTGGCAGCTGCTAATCCTGTTGAATCTCAGTGGAATAAGAATAAGACTATCATCGAGAATATTGAGCTCCCCCACACACTTCTTTCTCGTTTTGACCTCATCTTCCTCATTCTGGATCCACAAGATGAGTTGTATGATCGTAGACTAGCACGCCACCTGGTTTCACTTTACTATCGCTCAGAGAGTATGAGTGAAGAAGAAATGTTAGACATGAGTATTCTTAGAGATTATCTTGCATATGCTCGTGAGTACGTTCATCCAAAACTTTCTGAAGATGCCTCACAGCGTCTGATCTCTGCTTATGTGGATATGCGTAAGGTGGGCAGTGGCCGTGGACAGGTGACTGCCTACCCTCGTCAGCTTGAGTCGCTGATTCGCTTGGCTGAAGCGCATGCCAAAGTCCGTCTGTCTTACATGGTGGAAGTTGCTGACGTAGAGGAGGCATGGAGGTTTGTACATAGTGTTTACAGGTATTTGGACTTTGATTTGATTTATAATGCTCAATTTTTTACTTAATGGTTAGAAAGTATAGCAAATGCACATAGGCATAAACATAATTGGAATATCATATCCCTCAGACTACACCGTGAGGCTCTCAAGCAGTCTGCCACAGATCCAATGTCAGGCAAGATTGATGTTAGTATTTTAACTACTGGTCTAAGTTCTGCAGCTCGCAAGCGGCGAGTTGAAGTGGCCCAGTCTCTCAAGAAGTTGATACAAGCTAAAGGGAAAGTTGTTACCCTCAACTTCCAGAAAATGTTCCAGGAACTGAAAGACTCTTCAGACTTGGTAAGTTGGGGAGGAAAAGTGAATGGTATGGAAAAATGGGCTACGTTCAATAGTGTATTGAGGATTGTGTGGGAGGAGGTCTTGTTTGTTAGAGCAAATATGGGTATTTATGAAGGTGTAATAGACCTGACACTGTTGTTTGTATCTGAATGCAAATCAAAGAAAGAGGGTAGATGTCTTAGATATGAAATGCATGAGGACAGATTGCATAGGGAGGTATGGTAGCAAGTGCAGTCTGATTGAAAGGGCTGACCAGGGTGTGCTGGAATTAGTTAGATGTTTGGAAAGAATCTATGAAGTAAGACAGACTGAGAGCATCTGTGTATCAAAAGTGGAGGAATCTAGTAAGGGGAAGACCAAGAACATGGAGGATAGGGATCATACGCAGCAGTCATGGAGTAGTGTGTGGGACTTGGTTGTGGATCGTAGAGTTTGGTTTTGGTGTATTATGCACAACAGCAAGGGAGTGGATGTGTACAAATGAAGCTATTATTCACTTGTTCAAGATGCTTCCCTACTATGGCAGTACAGGGAGTTAGATAGACAAGAATGGTCAATTTTTAAGGTTTATTGGTGTTGGTTTATTCATGCAGTTGGGTTATTCAGGCTGATTATATTATATATGATACTAGTCTTTTTATTCCATAGATACAGTTAGTGGAATTGATAAACTTTTCATACCTTTGTTGTCCTCTCAGTCAACACTCAGAAATAGCTACAGTTATGTAATCTAATACTCCATTCTCAGCTGAATGGGGTAACTTGGATACACATAGCCTCTGCAGCATCACTCACACATCCTCAAAGAAATAATCCATGTTAGTATCCATTGTAGGAAATAAGTGTACTTCTTCATTTTCTTTTACAAACTTTTCTCATTATATGCTCTGGCTATTTTTTCCAGATGATCACCCGTGAGATGTTTGAAGATGCCCTTCGGGATCTTCAGGATGATGAATTCCTAACTGTAACTGGAAAATCTACAATTCGTATCATTCATTGAGATTAATGATAAATATCAGAATTGGTCTGTATGCATGGAAAATGCATCGTATGCTTTACAGAAGCATTGTTAAGTCAGTTTCACTTCACACAAAATTTCTGTGTTAAAATTTAGCTCCATACATCATAGGATCACCTAATAATGGATGTGGAGTTATTTGTATCAGTGATAGTAATTCACCCTTTGAAAATATTATTATAGCAGAAAAGGAAGTTATGAACAATCTTTTGCTCCAGTTTTTATATAGATTATATTGTCAAAATAAAATTATAGTTTGAGAAATTGTTTTATTGTTATATGTTTGGTTTAGCATAGAAAAGATTGTAAGAATTAGTGCATTTTCTGACAATCTGGGATACATTTAGAGCACCTGCCCCTACTCACTCATGCTTTACCCATGTCCAGTGTGAAAAACAGCAAAAGTTTGAAAAAAACTAGTTTAATTTTTCATTTTCCACACACAAGTCAGTAGAAGGGTAGGAGCACATCCATCCCAGCAAAGTGGGGATGCTTGCTCTTTGCTGGCCTGCAGGCTTAGTACCTGTTTAAACAAAATCAGTTACTAATGAAGGAACATTCTTGTATGCACTTCATCCATATCTTGTATAAGGGAATGGAATTAATGACCATAGGGGATAGGGGAGAAAGAATACTTCCCATGTATTTCCTGCGTGTCGTAGAAGGCGACTAAAAGGGGAGGGAGCGGGGGGCTGGAAATCCTCCCCTCTTGTTTTTTTTTAATTTTCCAAAAGAAGGAACAGAGAAGGGGGCCAGGTGAGGATATTCCCTTGGAGGCCCAGTCCTCTGTTCTTAACGCTACCTTGCTGATGCGGGAAATGGCGAATAGTTTGAAAGAAAAGAAAGATTGAGAGTAGTGCATTGATTTACTCAAGAAAGTCCCTGGTCACACAAAAAACACCGTTGCACATGGTCAGAAATTTTCCCCGAGCATCATCTGAAATGTCTCTTGAAATTTCACTTACTGCATCTGTGTCTTTCATGGTCCATATCTTGAATTTAATTTTTTTTACCATAGGTCCGGCATAACTATACGTCATGAAAAGCATTTGACTATCATTTTTATTAAATCATTCAGATGATATATTTTAATACCATTTAGATTGTTAGTCAACCAGATAGAATTGCAACCTTCATTCTATGAAATAGTCTTGTCATTATTCTGCAGAAGAGGATCTGTACAAGTAATGTGAACCAGAGCTTGACAGGTAATAAGAAGATTTACTAAGATACAATAAAACAACTACATTAAGGCCAACCAGAATTTGTACCAAGCAAAAGTATATTAATGCAGTTGCTAGTGCTCTACCAAAATGTGCAGAACAAAAAAAAAAAGGATAACGCTCCTTGATTTCGCTCTAGTATTTGGCAAGATAGAGTACAGGACACTTGCAGATAGAATGATGAGACACTATTAAATGTAAGCTAGGAATGTAGATCAAGGGTCTTTTGACAATATGGATAATTCAGTAGTACATGTCTGTGTCTGATGAATATGTTTGACCAATGTTGTATCAAGGAACTGTATTAACTTGTATTCTCTTTATAATGATACATGTCATGAAGGTAAGAGAACATGTAGTACAGTATATTGTAAGAAAGATGATAATTGTAGGAAGACAGAGAAAATGCTTGGAGGTTTGAATATATAAGTGAACAAAGGACAGAACCCAGTGAAGAGATTCGAGCAACTAGTCATGGAAAGACTAGACACACTTTTTACACTTAATGGTGGCCAACAGGAAAAGACATAATGAGAGACAGAGTACTCATAATTGCAAAGCTGGACTTTGGAGACCATATTGAAAAAACTGCATTGACAAGTCGGACAGAAAGTGATAATGAAAACTAGTACATGAGAAAGCTGGTGAAAATGCTCAATACACATGTAAGAGGCAAGTTTGAAGTGATGTGTTATATTGCTACCACTGAAGAAAGATGTAATCAACCAGGAAGAAACTGGGAACACTGCCAGCAAAATTAAGGGATTGAAACATAGTTAAAACATAATATTCTACAAAGAATGGCAGGATGCATAATGATTTATGCATGATAACAAATAAAACGAGTTGACAAATATATTTGAACTAATACCACAACCATGGAATAAAGGGAAAATGATGTCTGCAAGAATTCCTTGGATTATACTGAAAAGATTTTATGCTTCTGTTTCTTCCTTTAATGAAATAGTTTCCCCTAATCTTTTTGTGGCATGGTTCAGCCTAGTGATTGCATATCATCCCAGTATACCACATCGTTTCCATTTCCTTTCCCAGACAGACCTTTCACCCTTCTGAATGATCAGGTCGTGGTCCCTCCAATTGTTTCATTACCTTTCCATCTCAGTTTTCACCTCCCTCTTGCTCTCCACTTTTGCCTCGGAGATTTTGTCAGTCTTTCTTCAATCATCCTTTCCACATACCCAAACCATTTTTTAGTGCACCCTGGTCAACTTGGAATCAAACACGTGACTGCCAAGTCTTTCTCTTGCCACTCATACTCATTCCTTTCACAATCATTTCTCACACAACATACTGTCCTTGGGCATTTCACTTCCAGCACATCTACCCTCCTGTTATTTTGCATTTAGGGACCAAGACTTGCTTCGATACAACTCTGGTTGCAACCACTATATATATATATATATATATATATATATATATATATATATATATATATATATATATATATATATTAGCGCTAAGAACAAAGGGAATATCCTCACTTGGCCCCCGTCTCTGCTTTTGTAAAATCATAAACGAGAGGGGAGGATTACCAGCCTCCGGATCCCTCCCCTTTTAGTCGCCTCCTACGACACGCAGGGAATACGTGGGAAGTATTCTTTCTCCCCTATCCCCAGGAATTGTGTGTATATATATATATATATATATATATATATATATATATATATATATATATATATATATATATATATATATATACGTACAAAGAATTTTTTGTTCCAGCGGATTATTTACATTGTCTTGGCGCCATATGTTAGTTTTCAAGTTCGGTGTCAAGCAGGTTATGAGTATTTCCTCAAAAACCTGAAGTTTATGGAGTCACTAGCGTGATGGAAAAGCTTAAGTCGACTCCAAGTAGAAAGTGAGTAGTGAAGAGTATGCTTACTGTAACAATTATAGTGTAATTATGTTAATTGCAACAATGGGCGGACAGTCTGAGACGATTTTCGGTATTTTGTTATTCTCACCATTACAGGACTAATTACGGAAAGATTTATCTCGCCTTAAGTTATTTAAACACCCTGGATCAGTCTAGGATGTCTAAAAGTTGACTTACCTGTAGTAACCTCCAAAAATTTTGCAAAATGTGGTTGGATTTCATAAGCTACTTGAACTATATTGATTGATCGCCAACAAAAAGCTTAGATAGTCCCCTGTACCCAATTCTGGCCTGGTTGTAAGTGATACTGCCTTATTGTAGTTTCAGGACAACATTCAGATTTACTGATAATGAGTTTGCTATAATAATGGAACGGTACCGTGATTTTCATATTACTATTGCGGAAGTCTAAGTTCGGCTCTGAGGTTTGGAGTATTATGTGGGATGCCAAAATTTTGAATAAGTAGCAGTAAAAGGAGATCGGTACTTCTTGACTAGTAGCCTATGTTTTATGAAATCCCATTAAAACCTTTTGGTAATAACTGGAAAGTGGCGCCGATTCATTGGTGCTGTTCTGGCTATTTTACATTATTTCCTTCACATTCTCGTATGTGAACCCCAGCAACATGGACTGCCGTAGCGTTCACTATGCTACGCTCGCTACGGTTATGAACGGAATGGAAAAACATCCTCTATGGATGGACAGTGTCCGACTTATTTTTATAAATGAAAGAGTAGTAAATATGTTTCATATTCTTTTAAAAAGGAGAATTATATGGAGTGAAATTGTGGTTCTGTTATGTACGGATATGAATTAGCTTACGGTGATTGGAATCTTCATTCTTGTATAAATCGGTCGTCTGCTTATTTTTTCATCCCCTGACACTGTACAGTATTAACAACGAATGAGATATTGTTGCTAGTACGTGGGGTGGCACTTGGTGATGATGTACAGTGCTAGCTATTGTCAAGCTGCCAGTCTTGCAAAGCCTACTTGCCTTCCAGATAGTACATGAAAGGACATAATCTATATGTTTCATATCACCTTAAGTAAAATCATTGCCGTGAAAATGGATGTAATTAGCGTATTAGGTCGTCATAGTTTTAGTGTTACAAGACTGTTGCCATATGACGCACTCACTAAGTTAGATCGAGTAAAATCTTTCTCCTTCCCGTGTTTTAATCATTATACATAGCTTTATTTTTTTTTTGTCGCTGTCTCCCGCATTTGCGAGGTAGCGCAAGGAAACAGACGAAAGAAATGGCCCAACCCACCCCCATACACATGTATATACATACGTCCACACACGCAAATATACATACCTACACAGCTTTCCATGGTTTACCCCAGACGCTTCACATGCCCCGATTCAATCCACTGACAGCACGTCAACCCCGGTATACCACATCGCTCCAATTCACTCTATTCCTTGCCCTCCTTTCACCCTCCTGCATGTTCAGGCCCCGATCACACAAAATCTTTTTCACTCCATCTTTCCACCTCCAATTTGGTCTCCCTCTTCTCCTCGTTCCCTCCACCTCCGACACATATATCCTCTTGGTCAACCTTTCCTCACTCATTCTCTCCATGTGCCCAAACCATTTCAAAACACCCTCTTCTGCTCTCTCAACCACGCTCTTTTAATTTCCACACATCTCTCTTACCCTTACGTTACTTACTCGATCAAACCACCTCACACCACACATTGTCCTCAAACATCTCATTTCCAGCACATCCATCCTCCTGCGCACAACTCTATCCATAGCCCACGCCTCGCAACCATACAACATTGTTGGAACCACTATTCCTTCAAACATACCCATTTTTGCTTTATATATTGATAAAAATGCGAGAGAAACGCTCGCAATATTTGGCGAGGAATTTATGTGGTATGCATCAAATACAGTGGAACTACCCATTTGCAATTCAAAATATGGGAATCTCAGTGAAAAGGCTTTTTTTTTTTTTTTTCAGAGATTCCGGACACGTGTAGGAAAACAGAAAACATATAGGATTACAAGGAAATAGAGTTAACTAGTGTTAGTTGGACAGTGCATGGTTCAAAATTATGTCTGCATAGTGACAAGTTAAAGGCTATTAGGAAGTTTTGGTCGGGACTGACGGAAGAAAAACTGATTAGATTAATTGGCTCGGAACTGATTATTGTGACAGCAGCAGTAACTCGAGATCTTTTTCTTCAGGCAGAACTTTAGGCTTCCTCGTAAGGAATACGCATCTCTCCGACGTCTGCAGCCAGAGATACAGCTTAAACACTCCAGGGCCAAGTCAGTGCATTATTTCTCTTCTGGATTTTAAGTTTGTTCAGTATGCAGTGTCATTTTAGTTGTATGTATAATCTGAAACTTCGTATTGACTAAGTTCTAATTTGGATCTTATTTATACATACCTTTTCTTGTCGAGAAAAATTGTAAAAAGTTTCATCAAATCGTCTTTAGTTTATGTTCTATTTTGTAAGTCAACATTGTGTCCGGTTTTACCTCAGTGAGGTCATCCGGGAGATGCCAGGTCAAGCAGGTGAGCCACACAGACCCTTGTGCCAACCTCGCTTCTCACTAATTAAAGGTTTTATGGCCCCATTTCATGTTTCCTCTGGTTCTGTAGACATAACCTCTACTGTATGTGTTTTCTTACTTTGTAACTATTCCTCCGAAGATGTGGTAATACATGAAAGCGCTCCGGGTTCTCGTGATTCCTTTTCCTAGTGGTGTATATATATATATATATATATATATATATATATATATATATATATATATATATATATATATATATATATAGTAACAAAACACTTTTGTGAATGCCTGACATACCTCAGTTGCGCTACTCGAGAGTGAGTTAAAGACTTGCTCTTGACAAATGCCATGATGGGCAATTAAATCATTGGGAAGGTAGGTAAGTTGAGTGGTGAATTAGTTAAGAGATAAATATATTTTAAACACGTGAATTCATCGTGAGGCAAATCGGTACATAAGTGAAGTAATTTCGATATTTTTAGAGTAATTAATATAAGATTTTAGGTATATTCATAGGTAATTCATTAGATTTCATAGTTATTTAATTGTATGTAATTCCTTTCAGCGTGATCAGACATGCTTACCTGTATCTTCAGTGGCTGAAAGTGGGTGTGGCCATCGTGGGAAGCCAAGTTTCCCCAGGTTAGTACTTACTTTTTGAATCACACTCAACACAGGACTGCTTGTTGGTCATACTTAGTACAAGACTTTCTCGTTGAATTATAACTCATGACTCTTGTTGGGTTATACTTAATGCATGACTCTTAGGTCATATTAACACAGGACAAGGGTCATGTTTAACACGACTTCCTTGTTGCGTCATAAAACATGGCTTGTTAGGGCATTCTTGACATAACTTGGGTCATACTTAACGTAGGCTCCTCTTGGATCATACTTAACATTATTCTCTTGTTGGTCATTCTCATAAAGGAAGTCTTAGCTCATATTTACCATAGGAAGCTTGTTGGATGGTACTTCAGGATTTGTAGAGTATGAAGCGTATTTCGCTCATTCCCACTTTTTTCCCTTGGCTCCTTTGATCCATGTAGGATTTTCCAGGTGTTTAGCCAGAGATTTTCCGTTTGGTTCAGGTCGGACTTTTTTAGGTGATTTACGGCGAGGTTCGTTGCTATTTCAGATCGTTCTACCTAACTGTCGCGTACTTGTGTTTCAGAAGACAAGAATTACATTGAGTTGAAGCAGCTGTTCAAGACACGGTGGTTCAATTGGAGCAGCTGTAATGATCATTATCACTGTCAACAACAGAACAGTTGTCTGTCAAGGGCACAACACTCAAAGGTACTTTGGCCACCATCAGGTGCCATCCCGTTTTCTATGAGTGGTTGTTTACCTTCATACTCCTTTAGGCAGAAGTTGGATAAAGGAAAGGAATTGTAACTGAATAGTTGTGATGAATAAAAGGAGATTCGATGTTATGTGAGGTTGATGTGAATCATCCCTTAGGAATATAAAGTAGTTGTATAGGGAAGGTACATATGTCAGTGTTTACTCGGTACGAATTATTAGACGTGGTATTGCATGAACTATATTCTTGGAATGATAGTGTATAGAATACAGCAAAAGGGAAGGTTTTTATTGGTAAATTGACGCAGAACACAAGTTCAAATTGGCGTCTAGAATTACCGTACTCGTTGTAATGTAGATACCCTAAGACATTTTCTTTGTAATAATAAAGATGCGAACATCTCAGGTTGGCTCTGTGGAGGCGGATGGCACTAGCTCTACCAACTCAGACCCAGACATCTCGGTATCTTTCCGAACATTAAACTCCGAGAACAAGAGAGCATGTGGCAATCATGTCGACAGGATTGATAGGAAATATAATCAGCGGAAGGATATCAAGCAGGAACGAAACTACTACACCCGTGATGCAGCTGATGCCAACAAAGGTCGCTCATGGAGGCCCCCAGGGGTGGATCCTAACGTGGAAAATGATGATGGTTTTACACCAAACGAGAAATTCCAGAGTCCCGGTGTACCTAGAGTGAAACAGAAAACAGAGGAGGTGCGCAGCAGAGATGTTCTGAAGCTAGACTTCATCAGCTCATCTCCATGCTTTAAGAAGCTGCATGATCTCTACTTGGAAAATAGAAGCTGCAGTCTGGATCGGTTGGTCCTACCATCTCGCACGGTGGCTTCAAGTGACAAGTCCAGGGGCTGTCCAAGACACCGTTATGATGGCGTGGATCCCATGTGGGCCCAGTATATCCCAGTATCAAGTTCGCCCCCATCACACTCTGTAGCTTCGACGGTGGACGACTTCGATAGCTCCATTTTCAGTTCGGCGTTGCTCAGGAGTCCGTGCTACCAGAGAGGTCGTCGTGATTTCCTAACTTCGCCTTTCAAAGGGAGCGAAAATCGTTGTGATCAGGACACTTCCCCTCTCAAGTCTGTTCTGGCCATGAATTTCTTTGGTTCGCCCTCAAGCAAGAGCATCTCTCTCAGCCCCGGTACCCCACACAGCCGGGTTTATGGTATTAGTCAGGACGAAAGCTGCAGCTTTGACATAGGGTATCAGTCCGTGGCTCCTCTCTCCCCATGGAACACTGGGAAATTTGTGCCATACAGTCCCTCATTATTCTCTGTTCGAGCATCACTCCTTAGTGGAATAACCTCAGTTGATGAGAAAAATGAGACAGTCTTTTTCTCTCCACAAGGTATTGAGTTGATGTCTAGATATCCGTCACAAAGCCATAGGATCTGGCCTGCCAAGACCAACAGGGCTGGCGAGTCCAAGCACAACTGAAGAGTGTTTCAAGAACAAGAATTCTTGTATTGCCACCACAAAAGTAAGGCTCAGGAGGCAAACGTGTTAAGTTCTTAAGAAAATACTTGTCGATGGCAGTATGCTAAACAGATTTTTTTTTTTTCAGAAAGTAATGGAAGTAAGTAGACCAACTACATTATAAACTGAAGTATTTACTTAGAATTCAGGCATTTACAATAGATAATTTTTTTGAGTTGATAATTCCGCCTATTTCTTATTAGAGAATTATTATTATTAATTTATTTTTATAAGATCATTGACGCAGTTTTATCTGATGGACATTACATTTTCACTCTGTGACCCAGGAATAATTTCTCTCATTCTAATGTGATTTTTTTTTTTTTGTTTTATTGTTAGCCTGACCGCGTATCTATTTTTACTGTTTTCTGCTTATGTGACCTTTGTATGCTAGCATATATTTGCGGTTCAACTTAAACGGTCGCATTAATGATTTTGCAATGTCTTGCATCAAAATGTATACAACTGCTTGTGTATTTTTATCAGTGTTTGCCCTACGGTATCATATGAACATACCACTTTGAATTGCACATTATAGATTATTCATGCAGACTTTGGCACTCCCATTTACCTCTGTAACACGGCCCATTCCGGTATAGAATCCTCTACCACTTCTTTCGTAAATAACTCGTATTAGAGTATGACATTATTAAGCCTTTTTTAGTATTGTATAACAAGACGGAAGTACTCTTTTGAATATGAAATGTGCTATTTATGTTGAGTTTATCAAAAGATGATTTATGATTTTACAGCTTTATGATTTTTAGTTTCTGAGAGAAATAACGATATTAGACTTTTTTTTTTGTATTCATAAGTGCAGGCCATTATGGACAAGTAGTCAGTCCATAGTGTAATGTACTGTTTGTCTCTACTGTTTTTTTTTTTTTTTTTTGTGTGTGATTATTTACTGGTGTGTAGAGTGGCATAAATTTTCTGTACGTTATTTAGTTACCGCTTCTTGTCACGGTTCAAAATAAAGATGTTTACACTAATTGTTTTGGCCCTTTATTTATTGAATGGCTTCGGTGTTGCGTGGTCATTACGGAAGTACTCGTAATCGCTTTAAATTTCACACACACAAAATAGAAAATGTAGCATGGATCGCTACATATGTTAGAAGATCAAATTTCAAAGTCTTCAGTTTAAGGTGAAATATAACATGAATTATAGTACCTCTGGGACTTTTTTGTTTTTCGATATTTTTCTTTTATTGAAATTAACCAGGTGGAAAGCTGCTATGCTAGTAACTAAATCTAGCCCAACTTCCCATAGACATCGAACACCTGCGTATTTGATGATAAGAATAGAAAATAGGGTGTAACCAAGAATTATAACCATTATCATTGCCACAATCATTACTGACTGCTGTTTGTGGCAAGCCACAGACATGACCCTCCTGCGTTAGGATTAAACAACAAAAGATATTTTGCATTAGATACAAGCGCCTATATCAGAATCTGTTAATATCACCGCCAGATCTCTGCTCTTTATTAGGATCTGATAATGTTACTGACATTGCGCAGTATCAGGATCCGTAATACAACTAACATCTCACCGCTGTATAAAATGATTTATAACGCCATTCACGGATGTTACTTTTGCTGTATCATAATATATAATGCTAATGACAGATATGAGCGTGCTATATCAGGATCTTCAATGCCGCCGTCAGATACCGCCGTGCTTATCAGTTATGCCTATTTGCTTTCTATTATCGATACGCTCTCCCCAGATATTCTTTTCTACTTAATCCTCTTATTTTTCATTCTTTTTACGATACGAAACTTGTTGCAAGTGCATGGGAAGATTGTAACATGTTATGTAGGACAGTAGATTCGATATTTTCCATTTTTCCTGTGTTAGTGGGACAATTTTCCCACTCATTAAGGAAAAGATTGTAGTAAACGTCAGCAAGTTTAGATATCCCCGATAAAATATAATGAGGAAATTCTCATACATTCAATTTAGACTCAGAAATTATTAGCGACCTGCGGAAGAAGAATTTCATTTATAAAGAGCCAAAGAGGTAACCAAATAATAATTATTCTCAACATATGTGTTTGCTATATGGTAAACAATGTCGACAGCATTATTCAATTCTCACCTATTTGGAATATGTTATCTAACGTCTTATAATGACAATAATGCCTTTCGATGTTTATTTGTTTTTATTTTGACATAGGTTCGAGACAGTGCCAAGGTGGCTCGGATACTGGAATCTTTAGCCACGAAGCAAGATGAAAACAACTGTGGGAATAATAGTGTTACTGTCTTGTTTTGCCCTCTCACTGGCTGTAGCTCACAATAATGGAGACGAGGTATTGTTTCCAGCGTTACAGTAAGCGACTGCCATTGTTTTATGTGAATGATTTGTGTAACATATCGGTGTCAGCAACTGTTAGGACCTCAACAATACTCGAACTGATGTCCAGGCATTGTAGAATTGTGTACTGCTTGTGGTGTCTCAAAATTACTAGAAGGGTTTATCCATTGTGCATGAATGATTTAGGCGCATGAAGAGATCACAGTACAAAGTAATTTTGAAGAAAGTATTTAGTAAAGGCTTCAGTTACTGTCGTAGAGTTCATTGTAATAGAATTCCATTTGGTGTTTATTTTGCCGAATAGGCACTAGCAGATCAAACGTTGTTTTATAGACTAAATATGTCCTCGACAATGTAGATTTGATTATATATTAACTCCGATTTGAAACTAGAACTAGGAAATGTTTACATATGTTTCAGGTGTTTTATATAGAAGTAGAGATTACAACTTCCTGTAGTGCATGGTTTGGAGTATTTTATTTACTTAAATGATGTTAAGTAAAAGTGACAAAGTTTATGTTAGGGGAAATATGAAATTTGTTGGTGTAAAAGAGGATACTCTGCTTGTAAAATTGCACCAGAGCATATAAACCTCACATGTTAGTTTAATGAGTTGTAATATACCAGTAATATGTGAAAGTCCTGTGGATCTTACTGTGTTGTACTTTGACATGCTGCCTCATTGGCAGTGCATTTTCTTGAGTGTGACTGGAATGTTTCAGCTAGATTATTGAAAGCTAAGATGAATCTTGATTGCTAGAGAGGTTAGGTGTAGTTTTCTTAGGTTCTGTTGATTTTTTTTTTTACAAGTGTATTACCTACATTCACCTTGGCCCCATGTACTTCTAGATATATCACTTGAGTCATTCAGAAAATATAATGCTCCAAATCTTGATCTACAGATATTTATGTAATGACAAGAAACAAAGTAAAACATGTAAAACTGAAGCAACCATATCCAAAGGCTAGTTTTGATGCAGAGATATTGATAGATTACCATACATTTTCCCATGTGTCATCTTTTAGTTATGTTGATATGAATTAGGGTTGGAGGCTATGAGACAAAGCCTCTTGGCAAGGTTGTCTCGTTCGACTATTTTACCCAACACTTTGCTTTGATTTCAACATGGCGATGGGTGCGAGTTCCCCGACTCCAGTGGATTGAGTGAAATAGAAATTGATCTATTCACCCGAGAACTGATATTTATATGAATCTCAATATTTATGAAAACTTGCTGGTAAGAATCCAGTTTAGACCTGCAGTGCTGTTTTGGATATCAAATGATTTTCTCCTGCATTGCCTGAAGAGTATTCTGTCTACAGAATACAGTAGCAAGTTGGCATATGATTTGGAGTATTAGAATTTATTTAATGATTTTTGGATAAAGCATTAATAGTAAAGATTATATGTAGCATGGACTATGTGAAGTTGATTAATGTTAAAGTGAGTAAGATGTGAGCAGAAAAACAACAGAACCTGTGAAAACCTCAAGTATAAGTTGAGAAGTATAGGAGAAATATATTGGCATTAAAGTGGTCTGCTGCTAGGATTCACATGAAATGACAGTAGCATAATTGGTTGCTGATCTGTCATTTGTTTGTTGAGATTTGATAGCAGTTGTGCAATGCTCATTCTTGGGTGTGACTGATATGTTTTAACTAGAATATTGAACTGTAAGATACATCTCAGCTGGAAGTTGTGATTTTTTCATACATGTTGATATTTTATGAGTGTACTGTCTATCTGCTTTTATATTAAGGAATACTGCTTTTTTCTTAATATACATAACTATTACTGCTCTCACCATAAGTGATATCATTTAGTACAATGCTCCAAATCACACTTTGCAAATTTTATTTTATTCTAGAAATGTCATATTAGCATTGCCGGAAAACCCATTGAATTTTCAGTGCTAATAGTGATGTGAAGGTAGACTAGACTTTTACCAGTTTTCCTTCTATATATTAGTAAAAGTTGATAAAAAAGGGAATTTCCGGACTGGGGCACCTTAGAAATTCTGAGTGGAATTAAAAGACGAGGGAAGTGTGATTTAGTTTTATTTTGTCTCCTCATTGCAATTAGCTTTGGATATTGAGTGTTTTCATTTGACACTGTGGTGTGTAGTAGTGTGTAGTGAATACAATAACAGTTGTGAAACATGATGAGGAACATCAAATTGCACTGAATGACTTTGAATAAAGGCTTTGAGTAAAGCAGTTGGAGTGAAGGTTTATGTGTAATAGGGAAATGCAGCTGGAGGAAGTAAACAGAGTCTGCAAACACAAAAACCTCAGTCATCAAAAAAATTGTACAGCACGTGAATACAGCGACACCATGACACTAACATGATTTTCAAATGACTTTGAAAATAAGATAGATTTGGGTTGCAAGGGGAAGGTAGGTAAAGCTTCCATATTTCTCTTGATTTCCAGAAATGTTTCTGTTTTACCACATTTCCCTAATCATCATATCTCTTTCCATGATCAGATTTTATTCTTAATAGTAAAGGAAATGCTCTAGTTCATGCTTCTCCCAGTGTAAATCACAAATGATAGTATAAAGAGTCCATTAAAGTACTCGTATTCCAAATCTCTGTTATTTCTCTGGTTGTTCTAAACTGGAAAGCAATATATCCAGTAATACAGCAGAAAGAAATGAAAGTAAACTAGTGAGCACAATTACTGCCTTGAAATTTTAAGATTATTAGATTGTTGCTTTATCATAGAGAATTTAGAATTGGTGATAAAGTTTACTGGTATTTTTATCTTTAGAAAACGTTTTTGGTTGCTCAGTTTTATTTATTTTAGTAACTTTTTCAATTTATATTGTCTGTTGTATCCTTTGCTTGTCCAGTTTTTGGTATTTCAGTAACTTTATTAACTTTTTTTCAGGTTATATTGTATGTTAACAAAGTGGGTCCTTACTTTAATCCACATGAAACCTACCACTATTACCAGCTACCTGTTTGCCACCCCAATATTGTAAGTATTTGAATATCAGGTGCCAGTTTTCAGTTTCTTTTCCACCAGGATCCATGGTTAAATACACAAAGATGCTCCTCTATAATTTTACTTGTTTTTAACTTGTTTTCGACTCTGTATCATGACAATTTTTTTGTACTAAAGTCTTTTCTTTAATTGTAGATTATAAATCCATATGTGGATTTTCATGTAATGCCTTTCATGTTTAAGTGTCTTGTCATATTCTCCCATATCAAGTGGGGTGACATTGCCTGGTGTTCAGTTGATGTTTAAAATTCTAACATTATTATGGCTTTTACTTTCAGTATGTATTGAATTACCTCCTCCTTTTTCTCACAGACAGACTACCCCTTTGATCATAAAAGAGAGCACTTGCTTGGAGGCATGTTATAAAAACTATTTCACCCCCAGAAAGGTTGTATATATGAGGGTTATCCCTCTTCAACCACAATGATACTGTACTTCTGAGCCTGGCATTTGTTTGTTAACCCTCAAATAGTAACTGGCATCATTTGAGGTGGGTTGTGCATACATGGTTGTCCTTCAGAAAATATGTAGATTGTTGTATGATTTAAGTGATGAGAAGTAATTCTTATAATTTTTATCAGTTTGTGAGGAAAGTGTAAAAGTATGGCATGAGAAATATGGAAAGAAGTGACAGAGTGGATCTGACATGATTACTTAAGAAGGGGAGGCCTGCATGGGAGGTATTCCCACCAACATAGCAATTGTGGAAAAAATTATGCAACATATGTTCCTAATTTTCATTTTAGTAACCATATGGTCATAAAAGACTGGTAAAAGATGATTTGTAAAGAGCTAGAATTTTTACAAGAAAAAGTCATCTCCAGCATCCTCCCCATATGTGTCAACTATTTCCTGCTATCACACTAGATTTTAGTGCGAGTTAGAGTAGTATCTGCTGGTCTCATAATTATCATTGTGGGTGAAGGTGTATGATTATGGATATATTTCATTGCAGGTGGTGAAAGGGTGTTTTTAAGGTCCTGCCAAGCAAATACATTTTCAGAATTTCATAATGCAAGAAATATGGTATTTCATCCTTTGAATCTTATATTTATACAGATTGAACACAAAAGCCTTACTTTGGGAGAGGTCTTGGATGGGGATCGGATGGCTAAGTCTGACTACAAAATAAAGTTTAAAGGTAATGCTTTTCAAAATTTTTAATCGTAACAGCTGACCAGGGAAGTACTACCATCCTGAGTTGAGAGTAATTAAGTCATGCTTGAAATCACGTTATGCCTTCTGTGCTAGGATTGTTGGATTTATGTCACTATAAAACTTATTGACTGGGCTTTTTGCTTATATACATTTCATGTTTATCCTCAGTTTATATATCTTATGTGTTCTTCCTTTTTTAATCCTTTCTTTCTCATTTTATCTCTTTCTCCGGTGAAGGCCACTTGTTGGAGAGGGCTCCTGCTACTCAATAGTGAACACTTGCGGTTTTGACTGATTGTCTGCAGTTGGCAAGCAAAGTTTTTGAAATTTTTTCAGTTCTTTTCCTTGGTGTTGACATTATTTGATATGCTTCCTGAATGTCGAAAATCATAATCATTCTTAAAGTGTTATGATCTTTGCTTTCATCCAGAAAACATGCAGAATGCAAAGCTTTGTGATCTGATTTTTTTTTATAACTGTAAGTGCAGTACTTTTGAGAGGCTATTGAAGAACACTTATTTTGATTACTAATTGATGATATAACTGTAAGGAACTCCATTGGTCACCTCGAAGAATCTGGTTTAGCCCCTCACACTCACAAAGTTGTTCCTCTGAACTCCTTTTATTTCATTGTTTGCATTATTTGTTGTGCATCCCAAATGTCAAAAGTATGATAATTTTTTTTACTGTTATGATCTTCCATTTCATCCAGAAAACATGCAGAATGCAAAGCTGTGTGACCTGACTCTATCAGAACTGGAAGTGCAGTACTTACGAGAGGCTATTGAAGAGCACTATTATTTTGAGTTTGTGATTGATGAAATACCTGTAAGGGACTTTATTGGTCACTTGGAAGAATCTGGCTTTGTCCCTCATACTCATAAGGTATTCCTCTGGACTCATCAGCACTTCAATATCTTCTACAATGAGGATAAGGTATGATATTAATTTGCATGTATATATAAATATTTGAGTGAGGAACTGCAGAAGGTGGTAGCTTAGTTTAGCAGGGTTGAGGGACAGGTTAGTTGGGGTATGAGTTTAATTAGTGAGAAATTGGAGGAAGTGAAGTGTTTTAGATATCTGGGAATGGATATTACAATGAATGGAACCATTGAAGCAGAAATGAGGCATAGTTTGGGTGATGGGGTTAAGGTTGTGGGAGTGCTCAAGAATATATGGAAGGAATGATTATCTGGGAGGGCAAAAATGGGTATGTTTGAGGATATACTAGACCAGATAACATTATATGGATGCAAGGCATGGACTGTAGATAAGGCTTTGTGGAGAAGGATGGAGGAGTTGGAAATGAAATGTTTAAGGACAATATGTAGTGTGAGGTGACTTGATAGAGTTAGTAATGAAAGGGTAAAATAGAGGTGCCGTATTAAAAAGAATGAGTTTAAGAAAGCTGAAGAGGGTGTGCTTGAATGGTTTGGACATGTGGAGAGAATGTGTGAGGAAAGGTTGACATAGGATATATATGTCAGAAGTGCAGGGAGCAAAGAGAACGGGTAGACCAAATTGGAGTTGGATTTTTGTTTTGCGGTGGTTTTAGAGCATCCCATTTGATTTTTCTCTGAAATGAAGTTTTATGCTTTTATTCCTTAACTTCTTAGCTTTAGACTTTAATCACCTGAAATAACTTCAGCCTAAAGCTCTTCACTTGCTGCATATGTCCATATTAGTCATAGTCCTCCTCCTCTTTTACCTTCTTTGGTACCATATATCTTATTCAGTCTCTTGTTATTTGTCATTATGTCCTTGATGGTGATGCCATGCCATTAAGGACTTATGACACTCATCCCTAACCATGTATATTTTTTTTACATCACACATCCTGCTTATATCTGTATTCTTACCTTTGTTTCCCTAGTTCCAGTTATGATATGTGAGTTAACCACTTCTGCACTTGGGACTCTAGCCATTTCTGAATGTAATTCCTTTGTGCACTAGTATGACACCATGCATACTTTATTGTAATTGTAGGATGTCCAAGTAATATTGTTATTGACATTGAAGGTTGGAATTATCATTCATAATCATAGAATATTTCCTTTTCTACAATTGGGACTTTGTATTATTGACATTCCAGATTATTTACGTGAATGTAACCAAAGAACATAGCCCCATCAGTCTGGATGATGTAGATGCACCTCTCACACTAAAGATCACATACTCAGTGACATGGATCCCCACAAAGTAAGGCAGCTATTGTAGATTCATGTCTGTTGCCATTAAATTATTTACTTTTTCAGAACCCTCTTAGCACCAAATGCTCTTTACTGAGCTGCCTCTATAAGACTAGGACTGAAATTTATCATTTTGTAATTGAATATATTCTTGAATAATACATAGGTATAAGTTAACAGTGTTTCCTTCCAGCAACTCATTTCCCAGTATAAGTTGTAGTTTAGAAGAAAAAAAGGGTTCTATATAATGAGACTATTTCTGCTCTCTTATTTAATAGTGTTTAGTACTATAGATATTCCAGTTTGATTTGAAGAGAACTAGGGCTTAAATAAATACTGTATAATGTGTTTGATCGTTCATTACTTTTGAGCTCAGAGGCAGAATGGTTACCTATTTTTGCAATACAAATTGGAAATTCTACACTCTTGAGTCCACTTACAAAAGTGTAATACTTTATGAATTGTGTATATCAGTTTATTGTATTATGAGTACTTTTCACAACAAATCTCAGTCATGTGTCAGAATACTTTATTTTAGTGCTTCAAATATAAATAAAAGAATTTTTAGAGTGTGAGACAACTGCATTGAGAGAAAATTTTGTGATTGGTACTTATGAATTATGGTTAATTATTAGATATGGAAATTTCCTTGTCAAATACACAATTCCAGGTACACTCTGTTCAACAGAAATGGAAAAATGAAATAGGCAGGAGTGTGTTGCTCTTTGTTAAAGCTTATCTTCTGCTGAAAGAGCTGTAGCTGTTAATGATATCAGCTTGCTTTTTGTAAAAATGAAGATAAGCATGGTAAGAACATGTCCCTGAACGTACACCATAGATAGATTAAAGACTTAATTATTTTTTACCAGAAATTTGTAATTAACACAATTTAATCACATTGGGAAATGTTAACTTCAGAATATCTTAGTGGGAAGAATACCTTTCTAGTATCTAAGGTCATGGGATATAGATGATTCCAGGTTCCCTGTGACATACATATGGTATGGTTTGTTCCCATGGGGAAAGTATTTTTATATATATTGTAGAACAGAAAAGATATAGATTGGCTGTGAAAGTGAAGTGCTTGAACATCCTTGAGGTCTTCTTGAATGGCAAGACAGGGACATCTATACAGGTCCCCTGTGACATACATATGGTATGGTTTGTTCCATGAGGAAAGTATTTTTGTATATATTGTAGAACAAAAGATATAGATTGGCTGTGAAAGTGAAGTGCTTGAACATTCTTGAGGTCTTCTTGAATGGCAAGACAGGGACATTTATACATAATATACCATGCATGTTTGAACATATGAATTGTTGGATATTAGTTTTAGTAAGATAAACATCTATACCAGTAAGCAGTAACTTTGATAACAAGACAGGTAGTCCTTCCTGATATTTCAAAGGAAATTGGATACATGTCATGCTCATATATTCTAATAGAGTCCTAGTGGAGATCCTACAGTGAACATTTGCTGATTCTGATTGCACAAATCAATTTTATTTTCACAGAAATTTTGAAAATCTCTTTTAGAAATGTTTTGATTGATTGTAAAAATCTTGACTTTGAAACATCTAATGGACATTCTTTATTTACCAGGATTAATTATGCAGATCGTGGACATCTTATTCAGGATAATAGTTTCTTTCCTCGAAGTCTGGAGATCCACTGGCTGTCCATCATCAATTCCATGGTTCTCGTTTTCCTCCTCATGGGATTTGTCATCATTATTTTGGTTTGTTGTTGTCTATTTATAGTTAAGTAAATTTGATAGAAATGGGGATGAGGTAAATGAGTTTGATGAAATAGCATTAAAGGTGCAAGTGATTGTAAGCTAGGTGTTTTGTATTAATTCAGAGCTACAGTTAGTATTGATATAACTGTTACAGAGGTATAGGTAGAGTTATTGGAATGGGTTGTGGAAAGAATACATTGTATTGCATTTTAGTGTGATTTAACACTACCCAGAACCATTTTATTTGAAGATCAGCTGCCTTTCTTGAGTTTAGTTGATCATGGCTAATATTAGTTATCCTTGGTTATATTATTAGACATTTGACCTACACCCAAGGTTACTGGAGAAATGTAAGGGGTAGTTTAAGCAGCTTTATGTTCACAGAAGTTAAACAATCATCAAGAGCAGTTTAGAGGCATTTTTGGAATGAGACAGTGCCTCTGTTGTGGACAGGAGCTGATACTGGGAAGTATTTTAGACACCAGTCATCATTTGCTAGATATGAGTAAAACTGAATGTAAGAAAAAAATTAAGAAAGGCAGATTATGAGTTTTGTTGTTGCAATATATGTTGGGTGACAGGAGGGAGGGTAGAGAGGCTGCTAATGGATATGTTTGAAATTAAGTGAAAGTATTGTGTGGAAGAGTTCTTTATGAATAAGGATATGTTTGAAATTAAGTGAAGGTATTGTGTGGAAGAGTTCATTGTGAATAAGCATTTTTGTTGGTTTGGTAAAGATATGATCAGTTTGAATGTGATTAACAGGAGAGAATGGAGCAATAAATGATCACAGGGAAGCTATACACAAGGGGCTGGGAGTAGCTTAGCAGGTGAGAACTCAGTAAGAGAGGGTAGGATACCTAGTAAAGGAAATTTGAGTGCAAATGTTTGGAAGTTTGAACAAGTAAGGAAAGTGGACAGCATGAATATAAGGAGAAATGAAAATGGATTGGCAGGTGGACTTTTGCACTAAATGTAATTGCCTGCTTGGGTATCATGAGGGTTAGTGAAGGCTGTGTAGTGAGCTAGCACTTCAGTTGTTGTCAGGTTGCTTTCCTCTAGCCCAGGTAGCTGTCATTTCTCTCTGCCTCACCCAGATGTGGACTACTAGCATTCTGTCCACCAACATACAATATCTCCTTGTTGCACATAACACTTCATAAGTAGCTCACACAGCTCATTCTTTGTTATTAAAAGCTGATTTGTTAGCCAGATTTTTACACTTATGCAAACAGTGTTGAGAGTTATAAGAACAAAAGTGTATGCAACATTTATGAAGTTAGGGTAAAGCATATGATAAAGTTTATAATAAAGCTCTCAAGGAAATTTCTTTTGGAAAACTGAGTCTTTAAAAGGTTTTATTTTGAAAGTAGTGCTTGTATGAGAGTAAATAATGGTATTAGTGAGAGTTTTAAAATAAATCAAGAATATGTAATGTCACTTCTTTTTTTTCATTGTTTAGAAGAAAATAACTGGAATGAGAGCAAATTATGGTGACAGTGCTTTACCGCTTAACCTTGAGGAAATTAAAGCAATTCTTTTATGCAAGTGATGATGTTTGTTTAACAAAACTGGATGAGTGTATAAAATTGCAGGTCACTTTGATGATGAAAATGTTTTAAGACAAAATCATCATGTAGAACTTACAACAAATGATAGGTTGCTTAAGAAGAGGAATGGTTTTGGATTGTATGTACAGGTTTGCTGAATGGAGGCTGTGGTCCTGTTTGGAAAATCATCATATTATGTAACATGAAAAAGGTGCTTCTATTAGCATGAAAGTTCATACTTAATTTTGATACTCTGAACATGGGTTGAGGATGTGTGTGAATGAATTGAGAGGCTGTGTACCCCTTTTTAAGTTCAATAGTGAGTCTAAGACTTAAACCCCATTTTTTGTAAGTTACCTTTGTGATGATATGATACTGTTTTCTGTATAATAGACTCGTGTACTGAGGAATGACTTTGCCCGTTACAACATTGATGAGGAAGGACGAGATGAAATGGACAGTGATGAGTATGGTTGGAAAATAATTCATACAGATGTTTTCCGCTTCCCAGAGCACAAGAGTCTTTTCTCTGCTATTTTGGGTAAGATTGAATGGAAAACTAATCTAAGAATATGTGTATTATTATTCACAGAACAAGGTGGCCTTTCTTAAAAGGTGACATAACCGAATATAGCTAGCCTCATTATCTTCTGAATGTGGAAATAAGTACCCCTTAGATGACTATTATCGTGTGTTTCACTTTTGGCTTAAATGGTTACAGCCCATCAACCAGTTATATCATTTTCATATGTTGAACATGTTTACATTGTTCCATGATCAAGTGCAGAATTTGATAGTAATATTATTGAAGTAGGAATTGATGATTTGAATAATTATTTATGTAATTTGCTTTTTTTTTGTTGCTTAAAGCAGTGCATATTAATTTCATGAAAGGTTTTACTATTTTTCAGGTGTTGGTTGCCAGTTCCTTGCTGTTACAGTTGGAATTATTGGAATGGCACTATTGGGAATGTTCAATGTCCATCGGCATGGGTCCATGAATAGTGCAGCGATATTCCTTTATGCCCTAGCATCAGTCATTGCTGGTTATGTGTCTGCATCTTACTTTCGAATGATGGGTGGAACCAAGTGGGTTTCAAATGTCAACCTAACCACTATTCTCTTTGCAGGTAGAATAAGTTTTCATATATGAAGAATTCTTCATGGTAGTCATTGTCTTTATAAAGTACGTTGGGAAGTGTAGAGGTTCATATTTTGTACAACTTGTATTTACATAACAGCATTAATGAGAAAAATTGTTAACCAGGGAGATTGTTTGTGGATGAAACTTTTGTGGCTCTACTTTTTAAAGACAAGAGAAAGTAGTGTATGCTTGCAGAAGGAAAAGGATGGATTTTCTTGAAATGAATTGCCTGAGGATGGTATGAGGCAGGTTGATTGACTAAGAATGACGTGTAGGAAAGAGTTGTGGAAGTGAGCATGGTGTGATTGAGAGGGCCAACCAGAATGTGCTGACGTTGTTTGGATGTGAGGAGAGGATGGATAAAGAAAGGTTATTAAGAGGATTTGTGTATCAGATGTGAAGAGCTCATTGAGGTGGAGGAGATTAAGAAGGGGATAAAAGAAAGACAGGAAAGCATCTTTAGGGTATCAGGGGTTTATTATTCAAGAGGGTGAGATGTATGCATTGGATAGAATGAAGTTAATCAATGTTGTGTAAGAGAGAAGTAACATGCTTTCAGTGAGCTGAACTTGGGCATGTGAAGTGGTTGTAATAAACCATGGAGTTTGGTTGTAAGTGGTAGGTTCTAGTTTTGGTACAATGTACATGATAGCTAGAGAATATATGTCTGTGGCTTGAGCAGGGAAATAAGGGCTTCCTTGGAGCAGGAAATCTGATAAAGGGCATAGTTAAACAGTGACATTTCATTTTCAACACATCCACCCTTATCCACACAGCCTGATCAATAGCCATTGACAGTCATGCACATATCTGCTAAGTAATGAGCACATCAGCTTATTTTTCTTATTTCCCATAATTTAGTTTGTAGTGGGACGTTAGGCAATGCATGTTTCACTTACTCTGTTAAACATATATATTTGTTGAAGCCAATTTTATTTTCCTTAAATTCTGATAGTACAAGCTTTGCTAAATAGGAGTAGCAGATGTATATGAATGAAGTTAAGAGACTGTATACATCTGAACTTCATAAGGAATTAGTTGAGTTTGTGGTGGTAGAGAGATATATATCAAGCACATTGTATATTAAGCAACGGTAACAAACTATGCACAGAACTTATGTTTTAGGAAGTGGATGAAGTCAAGGAATTTTCTTTTTTTTTTACCTGGCCAGAGGCAGGGACTGTCCCTGAATTGTTCCTTTTCAGGATTATGTTCATTGATCCTAACCCTTCAAAGATGTCCACTGTTACTGAAAACATTGATCTGGTAACTTTTCACGTTTTATTAATTTCTTCAGCTTTTAGTCCATTTAGAAATATTACTGGTGGGGATGGTTCTCTAGGTCCCTTTTCATTGTCTGGTATGCAAATATTTTTCTATTAGATTTTTTTTTTCACATGAAACTGCTGAATTGATATAAATCTTTTCTGGATGGTCCTTGTGAAAACTTTCAGTTGCATAATTTGTCATGTTAAAGTCAGTTGATTTTGTATGTAAGAAAGCAATTCAGGATTATTGTATTGTTTTCCCATAGTTCTGATGTACCAGATGTAACTATGACACTAATGTACATGTTTTTTGCCATTTGATATTTCTAGGTCCATTCTTCCTGATATGGAGTGTGCAGAACACAGTGGCATGGGCATACCACTCAACACAAGCTTTGCCATTTACTACAGTCATTCTTCTGTTCCTTGTATGGATTTGCAGTAAGTACTGATTCTTCTGTTCTTTGTATAAGTTTCATGTGCTGTTGACTTTCATACATTGTATTGCAATATTTTGTACATCTCAGTTAAAGTTCCTTTAAATCATTCCTCATTTTATCACAATTCATTCTCTTGCTGTCATGTGTAATGCCCTGAAAATACAGCTACAATCCACAACCAGGCCCTGCAGATTTTTCCATGGTTTTCCATGCTGCTTCATGTGCTCTGGTTAGGCCTATTAACTAACATCATGCTGCCCCTTGTATACCACAGTGCTCCATTTCACTGTTTCCCATGCATACCTTTCACCCTCCTGCTGGTTCAGGCCCTGAGCACTCAAAATTTCTTTCACTTTAGTCTTTCGTCTCTTTTTAGGTCTTGCACTTTTCTGTGTCCCCTCTACTTCTGACACATACATCCTTTTTGTCAGCCTCTCCTCTTTCATTCTCTCCATCTGTTCAGACCATTTCAGCATACCCTCTTCAATTCTGTCAACCATACTTTCCTTGCCACACCTCTCTTATCAACATTACTTGATCAACATTTCAGAGATTATATATTGTCCTCAAATATTTCATTTTTAACACATTCACTATTTTATGAACTTTATGTATATTACACATGATTACTTCGTGAATGTGTGATCTGCATTAATGGAATGATTGCCAGCTAGATGAGATTGCAGTTATAGTGCATCCACAGTTAGTTTAGGGGAAGTGTGATTTTTTTATACTAAAACTTTATTGTTTTCCCCTTGAAAATTGGTGTATAGAAAGTAGACATTGTCATGGTTTACTTCTCATTATGCTGTTGTCTTTTCCAGTTGGATATCCCTTGACTGTACTAGGTGGCATCATTGGCAAGAATGGTCGCACTGAATTCAACTTTCCCTGTCGCACAAAAAATATTGCTCGTGAAATACCTCCTGTCCCATGGTACCGCACATATTGGGCTCATTTTGCTGTTGGTGGTTTCCTGCCTTTCAGGTAAATATTGAATTGTGTTATTGGATCTTTTTTTATTATCTATAAGTATTGATAAGTTGGGCTTTGTGATATATGGTTGTTTGTAGAAGAGTCCTTTCAGTTTTTAAAATTAGATCGAATGCCTAGCTCTAAAATAGGAAGGGGATAGAATGTTTCAACAGTTTTGCCTATGTGTGCTTTGTATTTATAAAAATCCTGTGTTTAAAAATACAGTTGGAACACATTCCCACAGTCCTAATGTTCTTTCTTTATTTTGATGCACTCCTGGAACTCTGTCTTGATCTATACAGTTCCCCATCCATTCATGCGAGTCACCCACCACTCACTTCTCTGCATGTACATGCTTTATTACTCTTTCAGGATCTCTGGAAGGCATCCTTAACCTCTTGTTGTATGTCTTTAAATGGTATATATGCCTAATGTAATATATACATGTAATAATATAATATTTATCCCTGGGGATAGGGGAGAAAGAATACTTCCCACGTATTCCCTGCGTGTCGTAGAAGGCGACTAAAAGGGAAGGGAGCGGGGGGCTGGAAATCCTCCCCTCTCAATTTTTTTTTTTTTTTTTTTTTTTTTTTCCAAAAGAAGGAACAGAGAAGGGGGCCAGGTGAGGATATTCCCTCAAAGGCCAGTCCTCTGTTCTTAACGCTACCTCGCTAATGCGGGAAATGGCGAATAGTATGAAAGAAAGAATAATATAATATATTACATGTATATACACATACATATATATATACACATGTAAATATTCATATTTGCTCACTTCCATCCATTCTTTTTAAAAATCAATACTATAACCACATCTGTTAATTTTTCTTCCATCCACAGTGCAATCAGTGTGGAAATGTACTACATATTTTCCACCCTTTGGGGTCGTGAGCAGTACACGCTGTATGGTATACTTGGTGTAGTATTTGTAATTCTCCTGAGTGTCACTGCATGTGTTTCCATTGCACTGACATACTTCCAACTGGCTGCAGAAGACTACAGATGGTGGTGGAGATCAATCTTCAGTGCAGGGTAAGAACTTTTTGTCATGTATTGAACATATGACATACATGTCACTGGGCTGAACTAGGCAATATGAACTGATGGTGAACTAGAGAAAACCCTTTCCTGCCATATTATTCACTTTCACAATCAGATCCCCTATCACTAATACTTGGTCCCTTGAATCAGAACTACTGACAGGTTTATCTCCTCCCAAAACACTCAAAACACTCTTCTTTCTCCCTTAGTCTTCTCGATTCCAGGTGTATAAGGACTAATGTCACTAACCTCTCATAATTTTTTAGTTTTACCCACTTTAGTTTGGGGCCCACTTCCTTGCACTTTTTCAGACATTTTCACAACCCTTCCTGCTACAGCAGTGCTACCCCCTTTCTTAGTTTTCACCGTCACATATAACCCCTGACTTCATCTCAAAAACATTCCCCAGTCATTTTTTCTCACCTCTCCTTTAGCTTTGTTTCATTCAGGTCTAGAACACCAAGTTTCATCTCCACAACCACACAACCCATTTATCATTTCATCTCATCTTAGTTGCCTCCACACACATTCAGACACCTCAGACTGATCCTTCAAGGAGCAGGATCACTTCTTACTTGGGTCCTTCTTTGTTCAACTTTTAGAAATCAAAATACAAGGAGGACCTCCCACTTCCACCTTTTCCCTTTGGTTATCTTCTACAGTAAACAGGGGTTACATGGGAAGTATTATTCATCTCAGGGATAATGACCTTCCATATTACTTCATACAGCGTTAGAATGCACTTAGGTACATAGATTTTGTTACATTTAGAAGTTAAGGTATAAGGACTGACTAAATGATTTAAAGGGAAGATACATAAGAGTTTCTTAAAGTATCACTAGTGTAGTCTGGAAGAGATATAAGTCACATATACTTAGCTTTACCTTGCATATATGAATTTTATTATTTTTCATTTTTTCTTTATAAGTGATTATCTGTATGTAATTACTTACATGGGGAGAAGGGGGTGATTTTTACACTCTTAGGGCCCTATCTCTTGAATATTTTCTTTTATCATACTTTTTAGATTTATAAAAGCTGTGTGCATTAGCATTAACCATGTTTTCAGTTACTGCATTCCATTAATTTACCCTTTATTTGGTATTGAGTTTTATCTATAATTATCAATGATATTTTACCGTAAAAATTCTGTGTCACAATTTTACGAGAAACATATGGTATATAGATTTCTTTAAAGGTTCAGTGATGAAAATGTATATACTGTAGATAATGGTGTAAGTTTAAGTAATGATGTGAAGGTGTTAATTTCCTAAATGATTGGAGAATAGTATCCATGAATGTTTTCACTGATGGTACCAAGTAAGGGACAGCATTTGTAGTCCAGAATATTAATTTTCTCAACAGGTCAACTGGTGGTTTTGTCCTGATGTACTGTCTGTTCTACTATCTGAAGCGGTCCAATATGTCAGGTGGACTTCAAACTATTGAGTTTATTGGTTGGTCACTACTCACCTGTTATGTCTTTTTCCTCACTCTTGGCACTGTCTCATTCTTTGCTTCACTCACGTTTGTCAAATACATCTACCGAAACATCAAGATGGACTAGTTTTACTCTCATGCACAGATACGGTATAAGATCACTTTTGACATGAGATGAGAATCAGGAAAGCCAGATGGATGTGTTGAACATTTGACTTCATAAATCTCATTTTGTTGGATACACCGGTTGACTAAATGTTTTACCTATGTAGTTTTGGGTGTTTTATAAGTAATTTTTACCTGTGTAACAAATTAATGTACAGTAACCTACAAAACATTTCTTATGATCTTGAAGAAAGTGTATCCTTCATGAATGAGACATTTTGATAGTACCTGTTGCTTGCATGATGGGCATTTGTGTGTAGTTGTAGCGAGTATGCATTTGACAAAGCCCCAGAGGTGAAGTGTTGGACAGACATCAATCTTTGCCATACCATAGTTTTACTAGGTGTGTCAGTTGTCATGTCCTTGTTTGTAAATACTGCTAAGCCCATTTTTGTTGGGTTGTTTTTCAGAAATATCAGTGCTAAGCCTAGTGCCTTAAAACACTAATAAGGGGCAGAAAAGCATAAATTCCTTCAAGGACAATATGCACTTCATGAAAGTGCAACTGACTTGATTTTTTAAATAAAAATTTATTGTTTTTAAGGTTGATAGATGCTAGTAAGTGATTTCCTCTGAAAATTAGTTTATTTGAATGTGTTGTATTTGAACTTGGATCTTCATTTTCCTTTCTATAATTGGAAATTAGAAAATGAGAAAATATTTTTATTTGAGATTTTTTTCCTGCATCTGTTTTGTGGCCGTTGGTGAAGGTTTTATTTAAAACAGCCACATGATGTTGTGTACAGATATGTTTAATATAGATCATTTGTCACCTAAGTCAGTCTTGAGCTCAATAATCATTTGGCCTCCCAAGTGAAGGACTGATAATGTTTTATATTAGCCACGGCTGGAGACATTTGTTTGATGAAATTAAAGATGTAACTCGATGTAATATAAGATGCATTTTGACTGTGTGTTATGTGATCCTTACTGAGTGTATATTATTTATTTGTCATTAGACTGTCATTGGCAGAATTCTTTATAGATGATATTGTAAAGGATATAAGGTTTTTGTATAACTTGGTGTTTGTATTTTTCCTATGATTGAAGAGATGTTTTCCATTTCACTGTGGGAAATGATTTGAGTTGGACTGAAAAAGAAGTGTGATAAAGTTTGACATTTGTCTTAAAACATTTTTTTTTTTGTATATGAGTTAGGCTGCATTTTAACATTTATTTGTGATGAGAGTATTTATTTTTTTTCATACGTATTCACCATTTCCCATTCACCATTTCTTTTACCCTTTCATTACTTAATCAATCAAATTTAACCTGAGGCACTGCAAAGTAATAAGTATGAGACACAGCAAATATAATCGTAACATATATAATATGTTTTAGATATCTGGGAGTGGATCTGGCAGCGGATGGAACCATGGAAGCGGAATTGGATCATAGGGTGGGGGAGGGGGCGAAAATCCTGGGAGCCTTGAAGAATGTGTGGAAGTCGAGAACATTATCTCGGAAAGCAAAAATGGGTATGTTTGAAGGAATAGTGGTTCCAACAATGTTGTATGGTTGCGAGGCGTGGACTATGGATAGAGTTGTGCGCAGGAGGATGGATGTGCTGGAAATGAGATGTTTGAGGACAATGTGTGGTGTGAGGTGGTTTGATCGAGTAAGTAACGTAAGGGTAAGAGAGATGTGTGGAAATAAAAAGAGCGTGGTTGAGAGAGCAGAAGAGGGTGTTTTGAAATGGTTTGGGCGCATGGAGAGAATGAGTGAGGAAAGATTGACCAAGAGGATATATGTGTCAGAGGTGGAGGGAACGAGGAGAAGTGGGAGACCAAATTGGAGGTGGAAAGATGGAGTGAAAAAGATTTTGTGTGATCGGGGCCTGAACATGCAGGAGGGTGAAAGGAGGGCAAGGAATAGAGTGAATTGGATCGATGTGGTATACCGGGGTTGATGTGCTGTCAGTGGATTGAATCAGGGCATGTGAAGCGTCTGGGGTAAACCATGGAAAGCTGTGTAGGTATGTATATTTGCGTGTGTGGACGTATGTATATACATGTGTATGGGGGTGGGTTGGGCCATTTCTTTCGTCTGTTTCCTTGCGCTACCTCGCAAACGCGGGAGACAGCGACAAAGCAAAACAAAACAAAAAAAAAATATATAATATCTGTATAAAACTCCAGGAGTCTGTGTGTGAAAGGGAATTTTGGGTCAACATTGTACCCAATCTATCACCAGGACATCATCACATGAGAATTGTAAAGGAGACACTAATACTCTGCAGGGATAAGGGATGTTAAGCAAACTTGTCACAATGTATATCAGACCAGGTATAGAATATACTTAGTAAGTATGGTTACCAAACTTAAAGAAACACATAGAAGTTCTGTAACAGAGAAAGCCTGGAGGAGGGGAACAAAGATGGTATCTGAAATAGAAAAGCTGAATTACATAAATTTATCTTCATGGGAAAGAGTGAACAGTTCTGGGCAAGATGCAAAGACAGAGCAACTAAAGGGCATAACAAGAGACTTGTTAGAAAGAAATGTAAAAAAATACATTTACTGAATCAGAGTAGAGGATGAATGAAATGAGGTAAGTGTTGAAATTGTGAATACTGATGGTTTACAAAAATTCAAAAGTCATATGATTATAGAGTATAGCAAGTTTAATTGCAGAACTCCTTCCCCATACTGTACAAAATGGGGACTGCAAATTGTTAATTAAACATTATCAGTATTTCTACAAGATGACTCAGTCACAGATATACATGCCATGTTGTCAGATCTTAACTAGAGCCCAAGTGGATTTTCCCCTGATTTCCCAAGTATATTTGATAATGTTTCAAATATGGATGACAGCACCACAGTTGGTTATGCAAATATCTGCAAGGTTCTCTTGAGATGCAGCCTTTGTGAGTAGCTCCTTGCCAGAGGAAAGACAGCCAATGAAAGTGTAGGTAGAGTTTAGAGGGGTCCCTGTATTACTATCCTGGGTCAGGAGCCAAAACTTAGTTTCTTTAGTCTCTTCACAATGCACACTGATCACATCCCCTGTGGAATTGAAAATGTTGACTCATAAAACATTAGGCAATGGTGTTCTTGCCAAATTAGAATTGGAGATAACTTCTAGATATTCGTTATCTGACAACACATTTTTTGATATGGATAACTTATTCATGATTGTACCTGATCTGTGATGTAATTTCTATTTCCCGTGGTACAATATAAATGCAGAACATAAAGTTATTGTGTTTATGGTTCCTTACTTTTGACAAAATATCATGACACTGATTACTGGCACTTTTCCTCTTTTTATGGTTAAAATATACCCAACCAAAACACCTATATAACACCTGTCTGTCTTAAAATGAACCACCTAACCTAGTGATGGTATCCTTGATTTAGGTTGCTCTACTCATTACAGATTTACAAAAGTTTGAACTAGCCTTATCTTTGTACCCTTGATTAGAAAACAGATGACTTGCTTATTCCGAGAATGAAAATGAATTGTATGGACTGACTTTTCGGTTTGAGGTTTAAGACATTAAACCTGGCCTGATTTGTTTATTTAGTTTAAAAAATTGATACCTATACAAAGTGGTCTATTATGGGGACAGAAATATTATAATTCATGCTTTTGCTGGTTTATCCTAAGAATGGTACTTTCTAATGTAGATTGACAAATTTATCCTGGTTAGAAAGGACACCTGACATGGAATGACATGTTCACCATGTGGTAAAACCAATATGAAACTGGACTGACCTGAGTGAAAAATGCAGTCATGTTGCTGTGTAGGTTGTTTCAGGGAGTTAGTCTGCTCTTTCTGTCCCAGATAGTAGACCCCTAATAATATACCCTCACCCCCTGCCACCACCTCCTGGGAAAACCATTAACCATTATTAGTGTGATATGATTTTTGTGCATTATTCATTTTTCATGTCAGGTGTATTATACTCTATTAATCATCTGGTGGAACATACAGTATCAGATGCAATTAGCTTGTTTCTCTTTAACAGCTGTGAGGAAATGTTCATCTGAGTCAAGTTATCTACCCATCTTCCAGTAAGAGGCATAAATTTTGGTAATAAGAAACAATGAGGGAAAGGCACCCTCTATCAAAGCTTAAACATTGATTCTGCTTCATTGTTTGAGCTGTGATTATTTGAAAGATTGCTTCTTACATACATCTTAAATCAGCATTTATGAAAGGTTTTATTCAATTTTGAATTCTCATGTAAAATCTGGAAGCTGGATCATTAAAAATTATTACAATCATTTTGGCCTCAAACTTTGAAAATGCAGAAAATGTATGAATTATGTTGAATCTATTCCCTCTTTTCTTCTATTATCCATGACTGCCACTTCCTGCGTGAGCAAGGTAGTGTCAAGAACAGATATTTCAACCCAAGAGGAAAAATCCCCTAGACTGAATCCTTGCTCCTTTCCTTCTTTTGGAGAGTAATACAGGAGGGGGAGATTTCCAGTCCCCCCCCCACTCTTCTTAGTTACCTGTTATGACCTGCAGGGGATACATGAGCAATATTCTTTCCCCCCTATACCCAGGGGATACACACTTTCAAGTAAAGAACAAAAATGCACTACTCACCTTGCTGGACAGATTAGCATTAAGTAGTGAAGTATTTTTTCCTGTGCACATCTCCAGAAGGTGCTGGCCACTGGGCTGGCGATTCTGCAGGGTGAGGTACATACGCCCCTGACATTTGCCTTTATCCCAACTCATGTCAAAAAACACTGTTGTTTTCTCTTCCTTTAGTAGGCTTTCAACCACATTCCACTATCATGGTAAGAAAGACAATAGTTGAAGGATATCTAGGGTCATTTTATCTCATAAGTATGATGCTTTCACTCAGGACAGCAACATAACTCAGTAACTAATACAATTTGGTCAATTATAGTAACTAAATTTCTTTTGTGTGATAATTCATATAAACCAAAATTAAACATTACGATCAAGATTACTTTAACTGCAATAACTTGAACCTCTTGAGTACAGCATCCTATTTTGAATATGTAGCTCAGCATAATAGTGTAATCTTTGGAAGACTAGATCTTGTTGAACAGTTGGACAGCAAGGGTTTCAATGCTTGGTAGATGAAGGGATGTGTATTCTGTTTAGCAGTACTCTTCAGGTTCAGTTTTGAATCTGGCATTGACAAGAACATACCAATAAATTACTGTTGTTCACACCTCTCCAGAGACTTGGTCTTTTGTGGAGGGAAACATACCCTCCCACTCGCACTTTTCCTTCCTTCCTGATTTACTCACACTTTTCTTTCCTCTTACTCATAATTCTGGAGAGGCTACATTCCTGTCCAGTTCCTCCTCTTCTAACAATGTCCCTTTGCTGCATTCTTCCTCCTTTCACTTTACCTTTCCTCAAAGTCTCTGCTCCTACCTGCAGATAATTTTCTTCCCAAAATGTCCTTTTGCTATATTCTACCTGCACCCACCTTACTATGCCTCATACCCTTTGTTCTTACCTTCAGATAACATTTCTTCTTGGTGCAGGAGTGTTTATTCTGTTGTGTAAGGCAGTAGAGGTGCAATCTGTTGTCTTCCCACTGGAGTTTAGCACCCTTTCCCCCTGCTGCTCCCACTTCCAACTCTTGAATCATCAGTGCACACACCTGTTAGTGTACATAGATCTGCTACATTCTTCTCTCTCAATGTTCGTATGTACATCTGTATACAATTAGCTATTTTGTCATTTGTTGTTGTTATGATGTTTAGATGCCTCTGTGTATTTTTCAGTAATTATTTTGAGGTAATTTTCAAGTGAGCCAAGTATAAGGACATGTCAAAGAATGTCTCAGTTTTTCTTGGTCTAAAGATAACTTTTTTTAAGTTCAAACCATACAGAAGCCTTGTTGAAGCATAATTGCATATTTGATATGATTAGTTACTTCATGGAAAGTGAAAGGGAGGAAGAGAGGAAAGGTGATAGAATTTAAGCATTTGCGAGCTATCCTGGGTAAGATTAGTGATACAAAAGGAGAGATAAAGGAGAGCAGCACAGGGTTGAAGTCACCGGGTCACTTAAAAGAATAATTAAGGGTAGAGATATGGAAGTGAAGAATGGAGTAAGGGACAGCATAAACCTCCTGACCCTGACCTATGCACCTGAAACATGGACAAGCAATGAGACTCTGAGGTCAAGATTCCAGAATGTGTTAATGAACAGCACAGGGTTGAAGTCACCGGGTCATTTAAAAGAATAATTAAGGGTAGAGATATGGAAGTGAAGAATGGAGTAAGGGACAGCATAAACCTCCTGACCCTGACCTATGCACCTGAAACATGGACAAGCAATGAGACTCTGAGGTCAAGATTCCAGAATGTGTTAATGAGCTATTTGAGAGGAGCATGTGGTATGAGTAGAGAATTCCAGAATGTGTTAATGAGCTATTTGAGAGGAGCATGTGGTATGAGTAGAGAAAATAAAGAAATAAATAAGGGGGTGTATGAGAATTTTGGTATAGCAGGGAATGCAAAGGATATGAATTGTGGATTGGTGAAGTGGGTAAACGTAATCCTTTGAAGTAGTTTGGGCGTGTGGAAAGAATGCAAGAGTTTACATGGAGAGTGTATTACTATGAATAAAGGGGTTGGTGTGAGAGAAATACCACTTGTGACATGGGAAAATAGAGTGGAAGAGTACTGGAATAAGAGAGATGGGAGAATGGGTGGCTTTGTGTATGGGAGGGAGTCACATAAGGACAGAGCTGTGAGGATTCTTTTGCCATGGCTACCCCCTTTGCAGTTTCTGGAGGGAACAGGTATCTGAGATCTTGACATTAAATGCCTCAGAATACTACTTATATGATGAACAATGTCATTCAATCATATGGAAATACAATTTCATCATGAATGTTTTTCTTTTCTTGATTTAGCTACACAATAGGGCATCAAAAATTCATAGTAAAAAATGTGAGATGGCTGACCTATCAAGGTACTTCATTTACGTAAATATTATGATATAACTGACCTGTTTGGTGAAAGAGGAGGCTTGGGTGTTGAGAGCCTTTCTGAGGTAGTTGACATCATTCAAGAGTGTTTCAGCTTTGTTTGGGTTATTGTTAGGCACCTGAGCCTTGGCCATCACATGTTTCTGCAGCTTTTGAACTTTCTCTGTATACTTCTGTAGAGCTTTAATGCCTTTGATTCCTTGAGGAGATTCAGGCACTTCTGAGATGATTTCTTCAGTCATTTTCTCCATATCTTTGATGTCTTCACCTGTGTCCTTGCAGTTGACAGCTTGGGAGTTGAGGACTACTACACTTAGCATCAACTTTCCTATAATCCTCTTGATGTTCTCAGAAAGACCACTGATGTGTTCTATGAATGTATCATGTTCTTTGCAGTGTTTTTCAAATTTCTCAATGGTTGTCATGACTTTTGTGATTGAGGAGTGCACATCACGACTCAGCTCTTCAATGATGCATGAGATCTTTCTAGCCTTATGAAGGCTGTTAGGGTGATCCTCGACAATGCATTCCCCACAAGCTGGCTTGTTGCATGGGGAGCACCAGTAACTCACACGTACACCCTTGTGAGTGTAACACATTTCTTCGTTGTTCTCTGGCTCCATGTTGTCCTCATTCTTATGCTCCTGCAAAGAGTAAGCATAACAAGCCAGTCAGAAGATGGCTGTGCTGACTAGCAGCTAGGGCACTAGGCAAAGGTGCTGGCATCAGATTAGCATACAGCTACACCTACATTCTTAATGACTCATTTAACTTCAATGTGGGATGATTCCCCACAAAATTTCTTACAGGAAAGTACTGCAAAACTCAATAGTGATCATATACACAGAGGACAAAAACTTGGGTGTGTTTGGTTTAATGAGTTGTGTTCAAAGTCGTTGGTTGCATGTCTAAATGACAATTTCTGTGTTATTCCAGACCTTATCATTGTATGACATCACAAAAATTCCTTTATCTCAGTACTTTCCAGCATATCAGACACCTATGTAGCTACCATTACATCACTATGAAGCTGTGTGACTAAACCTATCATAGTATCACTGGACCTGCCATCATATCACTTTACCTACTATTATACTTGGACAGGACTGTATCACTGTACATACCACTACATAGTACAGTATACAGCTTTACCACTAACATGGTATGTGCAGGATTGTACCACTGAACCTACTACCACAATGGTATAGCACACAGCTGTACCACTGACATGATTTGTGGAGGACTATACCACTGTACCTAACATCATATCTGTGCAGGATGTTACCAGTGTTCCTAACTTCAATTGGTGCTGGATTGTACCCCTTTACCTTCCATCATATTAGTAGACAACTGTACTATTTACTGCACCTTAAAGCTGAGAATAAACGCCAGGAGCGAATGGTTCACCTGAAGTGCAGACACCCCCTTCTCCGGTTGCTGCTTCCTGTTGGCATACAGTGGCATCATCATGCATAGAGACTAATAGTTTGGTGAAGAGGTTTGCGAGTCTAATATGGTTACAGATATGGTATTTCAGGTTATCATAATGAATATCGGCTGGTTCTTCAGTCACAGGTGTTTTGCTATTCATAAATGCTTTACAGACAAAATGTTACTACAAATCTTTTGCTATATCTCTGGTTACTTCTATTGATGGACAATGATGGAAATAAACCAATACTAATACGTCTCTCTCACATGCACACAATCTAACAAAGCACACATCACACTACCCAAACACAACTAAAGCAACACATCACACAATTAGAACACTGGCTAACTCAAAAGAATTTACACATTTCCACGAAAGTCTTCATGGCTCACACAAAATGTATGTATTTCCAAAGAAGTCTTCAGTCACCCCTTTTAGCCCAGATAGACAGGAATCCAGCCTGTACAAAGATATGATTGGGTTGAAGAGGCTTTGTGGAAGGTGATGCGACATGGAGTAATGCAGTTACTAAATGATATGGGAGCTTACAAGAAAAGTAAGGCATGTGTGCGAGTAGAAAGGATAATTGGTTTCCCGTGAGGTTGCCCGTGGGGGTGGGGATCTGTACAAAGGATATATATCTCGATTGTGGTTAACTGTGTTATGGACAGGGTTATGAGGGAGGTGAAACGGCTCTTCAGTGAACGCCTGGTCGACATTAAGCTGGGATTTGGGAGTCGATGTGAACCATTTGCTTTTTGCTGATGTGTCATTTCTAGTGACAGAAGCTGATAATTTGAGTTCAAGAGTGTGTGAAAGGAGAAAGGCGCAAGTAAATGTGAACCTGGGTACGGTAGCGAGTTTCAGTAAAGGGAATCTCAATGCAACTGACGGAACCTTGTGAGCTGAAGTCCACCGTGCATTCTGATCCGTGTGGTAAGAGAGGTTAGTGTGTCTTAGGGCAAAGATGAGCAAGTTTAAAGGTGTAGAAGTCTCATTAGTATTGGTAGATATGTCTTGGGCAATAAATGAAAAAGTAAGAGAGTGGATGTGGTAGAAACGAAACATCTGAGGACGATACATGCCTTCATGTAAATTCAAGCATTTTTTTCTTAGTGTATGGCGATGGACTTCGTAAGCTCATTGTTCAGTAAGATGTATGGATATCTAGCTCATTTTCGGTGGTCTGTTTACCATGATAAAAGATTTATCACTACAGATGGCATTTTACGTACACGTACAAGTCAACATGATTAACATTGCGTTATTCATTGATGCATATTAATGCCAATACAGACATCGTCTAATTCACATGAAATTACTACATTATTGAATAAAAAAAAAAGATAAGTACAGCTGATTATTTTTGGGTGGCGAGGCCAAAGATGCAGGGTTAACCAACGTACCTGCAGGTTGGGCAGCGGTAACCCCGATGTTGGGTGAGGAGCTCCAGGCAGGCCTTGCAGCAGGTGTGGCCGCACGACACCAGCAGGAGAGGAAGTCGATTCTCGCCATCGAAACAGCCTCCGCATATCTCACACTTGGGTCGACAAATCATCACCCTCAACAAACTGCAAGATAAAGACCTGATACAAATACCTACGAGCAAATGAAGGGTTCTTGCAGAACTTCATATCTGAATAAAGGTAATTTATCAAAAAATTCTCAAAATCAAGTGCAAGACAATGCACGAATTCAAAAGCGCATATAATCAATGGTTTACTCTAAGATGTAGTTATACGTGTGTACGTTTATCGTTTTCCACTTATGCGTGTATATCCACTACGTGTGTGCCACTGCGTTAGTATAGGCACGTTTAAGGATAATCACCTGGTCTCTGGGTGTGCTCAGGAACTGCTGCAACCCACGGTTCAGCAAGGATATTGAAGCTAAGTGTACCTCTTGCCCGGCTGCATAAATATATATATATATGTATATACAAGTCAGTGACATCAGCGGATAACGAAGTATTCGCTTGAGTCAGCGATTATCAATATCATATCAGTGGGTCGTATCTTTTTTTTTTTTTTACTACCGGTGGATAATTTTTTCACGAGTTACAAAAGCTTTTACACCTGTCACCAGTAGTGGGATTATCGCTTGTTGAACGGGAACAGGATAGAAGGTATCGGAAACGATTTTGCATTCTTATCTCTACTTGTGAAATATTAGCTTATAATGTTACTTCATGAAAAAGAAAAGATAACGTATGTCGAATCATAACCACAGAATACAAGATAACTCTCTTGTTCATATAGAAATCATCTTTATATGAATGATGGTGACTTACCAATGGCTTCTGATTATTAGATGTTCATTAAACCAGAACCAAAACGATTCAGCACCACAAATCTGACTAAATTCATTTTTCTTTCGCTCAACGGCCTAGGTGATATCACAGATACGGTACTTTCCTAATTGATTTCTTAGGCATATTGGAGCCCTTATATTATCAAGTGCATGTATATGTATTGGAATACATGGAAACTATTCATCACTACCCAGAGCTTCACAGTCAACCGCACAAAATAATGAACGTATCATATATTTTTACAGTTGCGTCCATGGTGCATGACGCTATCACCCGGATATTTTGCATCACTTGACTCCCAGTACTTAACGTGTCCTGAACCGTTACCAACCTAGATAATCAACGCTGTTGCGACACGCCTAAAGTTTATCTCTAGTTGGTGGCCGCACAGCTGATTTACTATCATCGTCTTTGTTTTTGAGAAATTACTTTGGCCTCCGTTCTCGCGACCTGTTGGCTTGTATAAGTGTCTAAGATTTGGACCCGTTGCACGCTACGGGCTGTTTCTTCCTCTAGTTTTTGTGAGGAGCCCAGGCGTACGAGGATTGGCCATTATGATGCCTCCTTTTCTCGCAGAAGGAAGCAGTGTTTATAATGCTCGAAGTTGTTACTACTATAAAGTGGTTTAGGTTTCGCTAACCTCGCTGTTAACTTTTTCCCTCAAACTCTTCCATACAGAAGCTGTGCAACTTCTCCCTATGTAGCATATAATCAAGATATTTATACAACTTAGTAAAACTGCAGTAAACACAAAGTTCATACGTTCAGGTCATCTATCATTTACATATCAACATAATTACATGATAAGGCTTGTGTGATAAGGCTTGTGTGTAACCAACTGCAGTTCCTGTTCGCGTTATCTATATCACATTCTTTTACGTAAAATTTTATCATCTGCCTAAAGAAATATGATACACTGGTGGCTGACCCTTTCGTCCCATTCGTGGCAAGAGCTTACAAACAAGTGTAACTAAAAAGATAGTCATGTTATTAATATGAATCATGATAACGTGTTCAGTAACCGTAAACTTTAGAACTAGGATATTTACTGAATATATTTGAAGCTCGTGACAACTCTAAAGTGTATCTAAGCTACTTTGACTTGAAATAAACGTATTATACACGTGATTAGTTCCAGAGAACTTTGAGACACGTGAAAAAAACATTTTGCCCAGCAGTGTCCGCATTGTTAACGTGCGCCATGAAGGACATTACCACACAGGAGAGTCACCCCATTATGGGATCTGCGCGTATGCATGAATGACATGGGTTCATCTTATTGTTCAGCACTTATGAATCATATCATGAATTACAGTAATCCATATTTACAAATTCGCAAATAATCTGTCTTGCTTAAACTGAATTTAGAATTCATGATTCAAATGTTTATTTTCAAGACACCCTATAGACCCTATACGTGATAGTTAGGGCAATGCAGCCATCGTCTTTTTAATAAATACTACAATCTGATTAGATGAATGCTCAATCATTATAATAATAATCGTAATAAAAATTATTCTCATAATTAGTATTACTGTGAATCCCTGTAACGCTTTTGGGTAATGAAAAATCATTCGATTTGACGAAAAGTAGAAAGTCTTATAATCTATTGAAAAAGAGTAATCAGTATTGAAATATATTTTTTAAAGATGAATTATTCCAAGAGAGAAAAGGTTCTCACTTGGTCAGTTTGTTTACGCCAACAGGTCGGGTTGTGAACAGCTGATGGCGAGACAGCTGCTGCTCCAGCAGTCATGGTGTCCGCCAGGTATAATGACACTGAGGAGAATATTTTGTACGAACTTTTGGTGCATGCAGAATGGCCCTTAGATCAGGAGATAATTGTAAGTAACATAAGTACTAATGTTCTCTATGCATTATCTTTATGTCGGATTTGTATCTGTCAGTCTGTCTAAATGTTTACCTGTTTGTTTATATATCTGTATATTTTTCAGTGTGATTCCATCTTCTGTATATCTTTCTGTTTATGAAAATTGTTCGTCTGTCTGTCAGGCTGTGTTTGCTTTTTGTGTCATTAATGTTCCTTTCTTTTCGTTCATTCAAATACTTAATCTTTCGCTATTGATCCATCCGCCTAACTGTCTTCTCTATATCTATATTGCAGATATGTACCTGATTTTCATTTTGTTTTTGAAAGTGGTGAACATAACATTTCCATCAAGTGGATCAATGACAGTAGCATACATAATGATTATTTCATACACGGATAGAATTACAAGATTAAGTAGAGAATCAGGTAACCACCTTAGATTATAGTGTAAGTCTTTTTCCCGTATTATTAGGACTTCTCTTTAGAAATGTTCAGAATCCATGTGTTTTTGTAATTATTTACTTCAGTTGCATTGCCTCAGAAACTTGTCATATAAACTGAAAGCTTTTGGAAGTATTTAAAAGTGGGCAGCTTGGTGTTTTGGGGGAAGGAAAATGATGATATTAAGTTTTTACAGAAAAATTAGAATGAAGCCATCCGTAGTTGGTTGTGGGTGGGCTATCAAACTGGAGGGAGAGTATTGGAATAATTACTAATTATCAATGCATTGACATTAGCTTTAGATATCAAGTGATTGTGTTGCACAATGGTAGTGTAAAGTTTACAGAATATGATGAGAGCTGTGGAGCATGGTTTGGAGTATCATACTTAATCCTCTGATATCAGTTAAGGTGATAATGGTGAGGTTAATGAATATGAGTGAAAATGTTGGATTGATCTGGTTGTTTATATATCTGAAGCCCACTCTCTTCAGGAACTCCCTGAAGGGTGTGGCTTTGGCAAAAGTCTCCATAACTGGTGAACTTCAGTGATGCTTCTTATAAAAGGCCACAGATAGAAGGCAACTCTATTGCAGTGTTTTGAGAGGTTCCTGCATAATGCAGCTGTTGACTACTACCTGATGTTCCTGTCAGGTTTTGAAAAATACAAAAATCCACACACTTGTAAAAAATCAATAAAGCCAATGAAAACCTCACTTAAATTTCCATAGTGATTGAGATTTATAGTGGGAAAATGCCAAACTAATGTGGTCTGCTTCTGGGGAACATGTATAATTGCTGCTTGTTAGGAGGTTGGATGGTGGCATGAAAGATCACTTGGTCTGCCTTCTGGGTGTTGATGTGTGGTGGCAATTGGTATGATGCTCAATTACTGGCTGCTCCAAGTCTTTTCAGAATCAAGGTAATTTTGGCTATTAAGGTGGTTATGTAAGGTTTCGTGGATTGTTGATTCGTGAGAAGTGTTTTGCAGAAGTTTATGTCTGATATTCATAACCCCACCACTATCACTTGATGAATGTTGCAGAATAGGTATAATTCCTTGAAACAAGTCATGCTTTGCAACATTTTTCTAGTTGCTATGTTATCTTTGGAAAACAAAATTACTCTATCCAAAACAAGTTTCTTTGCATAACTACATTAGTGAATTATTAGTATTGAATTAAGAGGGTAAAACCAATCAATCTTACCCAGCCCCCCAAAATGGAGAGGCCCCACCTCCAGCTCCCTGACCCTAGTTTACCTTAATGTAACCCAGAGATGGATAGTATTTCTAAAATATTGAATGAAGTTTGGATACTGGCTAGCCATCTTCCAATATGGCCATTTTGTGATATTCCAGGTGGAAATATATACCCTATCCTTTTATGGGATGATTTCGGGTGTAGAAACTTGCAAAGTGGTGGTCTTCTAGATACAAGCTATGAGTAAACTAGAAGTAAAGCCCCTTGGTTGGGAGGTTAGGTTACAATGAATGATTTGCCTGCATAGAACAAGTTTGGTCCACAAGGTTTCCCACACTAGATTTGTATGAGTCTGTAAATGATACATGGAATGAGGCACATTTGAAAGAAAAAGAAGGAATAAAGGAACTGGAGAGGTTTACATGATTTCCCCATCTTATTAGCAGTATCTAACATTATGGTCACTATGAAATATGTTCATTGCAGTATTTCATTTGATGTGTCAAAACTCTCTTTTTCCTCTTGTAAGTCATTACATATAACTTGCTCAAATGATATTAAGATATTGGACTGGTTCTAGTTGGACAAAACAGTTTTATATTATGTAGGTGATATTTTTTTATTTATATACACCTCCAGCCTTTTTAATATAATGATTGAAGCATAACAGAAAGTATGATAGCAGAGCTAATATGTAGATTAACATTTTTAATGTGTTCATCATTTTATTAGGTTTTTTTTGTTCTACTTTATAGAGTATCACACACAAAATTTAAGATATAGTAAAAAGTTGATGAGGTAATTTTAGTCTCGGGTACAAAATTCTTAGCTTAAGTAGCAAGCAGTAATCGTTATCTTAATATATTTCTCATTCTAGGGTGGTGGTGCAATTAGTCTTGGTGGCAACTTTTTTTATAGGACAGTTACACAGACTCCGGCTAACATATGGGCACTTGCATCGTCACTCTGGACTTACATTAGGTCCACACCTGCTGTTTCTCCAAGTTTAGCAAAGTAAGTTTTTGTTGTTAATAAGTTTATTGTAATATGAAATGTATACCTTATTGAAGGCAGTGCCTTTCTGAATAATTGTCATTTTAACATTTATTCATTTGAGATGAATGATTCTCTTGTCTTGATTTTTTTTTTTTTTTTTTTTTTGCCGCTGTCTCCCGCGTTTGCAAGGTAGCGCAAGGAAACAGACGAAAGAAATGGCCCAACCCACCCCCATACACATGTATATACATACGTCCACACACGCAAATATACACAGCTTTCCGTGGTTTACCCCAGACGCTTCACATGCCCTGATTCAATCCACTGACAGCACGTCAACCCCAGTATACCACATCACTCCAATTCACTCTATTCCTTGCCATCCTTTCACCCTCCTGCATGTTCAGGCCCCGATCACACAAAATCTTTTTCACTCCATCTTTCCACCTCCAATTTGGTCTCCCTCTTCTCCTCGTTCCCTCCACCTCCGACACATATATCCTCTTGGTCAACCTTTCCTCACTCATTCTCTCCATGTGCCCAAACCATTTCAAAACACCCTCTTCTGCTCTCTCAACCACGCTTTTATTTCCACACATCTCTCTTACCCTTACATTACTTACTCGATCAAACCACCTCACACCACATATTGTCCTCAAACATCTCATTTCCAGCACATCCATCCTCCTGCGCACCACTCTATCCATAGCCCACGCCTCGCAACCATACAACATTGTTGGAACCACTATTCCTTCAAACATACCCATTTTTGCTTTCCGAGATAATGTTCTCGACTTCCACACATTCTTCAAGGCTCCCAGAATTTTTGCCCCCTCCCCCACCCTATGATCCACTTCCGCTTCCATGGTTCCATCCGCTGCCAGATCCACTCCCAGATATCTAAAACACTTTACTTCCTCCAGTTTTTCTCCATTCAAACTCACCTCCCAATTGACTTGACCCTCAACCCTACTGTACCTAATAACCTTGCTCTTATTCACATTTACTCTTGACTTTCTTCTTTCACACACTTTACCAAACTCAGTCACCAGCTTCTGCAGTTTCTCACATGAATCAGCCACCAGCGCTGTATCATCAGCGAACAACAACTGACTCACTTCCCAAGCTCTCTCACCCCCAACAGACTTCATACTTGCCCCTCTTTCCAAAACTCTTGCATTCATCTCCCTAACAACCCCATCCATAAACAAATTAAACAACCATGGAGACATCACACACCCCTGCCGCAAACCTACATTCACTGAGAACCAATCACTTTCCTCTCTTCCTACACGTAAACATGCCTTACATCCTCGATAAAAACTTTTCACTGCTTCTAACAGCTTGCCTCCCACACCATATATTCTTAATACCTTCCACAGAGCATCTCTATCAACTCTTATCATATGCCTTCTCCAGATCCATAAATGCTACATACAAATCCATTTGCTTTTCTAAGTATTTCTCACATACATTCTTCAAAGCAAACACCTGATCCACACATCCTCTACCACTCCTGAAACCACACTGCTCTTCCCCAATCTGATGCTCTGTACATGCCTTCACCCTCTCAATCAATACACTCCCATATAATTTACCAGGAATACTCAACAAACTTATACCTCTGTAATTTGAGCACTCACTCTTATCCCCTTTGCCTTTGTACAATGGCATTTGACACATGACCAAATTATATGATTATAAACAGAATATCTCTTAATGAACCTGATACCTTTCTGACTGCTTAGACTTTGAGAACAAATGGTGTAATAATTTTCCATACCCAGCAAAGATAGTTCAAGGGCAATTTACATAAAGGTTAAGGGCTTTTTTTTAGGTCAGATAGCTTTATTTTGCAAAATTGCTAGTGTTCCTAAACCATGTAAAGTGCTCTTTGGTTTCATTACTAGTACCCAGTTGGGGTCTATTCTGTTACTATTGATTAGAATCTGAATGACTGAATTTGTACTCTCCAAACTCATCATGATTTAATCAAATGTACACTAAGTTTTCCTATTTATGAAAGTTAAAGTACTATGGCAGAGTGCCCTCATTGAAATTTATGCTCATGCCCCCTCCCCAGAGGAATGTAATTATAGTTTTGTCTCATTGAGCAAATGAGGCTCCTGTGAAATATGTGCCTCAGCTAATTCTTGCACCTGTGGGGCTGGGGTCCTTTGTAATGCAGATTTGATTCCCAAAAGGTGGCTATTTGTGCCTGATTCACCTCTCATAAATGGGTGTAATTTACATTAGAATAGAAAATGATTTTTAATTTTTCATGTTTTACAGATTAATTGGAGGACATTCAGGATGGCAACTTGGTGTTGGTGCCCAAGGAGCAGTCGTGGCCATTGTTCAGGCTGCCACTCTGGAGATCCGGGCTAAGAAGGATGATTTTGCATCTGTTGTGGGAAGGAACACTAATTGTAAGATTTACTGACAGTGCTGGTTTGTAATATGGGTAAATTTGTTGGCAATGATTGTCATCTTAATTCAGTTACTTGCTTTAGCAATATAACATTCTTTATCTTTTGGTATCTGCTCAGGCATGATGGTGGAAACTGTAATAAAGTATGTTATGGTGTTAAGTTGGTGGGTGGTTGAAATGCATTTTGTGCTCTACCTTACGGATTCACTTTGCCTGAATGAGTTTCCTAAATGTTCTTGTATTCTGCTTGCCTTTGTTAAGGCTTACAAAGGAGTCTTGAGTCTAAAACAGTTTTAAAAAGCAGTTCTTATTCCTTAACATCTTATAGGAGAAACACTGTATCATGATAAATATGACTGATATGGAGTCTTGAAGTGTTGAATGCATCATGTAATTCTTATTCCATGGCTCATTATGTCATGATCCATTATTTTGTCATTCAACAGAAATTATTCATATATTTTGTGTACTCCAGTCTCTGAAAATATATGGAAGTTTTTGACATGTTTCAATTTTACTTAATTACATTATTATGTCCCACCACTATATGTAGTGTATGTAGAACATTATGTCTTCACCCAAACATCTCTTCATGTTTTGGGGTGTCTGTGTCCATGGACACATTTGCACAATAACTCAAGAACATGACTGAAACATGATGTATGATAAAACTTCATAATTATATGATAAACACCCCCTGTGGAGATGCTCCTTCATGTATATTTATGAATTAGTTTTTGTCCAGAATAGGTGACTCAATAGAATTGAAAGCAGCTGTGATTATGTACAGTTGCTGAAAGGAAGCGATTACCCAGCAACCTCCAGATGTGTTTGAATTGGACTCTTATAATGTATATGCAGAGAAAAAGCATGACTTTAAAGGACTCTTTGTATATGAAACTCAGAAAATCTGTGTATCATTCATTTTATGGTGTAAAATTATGGAATTCATTATGTAGAGAACTGAGACACTGCAAAATTGTGCATGGTTTCAGCATATTATATGCAGACATAATCTTTTGCCAGTACAGTAATTAAAATTGATGTAAATAGAAAGTATTTATGTATGGTAAGGTACATAAGAAGCTAATATATGATTTTTTCTTGAAGGCTCAGTCACCTATTCCTAATACTACCCTGCTGAAGGGAGGCAAATATGAATTATAAGCAAAGTAGAAAAAAAAATTGTTTCAGTAGATGTTATGTTAGGTAAAGGGAAGGAAACAACAAGTTCATACCTCACATTTCCTTTTTCCGTGATTGTGTTGATTGTCATATATTTTTCTTTTTAATAGGAAGAAGTGGCTTTAACTGGTTTCCAGCTATACTTAGGTTGTTACAACATTAAAATTTTTCAATTAAAGGGAAAGACATTAGTTATACATAGAAAGATAGATATGAAAAAGAATGCCATTTTTGTCACATTCTGAGATTTAAAGATCTTCTCCAGTGTATGTGGACCCTTTCCCATCATGGCGACGTGTGGCATGGTCTGCTGATTGTTCAATGGTTGGTGTGTCTTATAGCTCTGGTGCTGTTGAGATTTTCAACACTTTGGGTACATCTATATTCACCATATACCCACCAAGGTAAGGCCTAGATGATTAGTTTTATACATTAAGACAGTCATGCTCTCCAGACTGAATTCTGTTTGCATGTTGATCAGCAGTTCAAATGAAAACTTATATAATCGTTTTTAGAATATGGTAAATGGATTTTCTCACTCATATTTAATTTTTCTTCATACATTTTCTTAATGAGGTGTGAGGGATATTTTAAGATACAGGGCTGTTAGATCTGGCTGAGTTCCTGTTTTCAGCATATTGTTTGTGGTGGAGTCTAAACCTAGTTTACATTGTGTGCTGATATTTTTTGGAATTGTTGATTTATTTATTGTGATAAGTAGTGCAATGAATTCTTTGTGTGATTTTGAATTTGGTTCATCTAAGCTTGCTGATTGTGGCAGTATATCTTGAACTTTTCTTAATCTATATAATCTATTTTTATTTATATGAAGGTCTTTCATTTCTCAAGAGAGAAATTGTTATCCCTTTACTCAAAAAATACCCATTTACAGAAGAACCGGGAAATTCAAATGTCTTTTTACATGGTCAAATGCCTCATCCATATATATATTTATATTATCCCTGGGGATAGGGGAGAAAGAATACTTCCCATGTATTCCCTGCATGTCGTAGAAGGTGACTAAAAGGGAAGAGAGCAGGGGGCAGGAAATCCTCCCCTCTCATTTTTAATTTTTCAAAAGAAGGAACAGAGAAGGGGGCCAAGTGAGGATATTCCCTTGAAGGCTCAGTCCTCTGTTCTTAACGCTACCTCGCTAATGCGGGAAATGGCGAATAGTATGGAAAAAAATATATATATATTTTTGTTTTTGTTTACTTTTTCATATATTTTCCTCTACATTTTTGTTTACCACATTGGCACTAGCTTATACAACTGTCTCTTGTTTTTAACAATCTTATTTGTTAATGTAAACTTTTGTTGACTTTTTCACATAGTGAATAGCCAAACTTATTAGGAGATTAAGGAGAATTCTTCAGAAAATGCTTTGAGTGTTGTTGATAGGTGCATAGCAGCTGATGATGTGAAATTGTTTAATATTCACGTTGTTTGAATTGGATTTTCTGTAATATAGATTAGATTAAGACATATAATGAACTGATAACTTTTGAGTCAATGGTGACATAACCATAACTTTTGATTATATTTATGCTATTTGCAGGATTTCTTACAATATAGTTATCTATTGGTGTAGTCACTCATTTTGATTTTGGCTCAGGTACCATGAGGGAGCACCACAGGTGGATGCCAGCAATAGTCTTGCTGCATTAGTCTTCTCAGATAATAGGACACAAAAGATTAAATGGTAAGTTATTACTGAATTTAAGTATTTATGAATATATGTATATCCATGGGGATAGGGGAGAAAGAATACTTCCCACGTATTCCCTGTGTGTCGTAGAAGGCGACTAAAAGGGAGGGAGCAGGGGGGGCTGGAAATCCTCCCCTCTTGTTTTTAATTTTCCAGAAGAAGGAATAGAGAAGGGGGCCAAGAGAGGCTTTCCCTCAAAGGCTCAGTCCTCTGTTCTTAACGCTACCTCGGTAATGCGGGAAATGGCGAATAGTATGAAAAAAAAATGAATATATATAATGATCTTTCGGGTGTCTTGGTGTAAGTGTTTGTGTATATGTGTGTTTGCTCACCTATTTATACAGTACTGGGAGGCAGTTCTTTACTTACAGGGTTCCATCTCCAACTTTCCCTACTGTCACATAATTTTCTGTACTTCTTTTCAGTGTTACATTCATAGTGTCATCACTTAGCTGTTTCCAATCATCCACTACTCTCATATTATAAAGGTATATCTATACATCATCTTTAACATTTCTTGATAAATTTGTCATTCTGACCTCTAGTTATTCTACCTTTGTATCTCACTAAGAAAAGTTCATTCCCAACTTTGTCAGACTAGTTGAGGAACTTGAGAACTGTGATCAAGTCTCCCTTTGGTGGGCAATTTTATGGCATGTAACTTCTCTTCCTAGCTCAACACAATTATTTCAGTTTGGTGGTTACCTTTAGACTTCTCTTTAAGCTCTATTAGTTAGGTTTGGGTATTTATTTTTTGTTTACCTTTAATGTGTATATGTTTTTGCATGTTTCTATTTTGTATACATGCATTAAAGAAATGTATTGATAGGACTCATTCATATAATGGTAACTAGAATGAGATTTTTCTGTTATATATCTATGAAGTAGGTACGAGTAAAGAAGTGTGATAATATTGATTAATTGTGCACATGCAGTGACTGGAGTTTTTGCTTGCTTTTTGAAGTTGTATTCTAAGTCCTTTAATGAAATTTATATGAAGTTACTACCTATTTGTACACTATGGGGAGGGAGTTTACACTTGTGTGGCTCTATCTCTTTTGATAATCATGTTAGTACATTTAGTTATGTAAATGATTATATGGTAGAAATGTTTTTGTAATGATTTTATTTGAATGGTAATAATAGCAAAGTTTTTGCCTTTTACCAATTAATCCCTTGACTCACAGGGCTGCTGAACTGATTTTAGTGGACTATAAGGGAAATGTTCGAAGCTATTTTGTCTCCCCAACTGAAGGTTACCAGGAGAGCCATGTTTTTTCCTTCAGCAAGGTGTACTCAAGTGGGATTACTGCAGCTACCAGCCGTGGGTAGGGTACATTTTGTTTTATATGTATGTTATGGTTATCTTGCTCATCTACCTGTAATGTCCTTATTGGCATGTTAGAGATCTCTGCCTTGCTGAATTAGAAAATTTCTTTTTCTGAAAGGAGAATCTTCATTGAATATGCAGTCAAAATAATAAAAAAATATCGTAACTTTATGGTGTGTCAATAATTTAATTTGGTGATTTACAAGGGTCTCTTGCCACTAAGGCTTAGCATGAGTTTTCTGAAAATTATGTGTGTTGTTACCCATCTCCCCTTCTATTTTGGTAGAGAAAGGAGATTTGCAAGTCTTTGGTCAATTTCATGTATCTGTAACCATTTTTCTAAACTAAAACAGTAATAAGAGACACTCTAACCTTGCTGAAGTTTAGATAACAAGTGAATTAGTAACCTTGTATGAGTGTATTTCCACTGTTAAATGGCTATAGTATCTCTAGCCTTTTGCTATTCTCAGAAAATGAGTGTGGATTGTGACTAATGTTTTAACCCAGGCAGGTGAAATAGAGATATATTTGCCACTCTGCTTGCACACTGGTATCTATACCTGGTAAAGTGCTCTTGTAACTGTGCCAAGCCCCTGAAATTAGGTTAGTGTATCCAGTTGCAAGGTTTGATAATATGGTAGAGGTCTAGCATCGTACATTTTTAATGGCTGATTTCTGACATGTTTCATTAGCAAGGGAAGTGGGAGAGAGAGGGGCCTCTTGATCTTTCATAATGAATTTTTTTAATAAAACTGGTTTTCAGATGAGTTCCAGACAGTTTTGAAGAATTTGTATCTTTAGTTCACCAATTATAGATTCTTTGTGAAGAATCATGGATTGAAGATTGATTGCAGAGCTTTTTTGTGTTGATGTGTTTTGCAGGAATTTGGTGATAGTAGCAGGGTCTTGTGAATATATGAATGACAACAGTTTGAAGAATAATGGAGTTGGACATGGCATTACTATATGGCGCATGGTGAATGATTGTCCATTTTACATACAAGTAAGTTGAATTTTTGTAATCTTCATTATACTTCATATATTCTGCATTAGAGAAGGGGACTTGAAGAAAAATATGTACATGGTTGTAGTTCTGTGTGATAAAATCTGATGTGCTGAGACACATTAGGATTAAATGATAACCAACTCTGTGTTTCTTGATTTTATCCACTTTAGTAAGTAATGTGACTTTCCATATCATCAGGTCTGTGCTACCTGTAGTAAGGCTTGAGTTCTTGCAGTTCACTTATTTTTTAGTTATAGATATACAGAATAATAATGTTATTCCGTTTTTGACTGATGTTTCCTTTTTATTTGACAAATAGTGAACATGTAGAAGAGAGATTTATATCTAATTTCTAGGTGGCAACAATTGATGAAGAGGAGTACCTTCCTCCAAGTGTGGGGTTGTGGAGACGTTTGATTGGATGTCGATCATCAGCCCACCATGATTCTATCTTCCAACTGTGTGTATCCCCCACTGGCCGTCAACTGGCTGCATTACACACTTCTGGGAGTCTGTCAATCTGGGAGCTACCATCCTTGCGGAAAATGAAATTCTGGCAACTTTCACACCAACCATCTCATGATTCTGTCAATCCATCCTCGTCTGATTATGTCCCCTGTCAGAAGCAACGGCTCATCCATTATACAGGTCCCTTGAGAAATCATCCAGCAGACCTTAGTTGGTGGTCAGATGCTTCAGTAATCCTAGCAAGATATTCTGGAGCTGTAACTGTTAGTTCTGTTAACTCCTTAAGAAACTTACTTGGGGAATCTCCTGAATTTTTAGAGGGAGTACCACAGGTTAGTAGATAAAATTTTTGGCTTATGTTTGTTGTGTAGGCATATTTACATTTCTTCATTATTGCATTGCATAACAGAGGGGAACATACTGATTTGCTTATACTCATTTGCATGTCTGTATGTTATTACCAAGCTTACTAGCATGTTAACAAAATATAGCTACATTTTCTTTGACTGCTTATGTGCATGTGTAGATTACAAGGTAAAGATGAGACTTTTCATTGGGTATTTGCTTAGAGAATTGACATATTTTTGCTCTTTCATTGTGTGGTTTTGCAAGAACTGTACCATGCTGATATAAGAAATTTTGTACATATTGTTATGTGGGTCATTAAACTCCCGTTAAGGTGGTTGCCACAGCAAAAGAGTCTCCACTTATCCTTCTCTGTGCATGCCTTCCTTACATACACTGTTCCATGCATTCTTCCACCATTTCTCTTCCTCTGGTACTCTTCCCCTGTTTCTCAAGTCACAGGTTGTTTTCCTCTCACATTATCCTCTTTAATCGTACTATTGTACACTTTCCTTGTAAACTCTCCATCTTACATTCTTTCCATATGCCCAAACTACCTCAAAGTCTTATATATCATGCACTCTACACAATTTATTCCCTTTGCATTCCCTGCCATACCACATCTCTCATACACCTCCTCATTTCTTTCTTCATATCATCTAGCCATACCTCATGCTCCTCTCAAATAGCCTATTTCCATATCTTGGATTCTTGACCTCTGTGGCTCATTCCATGTCCATGTTTCACCTGCATAGTTCAGGGTCGGGAGGACTTTGCTGTCCCTTTAATCCTTTCTTCACTTACACACTTACACCTCTATCCTTCATTATTCTGTTAAGTAACCCATTGATTTTTCTACTCTTTACTGCTCTCTCCCTTATCTCTCTTCTATATCACCAAACTTACTCAAGATATCTCCTAAATACTTAAAAAGATACTTATCTCTTTTTCTCTTTTTTATTTTTTCCTTCCCTCCTGAACTCTCTTATTGCTCTGTTGCTTAAGAAGGTCCACTAATCCTAATAATCAGATATAGATTTAGTCTTTGTAATTTGAAAAACAGTATGAAGGGAATAAGTTTACCCTAGGGAATTGAATGACCCTGCCTTGCCCTTTTATTTGCCTCCAAAGTTGGGACAAGGTACCCCATATCTACAATTTAGTTTCTGTAAAAGGTGCATGTGGCCTCAGTTTCAAGTCTACAGCTGGGATTATTGGGTGAAAGAAAGAGAAAGAACAAAGAAAAGAAATGCATAAGGTAATGATATTGCATTGAATTTTTTTGGAGGCAGTATTTTGGGTGTTGGAAAAAAGATATGTTCAGTATATTTTGATTAGACTCGGTCCTCTGTTCTTAATGCTACCTTGCTAATGCGGGAAATGGCAAATGTGTATGAAAAAAAATTTGATATAAAGTTCATTATTTAAGGTTTTTCCTATATACCATATGTTATACTTTTTCAAAAAGTTTTTATTTTTCATTAAACATTTTTTAGTATTTATATACATTTCCTATTCACTACCCAAAAATCATAGCATTGAGACTGCCCATACAGTTTACCCATGACATTATAGTTTATAAACTGAAATTTTGTCCTGACTTGATTAAAAGAATAAGGTATATTTTGTAACTGATCACAGTATAGCCAAGAGCGACACATCATTTTATCTTGCAGATAAGTGAGGCTTATGATCGAGGATTTTTGGGTTTAGAGGTGGAAAGTCGAGTAAACACCAAGCGGTTATTAACCACCTCTAATGAAGGTTCTGATGAGGAAGAGGAGTACTTGGACTCAGATGAAGAGGAAGAGCTATCCATGATTCAGAGGTCCAATCGGCTTGTCAAGAGTGCTCTCTACTGGGTCACTGATGCTGAACGGTAAGTAGCTTATGTTGACCAACTACATCAGTTCCAGAGGGCATTGTACATTTCAGTTGGTCTTTGATACACAAGAGAAACTCAAATTATTTCTTGAGGCACAGCAACATGCTTTAGTTTCTGAAGAAAACTCTGTGTAAGAATATGAAATTTTTCCCAAGTGATTTTATTTATGAATGTGGGTTGACTCTAGGCATACACTTTAATAAAGCCCCAGAAATCATGAGCAAATGATACTCACACTGTTTGACAATGTGATTTAGAGCATTATGTCACTCTTTGGACATATCTGTGTCTTTATGAGATTTGATGATTTGTTAAGGGTTTTATTACTGTGCTTCACATACCAAAGAAATATGAATTAAAATAGTAAAGATAATAGGACAGACTGTAGAATTTGAAAGGTATCAGAAAAGTTCAAAGAATAAATTCTTTGTGAACTATGTGAACCACTGTCACAGTAAATTTTTCACATGTTTGCACAGAAATGATATCTCAAAATTTAAGAAATACAAATTGGTGTAAAGCAGACTGACTGGACTTTGCTTAAGTGTACATCGTGAGTGAAAAGTCACTTTAGTTGAGGCTGTATAATCATCAGCTGATGAAATAAAGTACAGTCTCATGTTAGATTTAATTGTGTCAAAGGAGTATGTTCTGTCCATGCTACTGAGAGTAGCACATCCTTGGGGTTGCAGGAGCCTCTACATTTTTTGAGTGTTCTAGGGGTTATGCATTAACGTAATGATTATGATAAACGTATTGAATTTATTGTACTGAAATATAAAGTAGTATGTCATATACAGAATATATATATGCATATTACAAAACAAATCCTGCATTGTAAATTTATCAGGGGCAAAAGATGAATAGGTTATTCCAAAACTCAGAACAAGAAAAAAAAATTCTTTTAGCAAAGTGAAAATGAATGGAGCAACAACAACAACCAAAGTCACGACAATGATCAGCCTGTAGTACATAACAGAAATCTGTGAAATTTTTCATAACTGTAACTTATAAAAAATCATGATGAATGAAATTTGGCTGTCTACTGACTTTTTGTATTATTTTCAATGCCCATGCTCCAGTGTGAATGTTAGTATCAGCTAATACTTTCTGTATAACCAGGTTCTCCAAAGACGTTTAGTCTGATAGAAAGGCAGTAACTTTGGCAAGGTGTGCAGATATCCTACCAATCTGTTATAATATCATTACTCCATTCCCAGTTTTATGGGGTTGATCAGGCATAACCTGAGTGTGGTCTGAAAAATCCACTTAGGCTAGCAAAATAATCACCTGATGGGATATAAGGTCCTTGTATAACAAGCCATGGCATGTTAAGCTCTCCTGCAGGCAAGAATATAAGATGGATGACTCTTTGTTTAAGAGATATAAAAATCTGACAAAACACATTACTAGTGACAGAAAATCTTGGAGTTCTGCTACATTTATAGTTTACTTTTCCCATTACAGATTTCGACCCCCAAGCAAAAGACCAAAAATTGTGCAGAGAACTTTTCGTTTATTGTGTTTGAAGAGCACAACTCCTGAGGAGCTGTTTGCCCGCAAGATTGAGAATGAAGAGTATGGAGAGGCATTAGCACTTGCTCGCAGCTACAAGTAGGGTTTCATCTTTATTCTGTGTGTTATCTTTTGAGATAGTGTTTATTTTGCTCGCATACCATATTCCTTTCCAGTTCTTGTTGGTGACTCCATTCTCATTTACTTAAGGGGGATTCAATCCATACAGGCATGCACCTTTTGTGGGAATTAAATTGGCAGAAGTCCATCCATCAACCACAGTCTGAAAGGCTAGCAAATCCTGCTTAAGATTATGTTACAAGTGAAAAGTCAGGTCTGTTTAAGCTGTATCAATGGAAGTACAGTCTTGTTAAAGAACTTACAACAAAGTGCATCATTTCCCTGCTACTGCAAGTAGAAGAGCCTTGGAGCTCTTGGAGCTCTTGGGAAGTGGCCATGGGGCAATTAAGTGGAGCAAAGGAGTGAATAGATTTTGACAGAGAGGATGTATTTGTCATAAGTGAAGGGGACAAGGAAAAGGGGAAAACTGATTTGGAAATGGAAGGATAGAGTGAAAAATATTTTGAGTGCTTTTGGCCTAATCATGCTGGAGAGTGTAAGGCTGGAATTAGGGTGATGTGATATACAGGGAACTGAGGGATGGGATGATGAATGTTGGCAAGCCAAGTGAAGAAAAAGAGTATATTGTGGAAAGAGGAGAGTAGAGTGAGAACGAAAGGGTTAATAGGGGCACCAGAGATATAGATAGATAGTTAGATAGGCAGATAGAAGCATCATTGAAAGGATTAGATAGGGAAGTGTTAACAGGTGAAAGTGAAGAGAAGATGGAGTGAGTATTTTGAAGGACTGTTGAATGTCTCTTATGGTAGGGTGGCAGTTTGAGGATGTTTGGGTTGTAAAGGTACATGGAGCAAGAGATTCACTGCAAATGGTATGGTGAAAAAAGAAGAGGAGGTGAAAGATTTGAATATGATGAAGTCTAGCAAAGAGTTTGGAGTACATGGATTGCAGTTAAATTTTTCAAGAAAGAGTTTTGACAGAGTTACTGATTGGTTAGTCAGGTTGTTTTGATGTGTGAATGGCTTAGGGTGAGGTACCTAAGGACTAGCAGATTGCCTGTACAATGCCATTGTATTACAGTGTAAGTCTTAGCTGTGGACTTAACTATAATAGTCAGGCATTATAGATAGTTTTTGTGGATTATCTTTTCTATCTGGTGTGATCTCAAATAGTTTTTAAATATATTTTAGAACAAATGAATAATAAGAAAAAGTAAGGTCTTGTTTTAGCATAACTCTGAACAAATGAATGCAAAGAAATGGTTCATGTTATTAAACATTTCTTTTAAGATGATTGAAAAATAGATGTTTATTATAATTTCACTACCTTCAGCCTTGATTGTGATCGAGTGTACCAGCAACAGTGGCGAAGAAGTTCAGTAACAGTTGCTTCTATACAAGATTACCTTGCAAAGATTTGCAAAAGGTCATGGGTTCTTGCTGAGTGTCTGAGTCGTGTTCCAGAGGATATTGATGCTGCAAGGGAGCTGCTTATGTATGGCCTTCGAGGGACAGATCTTGAGGTAACACATTTTGGTATTTTATTTAAAATCTTCATACTGAAACCCAGTAATCTGTATTACAGAGGAGAAGCAGCCGTGCTTTCATATATTTTACGTTTCATTTTTTTTCACAATTGAGGCTCCAGTCAATGACAAAAGTCCACATCAAGGCGGGGGGTTAATTGATTATTGCCAGACTGTAGTGTTGGGAGACAACAGCACTGTCAGCTAAGCCTGATACATGGTAAGTGCTATGCAGTGTAGTGCTAGTGTTGCCTTTGGCAAAATCATGTCATAAGTACTTGCAGGAAGGTATTCCGCTTCTCATTGGTCCTGTTTTTCAGCCAGTACATATTCTTGACCTCCCACCACTTTCTTTTTTCTTCCTCTCATTGATTTGCACTCCTTCACAACAGATACTATCCCTTTTCTACTTTGCTCTTGATTTAACTTCCATCACTCACAACCCTTTCTCATATGTCCATGTTCCATCTCTCTTATGCTACACTCTTCATCCGTATACTAAAGACCTGTTTCCTTAGTTACCTTCCAGTCCTCTACTTTCCTGGTTTCACTGACTTTTTTCAATGCAGTTCTTCATTCAGTCTCGAGTTACCTCTGCACATAGACCTTTTTTCTGATCTTTTCTTTCACTACTTCTTTCACATGCTCTTCATCTTCTTTTTTTATAAACCCACCATCAATTTTTGCACTCTCTGCCACCAAAAACTGATCTGATATTCTGTCTTTCACCCTTTAGTGTGTTTATATCCCACAACAACTTTTTTGCACAAATGTCATTTAGTGAAACTTTTTTTAATGAACATTAAGTCCCTGTCCTTCTCACACCCATATAATTATTTATTTATTTTATTTATTATACTTAACTGCTGTCTCCTGGGTTAGCGAGGTAGTGCAAGGAAACAGAAGAGGAATGGCCCAACCTAACCACATACACATATATATACATAATTATATATGTACTTTTTCATAAACCGTGTATTCCCAGCCACCATTCCTTTTACAGCACATAACTCAACAAGCTTTTTCCCATTTTCATATAAACTAGTGATCCCATATTTTCTAGCTATAATATCAATTTTGATGTCATCCACATTTGTATTCAGTTCCTGTAGCACAAAGATTTGATCCCCTATATCAAAACTATCAAAGCTCTAACTTGTTTCCTAAATTGCAGTAATTTCTTTCTCACTTTACTCATTATTTTTTTGCAATGTAAGTTTGAATAGAATGTGATATTGAACTGACATTACACTCTAAATCATTAATTATGAAAAGGTTGTTGTATTTTATTAATTTCTCACATTTTCAGGCAATCATAGCTATTGGTAATGGGAATGACAATGAAGAATTCATTTTTTGTGATTCTGATCTTATTTATGATGAGGGATTAGACATGGATCCTTGTGAATATGAGGTGAAGGCCCAAGAAAGGGAAGCCAGAGAACTTAAAAGGAGGCATGAACTTCTTATGCAGGTGAGTTATCATGCTTTTTTATCCTTGCTTTTTGGATATTGTAGATCCCATGATCTACTTTCTTATCAAGGAATAGTTCCAGCTTTTCTTTATTCAGAGCATTTCTTTTTGCTCAATCTATATATCTATATCTCTGATGCCCATTCCCTACGGGAACTTCCTTAAAGGGATGGCCACTGCAAAAGTCTCCATAACTTGTGAAACTCAGTCTGTCTTTTCTATCATTTAAATTGCTTGCAAGAGGGAAACCACCTCATTGGGTTGTGTAACATAGCATGTATAGTGAGAAGCATTAATTGATAGTGCAATACTCTTAATTTTTCCAGATTGACTTCAATGATTTAACACAGGAACAGAAGACTGTGATACGTGCCCGTCAGAAACTTCTCATGTACTTGGATCGGTTAGCTACATATGAGGTGAGTTCTTGTTTCATATCTTTGTTTCATTGTGTTTTCTTGCATACAGACAGAGGTCCATGTACACCTTAGAAACTTGCTCAGTTAGGGTTAAAATGCCCTTATACCCCAGAAATGATTGTATCTATATGGTTTTACTGTACTCGCTTCATTCATAAAACTTATGATGCTGGCAGATACTTGTTCGTAGAACTCAGTGACATTATAGCAATGCATCAAGGCATATAACTTTTTTGTGTAGAGCTAAGGTAAGGTCTAGCTACATCTTACACATTCATTTACAATTGCTTCTTGGTGCTCCATGAACATAATTGTTGTTGGTATGTGATGTGTTTGTGGCTTTCATGTGGGTATTATTTTCTCTCATTCGTATGTTTCCTCCAACATGAATCATAATACTTTGTTGTGTCATGAGAGTTAGTGTACCCAGAGACAACACTGGTGTCAACTGCCATTGTATGGTTGTACCTTTTTCATAATGTTCAGCCTAATATCTGTTTGTTTATTTATCACATTTTATGTTAGATTAATTCTAGGTCTTTTGATTGTAGATAAGCAGAGATAACAATGACATTGTAAGGTGAACACAGTGGAAGTGACCACAACATTCCACATAGAAAACTGCTGCTTGTTAGTTGGGTCTTAGGGATGATTACTGTTATAAACCTGTTCATCTTGGGACATTTAATAAGTTTAATTACTTCATTTACCACCTCACATGCTGTGAAACAGGGAAGTAATTATAGGAAATTGACAGTGTGAGTGTTAAGGATTATTTGATGCACAGTGTTATCAGGCAAGTTACAGAGATCTTGATGATTATTGAAGGAAGGCAAAAAACTTCACAGTTCAAAGTATTGTCTTTCAGGCAAATCGTAGCACTACAAGACTTTACTTGGGAAATTTTAGACCTCTTGGTTAAACTATTTATTGTGGTTTGCAGTTTTGTTATAAATGAGTGTGTTAGCAGTTTCTGCATACTAGTAGTTACACCAGAAGGGAAAATCCACAATTGGAGAGGATTAACATCATCAGTTGATGAAAGGAAATACAGAGCTTTTTACTTCAAAGGAGTTGACCTTTTCTTGCCTTTGATTGTAGCACAGCTTCAAAGCTTGCAGGAACCCCATGAAAGGGTTCCCAGTGTTTTATGTCATATTCTAATCTTAGTAATGATACATATGTTTTTTGTGAGAAATGGAAAGGTAGTGTAATTAAAGGGAGTATTGAGAAAATTAGAGGTAGATTTGTCATTCTTGAGATATTTGAATGTATATATGAGTTGTGTATCGAACTGATAGGGGTATTTGGAGTGAAAGTGAAAAGAGTGATGAAAAATTGTATATAAATTGATGAAATATGAAAAAGGAAACAGTAAAGAAATGTGTGAGAGAGGTCTTGAGTATGGGGAAATATGCAGAGATGTGGAAAAATAGTGATGTTTAGAGAAGGGAATTTGCTGACAGTCTTGCTTTGTAACAAGTAGATGTTTGATGCAGATAATCTACAAACTCAAAGAGACATGTAATCTACTAAGTCATCTGTTTCAAAAGGAATTAACAATGGAAACTTTTTCATTTATTGCTGTCATCATATGAGTCAGCACACTTGTGCATGATATGCCAAGTGATTGAAATTATGATAAACATACAGTTGATTTGATTAGGACTTACAGATTTTTCTTTGCCTCCAGGTACTTCTTGGTGGGGCTCATCTTGCACCTGAACATTATGATGCAGCATTTTTTGATAAGTTTCGCAGTCAGTCAGCCATCTCTGCAACAGTAGAGTTTGCTCGGAATTATGATTGGCGAGGTGTTGATGCCATGTTTACCTATCATGGTGAGGAGACTTTACCCCACCAACTGGCTGTTTTATCAAACTTCCCACCTACCATGGGGCCTTTTGAGTACAGGTAGAGGCAGAATATTACTCTTTTCATGAATTAAGTGATGCTGTATGATCTGTGGATTCCAGTGTGATTATATTTGTTTTAGATTTTTAATAAGCACATATGGTTCAGATGTTTTTGCTTAATGTGTGTGTGTGTTGTGAAGGCACAGAATATGAATGGAAAAAGGTTGAGGCTACAGAATGTTATTCTTCTCTGAAGGTCACTTTTGCCTGAGTGTGAAGGAGATGAGGTGTTTTTATGGGAAGAAGAACAGTTACGAGATGAAGATTGGTGTGAAGATCCTGTATGCAGGTAAATACCACATTGTTTGATACCATTTTATTGCTGTATATGTAATTAATTGAAAATCATTTTACTGCAGAGATGAATTTTTGGAGTACTATATATTATGTTTATCCTGTATGTTTTACACATTACTTTTATAATTGTTTCTCATTTCTCTCACTGCACAGTGAGTTGACTGAAGTAGAATGTTGACACACATTTCAGTACATTGATTTATTTAGAAACCTTACACTTTACATGATTAAATGTCCATGTCATTTCATCACATTTCAGTCATGAAATTCACATACCCACTGTATCATGCTGACTTGGTACTACAAATGAAACTGAAAAATAGGTTGGATCAGGATTTTCAGGCAGTCCTAAAGGTTGAGACTCCTTCAGTTCCTTCAACTATTTTTGTTGAAGAGAACAGAGGATGCATGGCAGAGGAGCATTTTTAAAATGGGATGAGGTTTCCATTGGTGTGCCGTAAGGCATAGTCTTTGGACTTGCTGTTTTTCTATTCTTTTTCATGGCATACCAGAGTGGCTAAATTCTTACCTAGATATGTTTACAGTTGGTGCTAAGGTCATGAGAGAAATAAATGATGATGAGGATTGTATCAATTGACAAAGTGACCTAGACAAACTCCATATGGCCTTAATGACCCTGGCAGTTGATAGGCCTGAAGCCCAAACAACCACTCAACCAAACTTCAGAGTTGGTCTGATGATGAAACTCAGCCCAGGTAAAAGCAAAGTAATGAGGATGGGTTGCAACAGTAAAGTCTTTGTATGAATATAATTTAGCAGGAAACAAGCTATAAGAATCTATATGCAAGAATGAATCGTGAATTGATGTTATACCATTGTTCCTGCATGAACACATTATGAGCACTGTCAAGGAAACAAATTGTCTGTAGTCTAATATCGAAATTGCTTTTAAGTACCTGGGTAAGGAAACGTTCAGCAACCCATTCACAGTGTTTATATGACCTAGATTTGAATATGGTTCTCCATTGGGAATACAGAAAATGCTGATAAGGAAGAAAAGGGAGATCAAGAAATCTCATGCTGCTGTCCATAAAAAAAGACATTCCCATCAACAATGATGAAGCCATTTACATTTTCAAGAGCATAGCACAAAGGCAAGTGCTTTCTCAGTCAGAATGTAGAAATTAGTCACACAAAACAGATTTGTTCTTTTTATGATTTACCCTCATAGTACTGTAGGGTTATGCATTAACAGGAAATAGACCACTGAAAGGTGTAGCATTATTATGTGATATATGTTTACATGGTGCATGGGAGGTTAGGGACTTGAAATAAAAAAACACACACTGAAATACTTAGTCTCTATTAAACTGAAAAATGTCCAGTATTCCAGTTGAGACTTCTTTGAAACGTTTGCAACATGCAGTGCCTCAAATTTTCGGTGCACTTTTCCATCTGGGACATGTTAACATATATTACAATCCATTTTAATTCCAATCTGAGGGATATTGTCCTGTTAAGACCACATTAACATGTTTTGCCATCCATGTTGACTCAAATTTTGGGTGTATTTTCCATTTAGGACCACATTGAAATGTTTCTGTTTTGTGTTGATACTTGTATTATTAACCATGTTAAGGTAAGACCCTGCTGGATTTACAGTATCCTTTCTGAAGTTTTTTTCTTAATCATTGTGACCTATGCTTGTTCTTTCCAAGACAGTTTGTTGAATTAATAACACCATTATCATAAGATATTCTCATACACTTCCAGTGCCACATGATTTTCAATTTCCTTTTGTTTTTACTTTATCTTTAACGCACACTGTATTACAGTTGTGATTTTCTCCACATCCATCATTTTTATATAATCATTTTTTTTTTTTTTTTTTTTATACTTTGTCGCTGTCTCCCGCGTCTGCGAGGTAGCGCAAGGAAACAGACGAAAGAAATGGCCCACCCCCCCCCCCCATACACATGTACATACACATGTCCACACACGTGTATACATACCTACACAGCTTTCCATGGTCCACCCCAGACGCCTCACATGCCTTGATTCACTCCACTGACAGCACGTCAACCCCTGTATACCACATCGCTCCAATTCACTCTATTCCTTGCCCTCCTTACACCCTCCTGCATGTTCAGGCCCCGATCACACAAAATCTTTTTCACTCCATCTTTCCACCTCCAATTTGGTCTCCCTCTTCTCCTCGTTCCCTCCACCTCCGACACATATATCCTCTTGGTCAATCTTTCCTCACTCATTCTCTCCATGTGCCCAAACCATTTCAAAACACCCTCTTCTGCTCTCTCAACCACGCTCTTTTTATTTCCACACATCTCTCTTACCCTTACGTTACTTACTCGATCAAACCACCTCACACCACACATTGTCCTCAAACATCTCATTTCCAGCACATCCATCCTCCTGCGCACAACTCTATCCATAGCCCACGCCTCGCAACCATACAACATTGTTGGAACCACTATTCCTTCAAACATACCCATTTTTGCTTTCCGAGATAATGTTCTCGACTTCCACACATTTTTCAAGGCTCCCAAAATTTTCGCCCCCTCCCCCACCCTATGATCCACTTCCGCTTCCATGGTTCCATCCGCTGACAGATCCACTCCCAGATATCTAAAACACTTCACTTCCTCCAGTTTTTCTCCATTCAAACTTACCTCCCAATTGACTTGACCCTCAACCCTACTGTACCTAATAACCTTGCTCTTATATAATCATGTGTTACTATATTTTTCACTTTCAGGGAAGCAGTCAGTCAAGGAGAAGGAGATCCAGCTGATTTCTTATACGCAGAGCAACCCAACTTAGAGAAATTTAGAGGGCTGAATGTAACGGGGGAGGTGGTCAGTCAATGGTATCAGGAACGTGCACGAGAGATTGAAAGATGTAGTCACTTTGTTGATGCTGCTTTGGACCTTCTTAAATTAGGCCGAGAAAGAGGTGTGAAGGTAAGAATCTTGTGGTTTTGTTCCAGGGTTAATGAAAAAACTTTGATATAGAATGGCGTTAAGCATATATGCTGTCTTGTGCCATCTTTGTATTTGTCTTCCTATTTGTTTATATGGCTATATCTTTGTGAATCATTCTCCCTATCTCTTTAAGAAAACAGTAGCAAAAGCTGTGATACTTCTGCTGAGACAAATCTTAGATAAAAGCAGCATAGGGGATATTCAGAGACTGTCTTGTGCATCACCAATACACTAATGGAAGATTAATCTTCTGCCAAAATATTGTCAGCCAGTAAGCTTCACAGCACTTGTTGTAAAAGTCTTTAAAAGAATATGTGAGAAACATCCATTGGAATGCCTATTGACTGTATTAAGGATATGTCCTTGATTGGCTATGTGCTATTCTTTGGATTTGGAAACTGATACAATGCATATAAAAGAGTTAGGGCTTAGGCAAAAAGAACAATAACAGAAACAAAAGGAGACTCCAGGCATGGCTATATAACTATCAATAAGAACACAGGAGAAGAGGATTTCCAGTCTTTTGCTCTCACCCCTGTTAGTTACCTGTCATGTGGCAAACAGGAAGTACATGAGTAGGATTCCTACTCTCCTGCATTTTTTTTCTTTAAATTCTTGATTACACTGTTCAAGTGTAAGATCATTAACAGGAAAATTATCATACTTCCTTGTTCTGTTCCATGGCTGACTTTAAACCTTTAAACCTTTTGACTTTTATACCTTAGACTTTAAGGTTATCATTTTCATAACTGGTCTGAGTATATAGATTTGTATTAAAAAGCTCTATACCATGCTTATTTTCACCTTTTGTTGTTTAGCTGTTTTTGTTTCTACTATTTTGTTAGTTTAAGCAATTTTTACTTACTAGAATTTTATTTCAGCTCCTGCACATTCATGCACTGTTCACACAGCTTATTAGTAGGAACTGGGAGTCCCGTACCTATGAATGAGCTCCAAAATATACTATTTGATTCTTGGTCGACATGCAATCAATCACCCTTATTTATGAACCACCAGACTACTTGAATGTGCATTCTCTCATTAGATATTGCCTAATACGATTTTCTGTTAAATGTATTTGCTTGAATGTAATTTTTGTTTCATTTTTACAGGCAGGTAGGTATAGGTATTTAATCTGATTTTTTGCAGATTATCATTATTTCGTTTTTCTGACTTTGAACAATACAACTTCATAAAGAACCCAGAAACATAACCTGTTCATAAAATGGGGACTCTCAGTTTAGTATTGAGAATTAAATTTTGATGATTTTTATTAGTTTATCACCATATTTTTTTTCCAGAACCTTGAGGAACTGCATGACACATTAGATACCTTAGAAGTGCTGGTGTATGAGGCTGGCCTATCATCCATGACCCTTGACAAGTTTTCAAAGCTCTTGGATGATGAGAAAATTATGCAGCTCATGTCAACAGTTAGTATAACAGTTTCTTAAAGTCATAAGTGCGCACTGTCATACCTGATTCATTTTTAACCCTTAGTATATGAGGACACATTAAATGTTTTGGTATAAAGTCTCTCCTCATGTTTCGTGGTTGTCTTTTTCTCCAGTCATATTCTTTAACTTTGTTGGGTTAAATGATTTAAATGACTATGAGGGAGTGTTTGCTTGCTCCATTTATCATAAATGGGATTACGTATGACTGATAAATAGATAGATTTAAGCTGAATGGTGTAAGCATCTGGTCTTTAAAGCTTCCATAACTTATTCTTGCGGGGAGTACTTGATTAATTTTTTCATTTTTTGGATGAACTTCTTTTTTAATCTGTACTGGATTTGAGATTCTCAAGGTATCTAGGATAGATATTTTCCTGTGAGACAATAGATAAGAGGTGTGTTGGCTAAAAAATAAGTTTTTTACACCAAGAATTCCGCTTTCTTTTTAGTAGTGTAAACACTTTGTTTAGCAAGTCCTGAATTATATGTTGCATTAAATGATAAGTTCTTGAAATTCCACTTACTTTAAAGTGAATGGATATCTTTTCTTAGAAAGACTAATTCATCATAAACTCCTCATATGCAGTGTTCAGGCAAATCATTTTAGCTAGTTTTTCTTAGGCTGAAGTTGTGTATGTGATGAAATACCATACCAGAATCACTCCATTCTAATTGGACATTTACTGAAACTGGATTCACCTCATTGAATTGGGAATGGAGTAATGATAGGTAATAATAATGAAGATAGATTGACATACTGTTGTTCTATATCAGATTGCACTTTATTGTGGAATTTATAGTGGATCATATACAAGAGAAGTGAAAGGCATTGGCCTTTTTGGCTCATTACTGGACTGCAGAACAAATAGGCATTTTTTTCTTCTTCAAAAGTGATTTTCTTCCACGGTGACACAAAGCAATGTTACACTTTGTAGTTGAATATTGACATATAATTTTGAGTGGTTGTCAAATTGCATTCCTTTGACCCAGGTAGCTGTCTTTTCTCTCATCCTCAACCACACATGGATTGAAGGCATTCTGTCCACAGTCTCTTGTTATCTTACATAACACTTGACAACACTCAACTCACACAGCTCATTCTTCCCAACTTTTATATTTTTCTGCAGTGAATGTTGTGCGCTAGCCCTGCAATTTGGGAAAATGGAAGGAGCAGTAGATAGAAGTAGTAGGTAGAAACATCGGACAGGAGCATTAGGCAGAAACGTGGGTAAAAGTAGTAGGTAGGAACATTATTTGGGAGAATTAGGTAGAAGTAGTAGGTTGGAACTTTAGGCGGGAACATCTGTTAGACACATTAGGTAACAGTAGATGGTGGGAACATTAGGTAGAAGCCTCTGAAAATGCTGTGCTAGAGTTGCCTTTTGCTGGTGGATTGTTAAGGGTGAGGCACTAAAGGCTAAGAAGCAGCACTGGAGTTAGTAGTTATGGAGACTCTTTTGCCATGGTGACCCCCTTGAGGTAGATAATTTTCTTGATTATTCTCTTGCCAACAGAGCACTCCTGAAACCTATATCCAGAACATTCGTCGCTGGTTACTGCCCTTCCTGGCCCGGTGTGAGAAGTGGCAGCCTGGGAGTGCCAGTGTCTTGATGCGGACTTATTTGGTGACTATAGCTACGGATGATCTACGTTTGCCGTTGAAAATATTGCAGGTGAGATTAAAGAACTGTAATGAGTTGTGTGGATATTTTGAGCCTGAATCATAATTCATGCCAAAAGAAATGACTATAGTAGAATTCTTTACTTAATTCCAGCACAGGATGTAGGTAGTACAGAATTAGACCTGAAGTGTCATTAGCAGTAACTGTACTTGCAGTTTTACATGTAGGTCATGAATCGGGCTCAAAAGAGTGTTTTGAAAATGGTATTATGATGTAGTGGTTTGCACAACTGCCTCTGAAGTAACTTGCTAATTTAAGGGACATGGAAAAGGTAGCCAGCCCACAAACTTCTGTAGGGCAGTGGTGAATGTCACAACCTGACAGTCTAAGGGACTTGGGTTTGAATTCTGGAAAAAGTAGTGAGCTTGCAACCAGTTCAGCTATTTATTCTCCCTGGAGGGCTGATCAGTGAATGAATACCGTGCATACGCTAGGTTGTGTCATGCATATGTGTGTGTATCCATAGAACACTGATTACAGTCTCTGGCTGCCTAGCAACTGCAAATGCTCATTAGCTACACAATAAAACAAAGATCCTCCCAATACGATCTCATCTCAGCATGCTTGGAACTCACTTCTTTGCAACAACACTAGTCCCCTCTAACGCAAATTACTCCATTACTAACCACCAACCACCATGCAGAAATAAAAAGCTTACTCCTGTCTCACACTTTAGCAACACTTACTGATATATATCCTCTCCTCCAACAGACATAACCCTGACAAGAAAAACATGCATCCATCTGAAACTACACTCTCCAGGCAAAGACGAATCACACATATGCTCTGAATATCAACCATCCCTACATTACAACAAACACTAATTTAAGACATTTCAAGACCCTTTGGGCCCATGATGCAACTACCATAATGAGGAATCTGAACACTGCACTCACCCACATGGACTTGCACTTTAAAGTCACTACATTTTATGAACTTTGGGTCCTCCCATAGGATATGGCAGACTTCCAGAGCTGCAGGAGCTCCATAAAGATGGAAGGGGTTCCTGGGGCAGGAATTGAGTTTTCATTGATATTAGACGTGTAACATATACAGGGTTAAGAGATGGGGCAGCACGAATGTAAAACTCCTTTCCTGTAACACAGAAATAGTAATCACAAATGCATACTCATACAGACATCAGACAGCATAAATAAGTTTAAGAAGTTGTATGATAGTAGAGACTGTTTAAGAAAAGGGGTTTCACACATGTAGAACTTAATCATCTTACAGTACAAATAGGTATTTACAGTAGTTGATTATGCACTTTTGCTTACAGCCTGATCAGATTGTTGATGTGTACAGTGAACGGTTCTTAAAAGGTGTAGTGATAGAACATTCACAGTACATAACATGAAATTAAACAGGAAATCTGTTAAGATATATGTTATGTACGTTTAGAGTGTAAGAGTGGTAGATGAATGGAACAAAATGAGTGAGGACATGGTAAATGCAGACAACATGCAGAAATTTAAAAAGTTGTGTGATAGTGGAGAATATTGTATTGATGGGGCTCAACTATTTTTTCAGGTTCTCCATGTCCCATACAGTTAGGTAATTGCATACACACACTGAAAATATTGCTAATTTTATAATTTTTGATTTGAATGGATGATCATCTGTTTAAGATAGAGAGGGATATTTGCAGCATTCTCGACCTGATCAGCATGCTCCAATCATTACATCTGCAGAAGAGATGATGACCATTGCCATTGAATGTGTATATGCATGTGAGAAAGAGAACCAGCTTCTTCGAGCTTTTGCCATCTTAGAATGTCTTCCAGAAAGGGAGTCAGGGTGAGTATCCACGTGCCAATAAATAGCCATATTATAATTTATAATCAGTTTATATTTTGTGCAGTATATTGAAATGTGTTGTAATTTTTCTTATTGTTATATATTCATGTTTTCCTTGTTTTAGCATGCACAATTAGTTTTAAACATAGGATAGCATATATGATTTCAAACTTATTGAATCATCTTTTTACCTTCAAAGCAGGTTTTTATGAAGATTGACATTTTAAATTTCACAGAAATTTTGGTGAATATATATATCTTTTCATATACAGAAATGAGAGCACCGAGTCCCTGTCTAAACTGCATGATTTGGCTGATGCTTTGGATGCTCATCTAACAGCTGCAGAGCTGCTAAGCAACAATGGTGTGAATGTGACTCCGTGTCAGCTCCGTCAGTTGCAATCTGAACCTGAGAAAGTTCATGAAATACTTACCAAGCTTACAAGGGCTGCTGCAAGAAGGTGAGATTGTTATGCATGCTCAATATGTGTAGAATGATTCAGTGAGCCAGGTTATGTATCTTTTCATGCAGAGTTCACAGTTCGTTCTATACCAAATGAAGGGTTTTTAAAGATAATTATAAGAATATTTAAGAAAGAAAATGATTTTGTAATTCTTGATACAGGAATCAAGTTAGGAAAGATAGATTATTTGTTTTAGCCATCACATATTTATCCTAGTTGGATTTCTTACATTAGCATATTCTTGTTTAAGATGTTCAGATACTGAACTGAAAGATGAAACTGTAATTACTTCATAATCAGCCTGAGAGGACTGGCTGACTACCTTGAAACATTATGTTATAGTATAATGTCTGAGATATTGTTTAAACATATTTTGGATATTACAAAATACTTTATCAGCCATATCAGAATCATTTTTATCATTATGGATGAAGATAATCACTACCTTTATAGATACAGGACTAGATTACCATGGATTTAGAATGTTAAAGATCACTAAGACTTAGAGAATTGTAATTGAAGGATAAAATGCATCTGCAAGCATAAGTTTATCTTATTTTTTTGTTGTAGTTCATTTTGGCTCATTTGCATCTTCTCTGCATATCACCATTTCCTTATCTGCAACCCTTACTGTTGCTTTCATTTATTCTTCTGATATCTTTACACTAATCAGCTCCTTTCGCAAGATTTTCTTATTACCTTTGAATTCATTGATACCCACTTCCCCATCTTTTGTTTGCCCTGTTTTTAGTTTTTGTACTTTTCTCTTTGACTTCCTGTGACATTTCTTTTACCCCTTCTTCTGCTTTACCTTACTGCCCAAGGATCCCCATCTACAGAGTCATAGGTGGAGAAGTGTAGTGATATTGTTTGTGTGTCTTTGTGGGGTGATTGTGGGATAATTGAGGATTAAGTGTTCTGTGCCATGAGAAAGCTTCATCTTGGTTATAGGGGTCTTGAAATTTGTTGAATCAGTATTTCTGGAGCTGGAGAGATGGATGGTGTCCAGAACACAGACAAGAAAACCTAACAAATATGTGGTAATCTGGTGCAACAAATTTTTTTTACGTGTTTGCATGTTTATTGACTTGATTCATTGGAGTGCATTAGCATTTAAATGTTCTTGCAGGGAACCCCGACTTAGCGATGAGGACTGGCGTAAATTACTTTATGACATGCTGGAGCTACAGCAGAAAGTGTTCACATGTGTGGAGCCACAAGTTTGCTTTGAGGTCAGTGCACGAGTACTTGGGAATCATCTTACTTTCTAGATGGTATTTTTTTTTTTTCAGTAACCTCAGGAAATAGCATTTTCAAGTGTTGAAATGATGCCCTGATATCACAGTCATTGATGTTTATGTCAGAGATAGTGATTATTGGAAATCAGATTTTCATTCTGTGTGACTGTAATTCACATGGAATGTGTATTTAAAACCTTTCACACAATTTTTGCAGTGTGAAATTTGCTTTGATGTAACTGTGAAGTCTGGAGATCATTTGAATTTGACTGAGCTTAGGGGTACTACAAAAGTTGTCGGTCATTGTTTAAAGCTGAAATTTATAAACTGCTTTTCCTGAAAAGGATTGAGTTTGCTTAAAGTTAACACAAGAAGTAGTCAGTCACTGTCAGAAGAGAAATATCGTTAGTAAAATGGGATGAATTGAGGATGAACATCACTTCCCTTTTGATGAGTAGATGGTTCTTTAAAGTAATTTACTTAAAGTAATTTACAAGAGTTTATGTAGTTCCTGTAATGTTTTACCCTTAAATGCCAAGAGCCATCATATGGTGACTGGCACAGTAGATGCTGAGAGTCATCATCAGATACTCACCAGATAGATGCCAATTTAAGGAATTATTTCGAACAACTCCCTGTATATTGACCTTTATATGGCTGCTAAGTACAGGGATACCCCTTTGAAAGCTTCCCCACTGAAAGCTGATTTACTGTATAGCTCTTAGTTTTTGGAATTAAGCTGATTTGTTAGAGCCTCTTAGACTTTTTTTTTCTAATTTTTTTTTTTTTTTTCCGGTCTCCCGCGTTTGCGAGGTAGCGCAAGGAAACAGACGAAAGAAATGGCCCAACCCACCCCCATACACATGTATATACATATGTCCACACACGCAAATATACATACCTACACAGCTTTCCATGGTTTACCCCAGACGCTTCACATGCCCTGATTCAATCCACTGACAGCACGTCAACCCCGGTATACCACATCGATCCAATTCACTCTATTCCTTGCCCTCCTTTCACCTTCCTGTATGTTCAGGCCCCGATCACACAAAATCTTTTTCACTCCATCTTTCCACCTCCAATTTGGTCTCCCACTTCTCCTCGTTCCCTCCACCTCCGACACATACATCCTCTTGGTCAATCTTTCCTCACTCATTCTCTCCATGTGCCCAAACCATTTCAAAACTCCCTCTTCTGCTCTCTCAACCACGCTCTTTTTATTTCCACACATCTCTCTTACCCTTACGTTACTTACTCGATCAAACCACCTCACACCACACATTGTCCTCAAACATCTCATTTCCAGCACATCCATCCTCCTGCGCACAACTTTATCCATAGCCCACGCCTCGCAACCATACAACATTGTTGGAACCACTATTCCTTCAAACATACCCATTTTTGCTTTCCGAGATAATGTTCTCGACTTCCACACATTCTTCAAGGCTCCTAGGATTTTCGCCCCCTCCCCCACCCTATGATCCACTTCCACTTCCATGGTTCCATCCGCTGCCAGATCCACTCCCAGATATCTAAAACACTTTACTTCCTCCAGTTTTTCTCCATTCAAACTTACCTCCCAATTGACTTGACCCTCAACCCTACTGTACCTAATAACCTTGCTCTTATTCACATTTACTCTTAACTTTCTTCTTTCACACACTTTACCAAACTCAGTCACCAGCTTCTGCAGTTTCTCACATGAATCAGCCACCAGCGCTGTATCATCAGCGAACAACAACTGACTCACTTCTAATTCTATAATGTGAAAAATTTCCAAATTCAAATAAGTTGGTCTTACCCACTACTTTTGTGTATGTTTTCTCAGCCAGTCATGAGTGTTGTAAGTAAAATGCTGTGGGCTGATCAGTGCTAAGCTACTTGTCCTTCTTCACTTTAAACATATGCATGAATGCTTGAGTCTATCACTTGCTTCATTTATCATATTAAAAAGTATTTATGAATTATTGTAACAATGATGTATGATGAAAAGTTTGCAAGCGATAGTGCTGAAAATACACCAAAGGTTACAAGAAAAAGTATCATTTAAAGATGAAAATGGAAGTACTCATAGGTAAGAAGTAATACTGTCAGGAACATATCTCCATATCACATATTTGATAATGAATCCATTGATAGGAGATTCATTGAAAGCTCTTTCTTCAGGAATGCATATTGATTGTTTGAATGGGTATCGTTGTATGTTTTGGTCATGGTGCTTATTACATAGACTACCACTCTCTGGAAGTAATTCAAACTCCCATCCCTGGGGATAGGGGAGAAAGAATACTTCTCACGTATTCCCTGTGTCTCGTAGAAGGTGACTAAATGGGGTGGGAGTGGGGGGCTGGAAATCCTCCCCTCCAGTTTTTACTTTTCCAAAAGAGGGAACAGGAAGGGGGCCAAGTGAGAGTTTAACTCTTAAGGCTCAGTCCTCTGTTATTGATGCTACCTCACTAATGTGGGAAATGGCGAATATGTGTAAAAGAAAAAGCTGTGTGTGTGTGTGTGTGTGTGTGTGTGTGTGTGTGTGTGTACCCTATTTTATGATAGGAAACAGACTTTGAAGACTTTGTTTTTTTGTCCAAATTGTGAGCAACTCTTCCTTTCTGCCAGCATGTTAGGGTTAACTATTTTAGTATAGAATACCATATGCAACATGTATTTTTTCAATTATTCATTATTTCAGACTCTAACAGAGGCTCTTCTCTGCTCTGATGTTAGTGACAACATCCAGTTTGCTGGTGAACTTTTAGAGACACGTGCAGATCGGTCTCCAGTGAACAACCCATACCTGCAGCAGTTACCATTTGCTCAAGCAGTGAAACTGGTGATAACTTCTGCCACACATTATTGCAACTCGTCTGAGAGTCACACTGATAAAGCTATGGATTTAGCATTGTAAGATTTTGTGTTATATTACAGTATACAGTATTTTATTTGATTAGTATTTTGTGTATATTGAAATATTTTTCTTTCTTTTTTCTTACTTATTGTTATTTTCTGCATGAATGAGGTAGCATCCAAAGAGCAGAGGACTGAGCCTTCAAGGGAAAATCCTCACTTGGCCCCTTCTCTGTTCCTTCTTTTGGAAATATAAAAACTGGAGGGGGCTTTCCAGCCCCTTGCTCCCACCCCTTTTAGTTGCTTTCTACGACACGCAAGGAATACATTGGAAGTATTCTTTTCCCTATCCCCAAGGATGATATATTCATACCATGTAGAATTATCATGGATAATGGATGTAAGGTATTCTTTTTTTTGATGCCTTGATACTGGATTAGTTAGTGTTAAGATTCCTCAAACAAGAGGAATTCCTTCTTAGACATAAGAATGCTGTGCCACATTGAAAAGTACATATTTTTGTTAAATGACTATTTATTATCATTGAAGTAAAATACTGTATTCATTGAGCTACTGATGACAATTGAAGTACACTATTTGGTGAACTACAAATGTGTCTAGTTTAACCAAAGGATTAGTTCTCATTACCAGGGTTATTACTCTTTCAGTTGTAAGAAATAATGAAAATAAGGACAGAAGATTTTTAGTCCTTTTACAGTTTTGCAATTTTACGTAATGGTTTTATAAGTATCACAAGAATTTTTCTTACTTAGGCAGTGCCTTCGATTGATTGAATCAGAAAATGAGGATATCAAAAGAGAAAAGGATTTCATATCAGCACTTCAGATGCTGCCAGACTTTGGGATCCATAAGCTTCCATTACAAGGTAAAAAGTGAATTAACTTGTGAATTTAGAATTTACCAGTGCTGTGTAATTATTTTTTGTTATGAATGTTGATTTCATTCACATTTTACTATGCATGCCTAATCATCAAAACATTGCTTGCACCTGTCAGTAGCTTGATAAGATGGGGAAGTATTGAAGTGTAAAAGAAAATCTTTATATTCTTATTGTTTTAATTTTACTATACCATTTTCATTATTCTTTTGCACCCAGTTCGGTTGTGTGAAGACCGGCTAACTCTGATACAGGAAGGCTTGCAGACAAAAAAGGGAAGCTACCGTCATGGTTCTCGCCTCCTACAATTGGCTACCTTGTTGCGGGTTTGTGGAACAGATACCGAAGCAAGGCAAGCTAAGGTCCTCACTCTTGTTGCTCAAGCTGCTCTTAAGGTATGTGTCCTTTGAAAGTCGTGATCATTTAAAGTTTTCTTTCCCTCACTTTATTATTAAATGCAAATGGATGATACACTCATTCTCCTTTTGAGACACTGGAGTAAAAAAAAAATTATAACTTTTTTAACGTGAAAAGTTTTCCTACAGAATGATAATGGTTTTCCAGAAAAAGTTTCATTTTGCTATATGCAGTAAAGTGATTACTATTTTTTTTCTCTCCTTTTGTAGTATATAGAAAATGTCCTTTGATATGAAAGGTTTTTATATTTTATATTTTTCACAATATTTTCTTAAACAACTTTTGAGGTCAAGAGAAAGGTGCAAGAGGTGAAGAAGAGGGGAAATGAGAGTTGGAGTTAGAGAGTATCATTAAATTTTAGGGAGAATAAAAAGATGTTTTGGAAGGAGGTAAATAAAGTGTGTAAGACAAGAGAACAAATGTGAAGATTGGTGAAGGGGGCTAATGGGGAGGTAATAACAAGTAGTGGTGATGAGAGAAGGAGATGGAGTGAGTACTTTGAAGGTTTGTTGAATGTGTTAGACAATAAGAGTAGCAGATATAGGGTGTTTTGGTCGAGGTGGTGTACAAAGTGAGAGGGTTAGGGAGAATGGTTTGGTAAACAGAGAAGAGGTAGTGAAAGCTTTGCGGAAGATGAAAGCCGGCAAGGCAGCAGATTTGAATGGTATTTCAGTGAAATTTCTTAAAAGGGTGACTGTGTTGTTGACTGGTTGGTGAGGATATTCAATGTGTGTATGGCTCATGGTGAAGTGCCTGAGGATTGGCGGAATGCATGCATAGTGCCATTGTACAGAGGCAAAGGGGATATAGGTGAGTGTTCAAATTACAGAGGTATAAGTTTGTTGAATATTCCTGGGAAATTATATGGGAGGGTATTGATTGAGAGGGTGAAGGCATGTACAGAGCATCAGATTGGGGAAGAGCAGTGTGATTTCAGAAGTGGTAGAGGATGTGTGGATCAGGTGTTTGCTTTGAAGAATGTGAGAAATAGAAAAACAAATGGATTTGTATCTAGCATTTATGGATCTGGAGAAGGCATATGATAGAGTTGATAGAGATGCTTTGATTGGTGGAACTCTTTACCTTTCAGTAGTCCTTTAGGGTTCCCTTTTACTCAGAAAGATGTATTAGGCATGCACAAACTCTTGGTTTGCTTAGGAAAAAATTACCAGTGGAGAATTCTCATTAAGATGGCAGTTTCCTTATATTTCTTTTGGTAGTAGTTACACCAAGATTGTATACTTAGTTGTGGTGAAATGGCAGTAACATAGTTTGTAGAATGATAAGGAATTGGATAAAAACCAGTAATCTTCAGTAATCTTCAAGTCTTTAAAATGGCAGTAACATAGTTTGTAGAATGATAAGGAATTGGATAAAAACCAGTAATCTTCAGTAAGAGTAATCTTCAAGTCTTTATTTCAAAGTTCCACTGTACCATTTCTTTAGTGTCTGTGAATAAGCACATTATTTTTGGAAATAGTCTGAGTTAACCAAATTGATGGAGATTAGATGAGACCACAGGTGTGACTTGTCTTAAACCTAAATATTATAAAGAACAGTCAAACTACAATTGTATATAACAAAATGTTAAAGCATGTGTATTGATTATTATCAGATAGGTTATAAGTATATTTTTGACAATTACTGAGTCAGATTTGCTGCATAGAGTATTTGAGTTTGATATGAGCATTAGGATATCCCATTACTTGCTATAGTAATTCTTTCTGTTTGAGAGAAGAAGGAAGAGAATATTTGAAAACAGAAAACTTTTTTCTGGCAAGGATCATTTTGAACTGAAGTTTTTGAGATATTGATGGACTTTGAATTATTTTTGTTTGGTTATATGAATATTAATTTGAATGTCACTTATCTTCAAAATATAGTTTTTTTCATAGTCCTTAATCTTCTTAGCATACGAAATGATGCATCAGAACAACATTTGATGGTATATTTTTATACAAATGCTGGGTCATAGAGGATGTTTCACATGCCAGACTCAAACCCCCAAGCCAGAGGTTGAGCAGTGTAAAATTTTTCATATGACTAAGAAGAAAATACTTAACAATTATAAAACCATTTAATTGTACTTTGTTTTTGTGACTGCTCATTGGTAAATAGGTAATTGCCAACAAATAAAAAGTCTTACAAATCCTTTGCCTGTACACTTAACGAAATACACTTACTTAAGGAGTAACATAATATTTACACAATATGTTGTTTTGTAATATGTCATCTCATAAGCTGAACTGTTCAGTGAACTCTTGATTAAGATACAAAACAATCTTAATGTTGATGTGCACCAGGAAGCCTCCTGATAACTATAAGACAGGTTAATCTTATGCTCAGCTACCTCTTCATTCAAAGATTTAGCCCAGGAAAATACCAGATTGGAAGACATTATTTGTATATTCATGTATTTAAGGACATGATTTATACTGTAGTAAAATGTCAGATTTCAAAGAATGACCAACCTTATTCAATTTTCAGAAAGGTTACATTTCACATTTTTTCAACAAAAACGAAGGAGATAATGAGTGCTGTAACACTACACATGTAGTAACAATGGACAGCAGAGTAAAGACAGCCTCTATAAATATTCACTAACAAGGCAACAAGTAAACAGTGAATGAGCACTTTTAACAACACCCAGGTTCATGTTGTCCAGCATCAGTGCCATTTACTTATTTTCCAGGCTCACCATCATTGTGCCAGAGAATACCTTTAATTGGTACCTCAACATAAAGTCACTGCACCACACTAACCTGGTAAATAATCAACGCGACCTGCACGTTGAAATGTCTTGGGTAATACTGTCTGTTAAAGAAAACGGTGAAGTTGCTGAGGGCGACATGTAAAACCATTACAGTGCCTTATTGCAAGCCTTTCCTGATTTGACATTATGGGCCAAGAGACAAAGCTCACATAATTTCTGTCTGCATTATTTAGAGTGTATTTTCTGTCCACCATTATCTTTTTTTCATTTGTAATGAAGACATCTCATATGGTCTTTGATTTGTTTGAGGATCTTCCCATTGGTCCCATGTTTCTCACTCTAGTTACATTTCCTGATGAGAACACTATGTTTCATGCACCACACAATGCTTCAGCCTCTTCGATAAAAACGTCACTGTAAAATCTCATGGAGAGCTGATGCCAGTTAAGGGCTGGAGACTCCAGCATTTGTTCACAATGATATACTGCTTGTATACTTTCTGCACCTAGCCTCTGGCTCCACATGTTTACATCGCTTATCTCACCAATGAATTGTGAAGTGGGGTCAAAGTCTGTCAAGTCAGGTAGTAATGTCTGACCTATGATTGTAAGACCACCTCCAGCCAGTGCTACATGATTGGGTAGCACATTAGTCAGAGTGCCAACCAGTTCACCATTGATGTACACCACAACATGGTGGTCAGTGTTACTCCAGGTGAAAGCAAGATGATACCATTGGTTTGTTTTGAAGTCAAATGGCAGTTTCTTGAAGTGAAAATTTACATTATCCTCTTTGCTTTTATTTTCTGGAGCTTGAGGCATATTATCATGTGCATCAGTTGATTCCACTGTAAAGACTCTTTCGTCTATTTTGGGCTCTGGAGAATGTTCTTGCATCCACTCATCTGCCTCCTCTTGAGTGCTGACATAATGCACTGGGCGAGGTAAAAACCCTTGCTTTATAAGTTCTTGTGGATTGGCACTAAACACAATATCTATTAGATCGTCTTGGTCCTGGTGGTGAGCATCTGATTGCGACATCGGACCACCATAAGCAATAGGACGAGGTACTTCCTTGGGAGATATATATTGTGGGGGTAATTGCTCATGATACAAATGTGAAGACTCCTGGTAGTATGACACTGGTTGCACCTCATCTTGTGAGACAAGAACTCCAGCTGGTTGGTACAAATCCTCCAGGGAGAAGGTACTTTTACTCTCTTCCTCTTTTGGAAAGTAAAAAGGATTGACATCATCTAAGTGGAACACTGCAAATGAAGAAGAGTGTTGTTCTGTTTCCCCGGTGGCATTTAGTTCGGGTTCTGTTTTAAAGGTTGAATCTATATGGTCCTGTACATTGTCCTGGAAATTAGGCTCTGACTCATTTGATATATTGCTTGGTGTGTGTGCATTCGCAAGATCACTTAGTTCTGTTAGTAAAGGTAGACTGTCTGATGCAGGTGGCATGGCAGTATCACTTGGTTTAGGTACAATTTGAAGATCAGTTGGTTCTTGGATTGATGGAAGACTACTTGGTAATGGTACATGTTGGATCTGAATTAGTCCTGGTACGAGAGGAATGTGATTTAACTCTGGTACAAATGAACTATTTCCTGATTCTGTTGAGGCTGAGATATGACTTGAATTTACAGTGGAGGTTATGGTTGATTTATCATTACTGTTTAGTTTTGGAAGCTTGATAGTTGCCTTGGTCTCCTCATCAGTTGTGGGTTCCATTACAGATGCAATATTAAGGTTCCATATGTCGTATATATCCTGGGATAAGGTTGGTCGCCTCTGCACCTCACCAGAGTCCTCCTTGGTCAGCACAGTTACCACTTTACTTCCTTGTTGTGTGGTTTCCTCTTGTGGTGGCTTTGGTATAAAAGGTGATGATATTGGCTGGTTTATTTTGAATTCCTTAAGTGTAATCTTTCCTTGATTGGAAGTGTTTAAGGCATCTTCAAGTATGAGAATGTCACTGCGGGATGGTGTTGGTGGTAGAGGTTCTTCAGTGGGTACAAGTACAGCTTCTTCCTCTTTCAGAACTACTGGTGCAACAGTCTCTTCAAAACTTGTCTCAGGTTTTCTTTCAGAGTGGATGGGAAAACCCTCATCTGGAGCTGCCATATTGTTTCCACCTAAGCCGTTCTCATTTGTTTCCTCTTCAAATGTATTAAAAGCATCATTTTGGATGACGTGATCATGGTTTGATGATGATGATACCTCTTGTGCTTGGTAATGTTGATACATAGTATTAAAGGCTTCCACATCAGTGATAGGGATGGAATACACAACGCTGGTGTTGCCATGCTTAACTGGAGGAACAGGTTTCATTGCACGATGGAACTCATCTACGTGGTAGGGCATTATTCTCACCAATCTTTGTTTGTTGATGGTATTTAAAAGTTCTTGTGGCTTGTTTGACCACTTGTCCTGGTAAGTATGGCCTTTACCAGGTTTATGGTTCTCTACAGCACTAGACCAGATGGAAACCTTGGACTTCTGACCAGTTATCTGAGGTTTTTCTGTTGCTTGTTCCAGGCCAGTGAGATCAATTGTAGGGAGTGGACTTGGTCGATAGGATGTCGCTTTTGTTGCTGTGGTATGCATCGTGGGAACCCTCACGGTGGAACTGGTGGTAGTTGGTGGAGGAGTAGGTGTTGTGGTAGTAGTAGGTGTTGTGGTGGTAGTAGTAGTAGTAGTAGTAGTAGCAGTTGTTGTTGTAGTTGTTGTTTTTCTTGTTGGTTGGGTGGTTGTAGTTATGGATGTAGGTGTTGAGGAAGTGGACACAGCCTGTTTTGTAATGTTTGGTTGTTTGATTAGCTTCCAAAGAGGCATTCGTGTTGGTTGACGGGATGGTGGTGTAGATGAGCGGTTTCTTGATGGCAGTCGAATTGGGAATCTTGGGACTAGGGTTGCTGGTGAGGAAGTGAACTGATGAGTGGAATGTCGCAAAATATTTAAAGGAGATGTGGTCTTGGTTCTTGTTGTTGAAGTTCGTCTTGTAGTTGTGGTTATTGAATGCTCTGCTGTATTTGCAGTGGACTCTGTTTTTGGTGCAGGTTGAGTATCAGTGATTGTAGGTCTTCTTGTTGTTCTTGGAGGTACAGGTCGAGAGGTTATTTTAGGTTGCGGAGGCTTAGTAGTGGTCCTTTGTATGACTGGTCTTGGCCTTGCAGGTGTATTAGGTGGATGAGGAGGCTTTCTCAGAGGTTGAATGGTAGTAAAGGCTGGTGAGCTTATGTGATGAGGAGTCCAGTTGTTCGGACCTAGTTTCACCTCAGTTACCTGAGCTGACCAGCCTCCTGAATTGGTTCCATCCAAGTTGTCAGTACTGAGGTCCTTTACAGGGGAGATCCCTTCTTGGTCCTTTCCTTCAGGTGTCTCCTTCTCTTGTATCTCCCTCTTTGGTTGCCAGATTGGTGACCATTCATGGGGTGACTGGGGAATTGATTGTTTTGGTGCTACTGGAACATCCCAGTTAAAGAAAACAAAATCATCATCCCCTGATGGCTCAGTGATGATGCGTGGTTCAGGCTCTGCCAAGTGAAGGTCATATGGGTCACTCTCTAACATTGTTAGTTCATAAGGCACATTGGTCCAGTCATTGTAGGACTCAGAGCGAGAGAAACCATCGCGAAGCGGCAGTAAGTGAAGGTCAGCATTTAGTCCAGAAGGTGCAGCTTCTAGGTCTGTTACTCCCATCTGGTCAACGTCAACAAAGCTGTATGGTGTCCATGTATCATACGAGCGTCCTCTGCGTGAGTCTGCCAGGATGTCTACGATGTCTCCAAGGCCAGCACTGTAATCCACTGCTTCACGCCTCTGTCTTGCTTTATTCTTTGATTCGCTAGGGGACCATTGGTGACGTGGGTGACGATCTACCTGGTCTGTGTGGTATCTTGGTGCCGATTTTGGTCCACCCCATAAAATTCCAAGGCCATCGTGACGCAGAAAGAAGGACACTTGGCTGTTGGCATCTGGGGAAACAGCAGTAAGGATAGGAGCTACACCATGAGGGAAGGTTGTGACGTTGACCCACGCAGAGAGGGTGAAGTTAGCGAAGGATGGTGGAGTCTTCATTAGGCGGGCATACCCACCATCCTCCACCACCAGTCGGTAGGTGGATAGTGAGGTGTCTTGCCCCAGACTCCCAACAACTGCACATGCTGTGCACACCACAACTAGCCTGCAAAAGAAAACAAAAGCATACATTTTACCACAAGGCAGAGAAAAGACGAATGTTCCCGATGACATTATTTAAAAGAGAGAAATGCTATACCAAAACAAGATGAGAGCAGAACATGTATGTATTACCATAACCAATACAAAACAATGGACATGTTTATGGTGTGGTACTTAATGTGAGGGACATAATGATTACAAAGTAAGTTTGAGTACATATGTGCAGAAATGATTAGATGTGTGGATAAAGAGGGTACTTAGGTGCAGTAGTAAGATGTAAAAACATTGTAGGAAGGATGAACTTCATGAGCATGATAGTAAAACCAATGAGTGAAACCCTTAAGGGTCATGCACAGGGCACACTATTAATCCCAATGTCGTACTGTTGTGCTGCATGGGTGAGGGAGTTTAATATTTATATGTATGAGATGTTAGTTAATACTGACTAATGCAGATTTTATGTTGTAACTTTGTGGAGTATTACGAGTACTACCAGCCTAGGTATCGGGAGGGTTAATGGCAGCGTAGTGAGCCAGCACATCAGTGGTTGTCAAGTTGCACTCTTCTGACCTATATAGCTGCCTTTTCTCTCTGCATCACCCTCACATGGACTGCTGGCATTCTGTTCATAAATTTACAACCTTTTCTTGTCACACATAACAACACTTAACTCACAGAACAGATCATTAGGTAGAAATAGTGGGTTAGAATATTGGGCCGGAACATTAGGTGGAAGTAGTTATGAACATTGGGAAGGAGCCTCTGAAAACACTCCCCTAAAGGCTAAGAAGCGCCACTAGAATTCACTAGTTATCGAGACTTTTGCTGTGGGCACCCCCTTGAGGGAGTTCCCAAACACCCCCAACACATTTTGGACAGCTTGCATCAATCTTTGACAGTGGTTGTTCAAGGTTTCTAAAGATACAGGGCTTCGTTGTTCGATGCAGTAACCACCAAAACTTGCGTTTGGAATCACATGTTTCCTATCACCGAATGGCATTCCTGTGTTCTGAGGTAATGAAATAGTGAGAGGCTGTTAAGGAAGAGGCAAGCAATGTGAAATGATGTAAGAGATGTTCGTCCTTTCAGTGCTTCTCATTACGTAAGTTTCGTGAAGTCGTACAGCCTTCTCCGCTTGTGTACCATTGTGTATATCTGTGTCTGGAATTTCACGAATATTCTCTCTTGAAGATGCAAATGGAGATATACTGCTGCAGGTGAGGACGAACAGAGGTTACGGGAACTTTCGCTCGTATGTCTTTATTATCTGATGGTACGCGTAGCGTCGTCTGGACTGACTACCACCGCTAATCTGTTGAGGGACCAGTTTGGTGACAAGCGTTAGCATGGTTGCATTAAGGTGAAAGTTTGTTGCCTGGCTAGTCTGCCAGCCCGAACTCCGCCGCTGAGGCACACATCTCTCCATGTACTGACGTTTAAGGATGTTCGTATGATGGGGGAGCACAGAGCTGCCGACCAAGGTTGGAAATTTGTCAAGTCTTGTTAGATGAACAGAGAGACACATAGCCATTCAGTCTTGTATGACTGGCTTAAATACAGGTCTTTGGAAAGGTGTATATATATATATATATATATATATATATATATATATATATATATATATATATATATATATATATGGTCTAAGCCTGGTTTCCCTAAATTATTGACAAAATTTGTCGATTCTTCGCGTGAGAGGATAAATTCCAAGTAGCTTTAACGATTATGGAGAAAATATGCGTAAATGATAGCACCTTAGACTTGAGCGTTGAATTGTAATGTTTGATAGAATCCAACACAGCTAGTAGGTCACGAGCTGCCTGATCCGGAACCGCAACCACAGCGGAACAATAAGAATACAGTTTGGTAAAGCCTCGGAGAAAGCGCAGGTCGAGGAAACCAGCCGGAACTGAAGCGGTCAGACATTGGTTAAATATCCTAGTTCGTAAGGGAGCAAGAGAAGTAATTCCTCTTTATTATATTCATAATCCATTTTACACCAGAGTAGGAAGACCATGAGTTATCTTTACAACTCGTTGGGGTGTAAAAAGTAAAAAAAGAATCATGATCATTTTACGGGTTTAGGCGGAGTTAGGGCGTTTGTCTTTATGTCGGTCAATGTATATTTCTTGATCATTTGGATGTCATTATCTGTATTGGTGTGCGTGCGTAAGTGCAGTGCTAGTTTACAAGATATATATATATATATATATATATATATATATATATATATATATATATATATATATATATATATATATATATATATATATTTGGTGGGTAGGCCTTGAGTAGGCAAAAAACAAAATGATTGCAAGGTTAGGTAGCGGCTGTGTCCGTAACATTTAGCGTGGTCTGCTGCCATTTTAACTTGTCTCTCTGGTATCGTTAACTTAATCTGCTGTTACTGACTTAGCTTAGTGTGGAATCTTACCTTATTTAGTAAAGTGTCCCCCTCAGGCTGAACTAAATTTGGAGACCGTAACTGATTTCAGTGACACCAATACTTAGCGTACTTGAAAGTCCAGTGGAGAATTTTGCATTAAGGTGACTAACTTAATAACTAACTTAAGGTTCATTGTGCAGGTAGAGACGTACGTAGGTGTGAATGCAACTGGCCTGGCTGTTGTGAATGGAGGTGCTGGTGGGTTGCGTCTGTGTTGGGCTGTTTATACCAGGAAACACAAAGTGATGACGATTTGTCTACTTAAAACAACTGTTATGTAAATGATGACCGCTGTAGTAAGACCTGCCACATATTTCAGTAGGATGTCGGTGTATATAATCTTGGAAGTAATGAAGGAGCCGTTATGAGATTTGGGATTTTTTTTGGGGGGGGGAGGGGGCGGGATATGCCGGTATGGTTTTCTTAGGAAAGTAGTCGGAAGGAAAGTTTTGATTAGTGGTGGAGTAGTCAAGCTTGGCCCGTAGACGTGTTCACCACGGCCATTCACCCTGAAGGATGTGCATCGGTGCAGTACACATGACAGCCTGAGGATGGGTGTGCGTGAATGCGGCCACTCTTTTTATGTTCCTGGCGCTACCTTGCTAACGCGGGAAAAGACGATCAGTTACGAAAAGGAGAGAAAAGTCACCCTTTAACATTTGACTTTCAGACACTTTACTCTCAGTAATTATGTACTTGCACGCATCAACCCCATTTACGTTATCATAAGCTTGCAGTGAACTTGCAGGTACAGATCTCTCGTTTATTTTTCACGAGTTTTTAAGAGGTGGTCATAGTAATTTGTCGTTCTCATGACTTTCCACACAGTTCTTTTAAGTATTTTGTCATTCACGGGGGAAAGTGAGTATGTTTAATGGTCTTCTCGTGAGTATTTTTTTTTTTTTTTTTGTTTCGGGGAAATTGCATGTTGATGGACTTCTTCCTCAAGCGTCGAGGAACCAGCACTCGCAGATTTAAGTGATGTCGTTACGGCGTGGTTCCCACCAGAGTCCCCATGCTGTTGGAAAGTCCGTTGGTCGAGCGTTGAGATGTGGTGATGATGAAGTCGTGGAGTCAAGTAGTAGTGATAGAAGGGGACGACAGTGGTCGTCTCACTCTCCTGCACCGGCCACACGACCCATCTTACCTTGACGTGAGCCGAACGTATGCCGTCCTCGCGGCAGAAGGCATTTGTTGTTATCCATGGAAACGTCTGGTTTTAACCGAATAAAACAGCTTCGTTTTGATTATCACCCTTGGTCCCAGAGGTCAGGTCTTCTAAGGGCTTGAGTTTTCCTGGTGACCTTGAATTTATGCCATACATGACCCCTTGATATGGGTGGCCTTTGACGCTGTGTGAAGATAAGCAGATGTTTATAGCTTTTGTAGAGCTAGCCTACGCCTTGGTCCAGTTTCTATTACGCTAAGATAACCACTCTGTCAGGGCCGACCCTAACCTTTCTTGGGGCCCTAAGGTGAGTCTTCTCCCTTCAGACTCGTTCCTCCCTCCTAAATCACGAGCTCTAGGGGGGCCCGGGGGCATATCCATGGGAAAAGATTGAAAATAATGGGTGTCAGAGACAGCATATCCTGCTTTCTGAAGGCTGCCATGTGACGGACGGGAGTAGGGTGGCGCCCCTTTAGCGGTCGAACCCTTGCGCTCTGAGCGTATAGAGCGTATAGGAAGGGCCGGCCTTGACCACTTTCATAAAGGCATCTGTTGGTATAGACTGTGGTGCAGGTAGAGGCAGGGAGTTCGACCTACGAATGTCCAGTGTCATGATAATGAGACTTGAGTCTGGTGGGTGGGGGTGGGGTGGGATGGGGGGGTTACCTTAGTGATGCTGGGGCCGAATCGTGTATCGTGGCTCTCACACCAGGAGCCTTCGGTTGTTGAGGAGCGCGTGTGGTGCGTCCCGTGCCGACCCTAACCCAGTGATGGGTCCTGTAGCGTACCTCCTCCTGTGGTGAGTCCGGATCGTGGGTCACGATGTCCGTGTCCATTTCCATCTCTTTAGGAACACGACGGATGTGAGTTGCGGTGTGTGTGTGTGTGTGTGTGTGTGTGTGTGTGTGTGTGTGTGGTGTTCCTAACCGTCAGAGACGGAAGCTAGCGGGTGGGCAGCCGGGCCGGCAGGATGTCAGTAGACACACAGAGACGAGGAGACCGAGGCGGAAAGAAATAGAAAGCAACAGGGGAGATGAATGGTGGCCACCTTATCCTCTACAACGGTTCCCGAAACGTTGCAAACCAAATAATCGACCGATCGACGCGCCAGCGAGCCTCGCCGGTCTGGTGCAATGTCGAGTATAGATCTGAAGATACACTTTCCTTCCTCCCGTCTCACTGAGTGAAGACGTAGATCATCCTACGATTAGAAGACAATGTGTGTGTGTGTGTGTGTGTGTGTGTGTTCCTCCTCCTTCCTGCTATTGTTACGACACCCGTGCGATCGTATGACTCCATCATTCATCTCGTGAGGTGTCTTATCATGGCTCCCACGCTGCCTCACGCGTTGTTCGACTTTCTCCGATAAGCGATGAATTATCTCGTGTGTGTGTGTGTGTGTGTGTGTGTGTGTGTGTGGCGGCCGCAGGAAACCTGTTGTGTCTGGCTGTGTGCCCGGGAGGCCCGGGGTTGTAAATATCATTAGTGTTTGTCGTGAATGGATATTAAAAGCGAAAGGTTGATCTTCGGTCACGAGGGAGGAGGGGAGAACAGGCCGCGTTGAATACCACAAATGGTTTCAATCGTCAGCAGTCGTCAAAAGTTGGTGTGTTATGTTTGGTTCAGGGGTTACTGGAGAGATGAGATTCCTCATTTTACCGACACTCACTCCTGTGTGTGTGTGTGTGTGTGTGTGGGTGTGTGTGTTTCCTGGAGTTTTAACCTTATGGTGTGGGAAATAAACTTTTCATCTATAGGAAGCATACATCAGTATGGCACTGGTCGACTGCCCCGGTCTCTGGTAGTTCTGTGGAGGGTGTGTGGGGTGCGTGAGTGAACGGGTCCAACACCCAGGTGCGTGGAATGCGTGAGTTGTGTGTGTGTGTGTGTCCCTCAAGGGTTGCGTCGGGGAGGAGGAAATGAGGTCCTGGAAGACGGTCGGTCGGTCGGTCGGGTGGTCGGCTGCTCTTTCTGTGGCCACGACCACCAGAGAAAGTTAGTAACCTCCTTCCCCTCTACCCCCTCCCCTACCACCTCTCGTGTGTGTGTGTGTGTGTGTGTGTGTGTGCGCGCGCGCGCGCGCCATAAGTGGAATGATGTTAATATGTGCATTAAGCTTACGTAGTAGTACCTTGATCTATCTATCTATCTATCTATCTATCTATCTATCTATCTATCTATCTATATATATATATATATATATATATATATATATATATATATATATATATATATATTTATATTTACTTATTTATGTATAAATGACTTTTATTTGTGCTTGCAGGTAAGCAAATGTGCTGCCGACCACCTTTCGTTGTCGACTTGGATGGGTAAGTGTTTGTTAGTTTGGTTTTCAAGTATATAGTTGAGGTGCATCATCAGTACTCCACACACGTGTGTGTGTGTGTGTGTGTGTGTGTGTGTGTGTGGACATGTCAGCTATTCTGTAGTCGTTGCTCTGAAACGCTCTACCCTTTCATGTCTTTCCCATTAACTGTGGCCTGGCACATTGTAATGGACCGGTGTGTCCCCCTTCTTCCAAAATCCGCAAATACTTTCCCTTGTCTCTTCTTTCTCCCTCTCGTTAACCTTGTCTCTTCTTTCACCCTCTCGTTAACCTTGTCTCTTGTTTCTCCCTGTCGTTAACCTTATGTTCCAGTTAAGCTTAGCCCGGCCTTGATGTGGACTTACGTCCGTGACTGGAGTCTACAAAGGAAAACAAAATGTGTGTCATAAGATGCTGAAGGAAGCCTTCATTATGTTTTTTCCTCCTGATGAAGATATGTGAGGAATTCGAGGTATGTTGCGACCAGGTGTGTCGTCGTATATGACGTAATCAAAAGATTTTGAATGGTTCATGTCGTCATCGATGGCTGCTCCTGACGTCATGAGTGGTCCTTGGCGTTCATGGAAGAGGCTATTGGTGTATTTTTTTGTGACGTCACGGACCTGGAATCTTGAGTGGTCATGGGAGGACCTGTATTGTTGGTCGGATGAGGTAGTTAGCGTGGGTAACGAGGCCCCGATCCAGGTCATTAGTGGTCGGATGAGCTAGTTAGCTGTGGTAATGGGGCCCCGACCCTGGTCGTTAGTGGTCGGATGAGGTAGTATGCTCGGGTAATGAGCCCTGACCCTGGTCGTTAGTGGTCGGATGAGGTAGTTAGCACGGTTAATGAGCCCCGACCCAGGTCATCAGAATCGCCAGGTGTCAGAAGTGTAGTTGGGGGTCGGGTGTTGTCCCACACAACTCTGGTAGTCAGCCAACAGCGTCATCACCTCGTAGTATTTGAACTTGGGCAGGTCAACATTCTCGCTCGGGCTGTAACTGTGTTTGGTACGGGTAACGAGGTAATTGGTAGTTAGTGTAGACGATAAGGGAAGTGGTAGTTAATGCAGGTAATGAGGGAAGTGGTTATCCGTGCGGATTGCTGTTCTTGTTGCTGTTGTTGTTGTTGTTGTTGTACTGTGCAGTGTGGTGCTGGTGACTGTGCTTCTGTTTTGATGACTCAGCAGCTGGCTCTCTCCACCCTCCCCGTTGTCTTCACACGCCCCTCCCTCCCCAACACCCCCTTCCTTCCCTCCCCCCCCTTCTACCTAGGGTGGCGGACTCAGCCACTGACTGCTGAACCCCAGCAAGTGCTGATCATCGTCACTGTCCTACCCTGGGGGTATGACTGCCGTCCTGGGGACGTGACTGTCCTCCTGGGGGTTCTCATTACCGTCCTGGGGGCATCACTACCGTCTTGGGAGCCTGGGGGCGTCACTACCCTCCAGGGGGCATCACTATCGTCCTGGGGGCGTCGCTACCGACCTGGGGGCGTCACTATCGTCCTGGGGGCGTCACTACCGTCCTGGGGGCGTCACTACCGACCTGTGGGCGTCACTACCGTCCTGGGGGCGTCACTATCGTCCTGGGGGCGTCACTACCGTCCTGGGGGCGTCACTACCGTCCTGGGGGCATCACTATCGTCCTGGGGGCGTCATTACCGTCCTGGGGGCGTCATTACCGTCCTGGGGGCGTCACTACCGTCCTGGGGGCGTCACTGCTCTCCTGAGGGCGATGCCTCGGTGTTGGGTGAGGGAGGGGTGGATGGTGGTGGGGTGGTTCTTGTAAGGGTAGAGGGTGGGGGGGGAAGTTGTTTACAGGCGGGGAGGCGAGACAGTGCCTGGTGACTTATCAGAACCTGACCACCTGACCACCGCCGCCGCCGCCAGCACCACCTGCTGAACCTAAAGGGAAGGAATGCGGACGTTGTGAGGTGTGTGTGTGTGTGTGTGTGTGTGTGTGTGTGTGTGTGTGTGTGTGTGTGCCGTGCCCCCTCCCCTCCCCTGCCTCCGCCCCTAGTGTGAACCACATCCACTGGGGAACACGAGAGAAAGGCCCTCCCTCCTCCACCCCCACCCCACCTCCCTCCCCAGATGAGGAGAAAATTAGCCGCGGGTCATGTCATATATATATATATATATATATATATATATATATATATATATATATATATATATATATATATGTATATATATTTCTATTCCACCTTTATCACAGTGGAGGAGGTTGTGTTAGTGTTCGATAGTGTGGTAGAGGGTGATGTGTGGTGGAGTGGTGGTGGTGGTATGTTGATGGTGTGGTAGAGGTGATGGGTGGTTGGGTGGTGTGTGGTTAAGGTTATTTTTATGGTGATGGTGGGGAATGGGGCCCACTGTCTGGGGGGAGCACATGGGTGTGTGTGCTGGGACCTTCGTCTGTGCACACCAGGCGTCGACACACTCTCCTCCTCCTTCTGTATGACACACATTGCTAAATCATTTTTAACTTTTATTTACATACATTTCCCCCCTCCCCCCTCCTTATACTCTCCCCACCCCCATGGTATCTCCCCCCCCCCCTTCCTACCACTTGATGACCTGTGACGTCAGATATTTCCTCCCCATACCCCATCCCCCCCCTTCTTAACGCAGGTCTACGCTGGTGGTGTTGCGTTACCTGCCTGCTGCTCCTCCACTTTCTCTTACTTCTCTCTCTTCTAATCACTTGCCTCCTCTTTTTTTTCCCTCCCCTTCCTCCTCATCCCCCTAGCTTCGTGGTGTGTGTGTGTGTGTGTGTGTGTGTGTGTGTGTGTGTGTGTGTGTGTGTGGTACTCTCCTGGTGTTCTTAGCATTTACAGACGGCGAGTTTTCCCCTGTGCCTCTCTATAGCGTTCACCAGCCCGCTCTTTTTATGGAGTCGACCAGCCTGACCCGACCCCACACAGCTCTCTCTCTCTCTCTCTCTCTCTCTCTCTCTCTCTCTCTCTCTCTCTCTCTCTCTCTCTCTCTCTCTCTCTCTCCTCCCTGTCCCTGCCCGCCCCCATGGCCACCCCACACCCCAGGCGAGGGAGGGTCACTGACTCACTCGGGCTTTCACCGTCGGCATGTCCAGTACCCCATCACCAGGTGGGGGGTGAGGTTGGGGGGGGAGAACTTGCCACCACTGGTAATGGGGGGAGGAAGGGGGGGGTTCTCCCCACGGAGAGAGAGAGAGAGAGAGAGAGAGAGAGAGAGAGAGAGAGAGAGAGAGAGAGAGAGAGAGAGAGAGAGACGCAGTTACGGGGGCCTTTTACGCTAGTGAGGGATGGGAATGGGGAGTAAGGTAATGGGAAGGATTATAGGGGTCGGAAGATTGAGAAGGTTGAATAAAGTGTTGGGTGGTAGGGATGTGTGGTGGTGATGTGGTGGGGATGTGTGGTGGTGATGTAGTAGGGATGTATGGTGGTGATGTGGTAGGGATGTGTGGTGGTGATGTAGTAGGGATGTGTGGTGGTGATGTGGTAGGGATGTGTGGTGGTGATGTAGTAGGGATGTGTGGTGGTGATGTGGTAGGGATGTGTGGTGGTGATGTGGTAGGGATGTGTGGTGGTGATGTGGTAGGGATGTGTGGTGGTGATGTGGTAGGGATGTGTGGTGATGATGTGGTAGGGATGTGTGGTGGTGATGTGGTAGGGATGTGTGGTGGTGATGTGGTAGGGATGTGTGGTGGTGATGTGGTAGGGATGTGTGGTGGTGATGTGGTGGGGATGTATGGTGGTGATGTGGTGGGGATGTGTGGTGGTGATGTAGTAGGGATGTGTGGTGGTGATGTGGTGGGGATGTGTGGTGGTGATGTAGTAGGGATGTATGGTGGTGATGTGGTAGGGATGTGTGGTGGTGATGTGGTGGGGATGTGTGGTGGTGATGTGGTGGGGATGTGTGGTGGTGATGTAGTAGGGATGTGTGGTGGTGATGTGGTAGGGATGTGTGGTGGTGATGTGGTGGGGATGTGTGGTGGTGATGTAGTAGGGATGTATGGTGGTGATGTGGTAGGGATGTGTGGTGGTGATGTGGTGGGGATGTGTGGTGGTGATGTAGTAGGGATGTATGGTGGTGATGTGGTGGGGATGTGTGGTGGTGATGTAGTAGGGATGTATGGTGGTGATGTGGTGGGGATGTGTGGTGGTGATGTAGTAGGGATGTATGGTGGTGATGTGGTAGGGATGTGTGGTGGTTCCCCCTGGCGCGACCCACCTTCCCGGTCGTGTCGTCGTCCTGCATGTCTTCCTCGTCTCCTGGTGTTCAAGCTTAGATCTTACGAGCTTAGATGTACAACCTCTGATGTACAAGTTCCCTCAGGTGTACAGGCAGAGTCGCTGACCCGAGTCAGACGTTAGGCTATTTCTTGGCTTTGTACGGGTCACTTTGTTGAAGTTTATATATATATATATATATATATATATATATATATATATATATATATATATATATATATATATATATATATATGGGGGTTGTCACGTTTTGGTATGGTGACCTCGCTGCTTGTTCACCACGACGCGTCGGAACGACCCTTGATCACGACGGTATGACCCTTATGTGTGATTGGCTTGGCGTTTGAAGGGGGCAGGTCAAAGGGCCAAACTATCATCATAACTTAATGGTCGTACCGTCGTGCCGAACGATCGTACTGTCGTACTACAGGGTCGTACTGTTGCATTACGAGGTAGTTAAACCAAGTGAATTGAAATCCATCCCTTGAACTGGCACTCATGAACTATCTGCTTGTTTACTTGTTTTCCGAAGGCGATTGAGTTACAGTGAATTGAATATTGCGTTCAACAGTGGGTTGGATATTGCGTTCAACAGTTTGTTGGATATTGCGTTCAACAGTGGATTGGATGTTGAATTCAACAGTGGGTTGGATATTGCGTTCAACAGTGGATTGGATGTTGAATTCAACAGTGGGTTGGATATTGCGTTCAACAGTAGGTTGGATATTGCGTTCAGCAGTGAGTTGGATGATGCGTTCGACAGTGGGTTGGATATTGCGTTCATCAGTGGGTTGTATGTTGCGTTCAGATAAAACTCTGGCTTATTAAAGATGTCAGCGGGAGCCACACCGTCGTAACGACCTTCCATTGTGTCTTGAGTTTTTGTGTCTGTAATTTATGTGTTACTTTGACGCTGATGTATAATTACCTAGTTGTAATTACCTGCTTGTAGGGGAGGGGGGGGGGGTGGAGTTCCACACACACACGTGGGGCCCCATCACTAGTACTGTAGGGGGGGAGGGATTTCTACGCTTGTGTGGGGCCTCCATCTCTCTTACTTTATGGGGAGGGAGTTCTACACACGTGGGGCCCCCATATCTTGTACTGTACGGGGAGGGAGTTCTCCACACACGTGGCGCCCCATTTCTATAACTTTCTCTGCCATCATACAACATCTTGAAGTTCTTTATGCCGTCTGTATTCACAGTCTCATCAGTCTGTTTAGGCCATTCCTCCACCGCCCCATATACTGGGAAAGGAGTTCCTCACGTATTCGCTGATACGTTTCCTGCTGTCAAAATCATGTCCTGGCTCTCTCTCAAGGAATTGATCACTGTTGACCTTATCAGACTGGTTAAAACGAAACATGGTGTTGATCAGGTCACCACTTACTCTTCGCTCTTCTACGCAAGACCAGTTTAGAAGGTTCCTGACCCTTCCCTGTAGCTCACCACACGTAATTCTGGTACCATCTGTGTCGCCCTCCTGCGTGGACATGCACGTGCATATATATGATTTTCTCCCGTCAGTGCCGCCGCCCGTCGCCGCCCCCACCTCCCATGTGTGGGAGACGGAGGCGTTGCTTCAGGCAAACCACGAACTGCCGGTCCCTCACCGCAGTTAGGGAGCCGTATGAGGGGGTTGACCTGATGACCCAACCACACGTGAGTGGAGACTGTCTGTTGTTGCTTGCTCCTCCTCCTGACAGAACACAGAGCCACGGCGAGGGTACGGTCTGTTGCTCCTCACAGACCCAGAAACAGAACTTGGTGTTACTCTCTCTCTCTCTCTCTCTCTCTCTCTCTCTCTCTCTCTCTCTCTCTCTCTCTCTATCTGCCCCAGAAATATGATACCCGTCTCTTTCTTTATGACTTAGAAACGGGCAATACCTGTCTGTTTTCCCCTTGACCTGGAAATACGAGATGCCCGTTCTGTGTCTCTCTGTCTGTGACACAGAAACTTCAGACACTAAGTCTGTGTCTCCTTTATATTGAAACTTGAAGTAGATATTTTTTTCTTTTCTTTTATTAATGGCTTGTCTGCCGCTGTGAGGGTTCAGGGGGAGGGTTCAAGCGATGGATGGGATAGGAGGATAAGTTGGTCATAGGATTGGATAGGAGGATAGGGTGGTCATAGGATTGGATAGGAGGATAGGGTGGTCATAGGATGGGATAGGAGAGTGGGAGGGGAGGGCTGGCCCGTGGGATGGTGGTTGGGTGGGGAGGGAAGGGGAGGGGGGGGGGGGGGCTGAGTACATTGGCCTCCATCGTAAGTGTGTTATTATGTCAGTGTTGCTGGCGGAGTACCTACCTTCCTACTTACCCACCTTCCGTCCTCCGTGCCTACCTACCTACCCACCTGCCAACTTTCCATCCTACCTACCTACCTTCTATCCTACCTACATATTTGCCTACCTACCGTCCAATCTACCTACCTACTTCCCTACCATCCTTCTATCCTACCTACCTACTTACCTACCATCCTTCTCTCCTACCGACCTACTATCCCTCTATCCTACCCTCCTTAATCCTTACCATCCTTCTATCCTACCTACCTACTTACCTACCATCCTTCTGTCCTACCGACCTACCATCCTTCTCTCCTACCCACCTACTTACCTACCATCCTTCTGTCCTACGTACGTACCTTCTATCCTACCTACCTACTTACCTACCTACCTTCTATCCTACCTACTTACGGCGAAATTTTGCCCTAAGGCTTGGTTAGTAGGTAGCGTGCACCGCTCGTAGAAAACGCTCATGGCGGCTAAGTAGCGCTCACCGCCAGTACGTAGTGGACGAGGGGAAAGATGTGGGTGACAGATGTGTTATGATGATATTGATAATCATTATTATTATAAAGGTATTATTATCAGTTATTATTTTTGTTATTATTATTATTATTATTATTATTATTATTATTATTATTATTATCATTATTATTCCTGACGCAGCAGTAATGTGGAGGGCAGTTTGGGTGCCATATGGGGTGACGTAAGACCCATCAGGTCGGCATACTAACCATGTGAGGGGAAGGCTTAGGGGGGGGTGTTTACCTGACCTGGTTTGGTGTATAGTTTACAGTATTGTTTACGTGTAAACACCTTACTACGACAGGTGTTCCGGCTGCGTAAAGCGGTAGTAGAGGGTTACGCCTTCGTCGTCATGGTTACGACACCCAGACGGAGGAGGAGGAGGAGGAGGAGGAGGAGGAGGGAGGAGGAGGAGGAGGAGGGAGGAGGTGGTCTATAGTTACGACACGGGGAGGAGGGAGGGAGGGAGGGAGGGAGGTTGGTAGGTTGTTGGGGGAGAGGTGGGGGTTGCGAGGGCCAGACCGAACACCTTAGCAACCGGCGGCTTCCGGAGGTGAGCGCCCCGTGGGGGGGACGAGGAGGAGGGGGGGGCTGGTCTGTCGTCTGGAGGTCAGAGTCACCTTCACGTCCCCGACCGGTCCTCGTGCGGCCGGGGACCCGGGCCATTGTCACGTCAGGAGACCTTCCTCCTGACCCTTACTGACGGATCCTGGCCTGGGTCCCCCCCCCCCCCCCCCCCCTCCGATGCTGACCCTTCCTTTGGAAATCCATTTTATAACTCCCCATCCCCTACCCCCATCCCCCACCCCCCTGTATCATGAGGCGTGGGGGGGAGGGGACCCCTCCTCCCTCCAGACGAACACGGTAGGTATAGCCAGTGTCCCCCCCCCTCCCCCAATCACAATTTCCTATAGAATTCCCGTGGCAGTATACTCTCTTCTTACGAAATGGTCCTCATCCTCAGTTTTTTCCTCCCCTCCTCCCTCTCCTTATCGGCTGTTGAGCCGGAGGGAGCGGTGGTTGGGTGGGGCGGTGCTGTTTACCTATTCCTCTCCATTTATTTTTTTTTAACGGATAGATTTTCGACCGGAGGATATTATTGCCCTCAGGGCGGGAACCTCGTCATGGACCGTCATGTCTGCTTGTCATCTGTCCTTCCCACCTGCTCCTGACGGTGACTTGACTCCATCCACCTGCCCCTGACCCCACCTCCTCCTCCTCCTCCTGGCGTGACCTCATGGCGGGCCATGTGAAGGTCGGGCTGTCGTGTGTGAAGGGTAGAGGGAGGGAGGCGGGTCGTCGCTCCCTCCACCCCCTCCCACACGAGAGGCACGTCAATTGGTAGTTACAAGTGACCTTGTCTTGCGGTACTCTTCGCCTCATGACTCAGTCACCCCGAGAGCATTTGGTCTCATCCCTCCGTTTCACTCTCGGGTGTACACACACACACACACACACACACACACATACACACACACTTCTACACTGTCCCTGGGTGTAGCGGGACAATACACACAGCAGCGAAGGTGTTGACTGGTCGTAAGAGTTCGCAGTTACCCTTGAATCGTAACGTGTGAGAACCGTCAGGGGCTGCGACAGGTCGCAAGGGATTTTAGGATCGCATGACGTGGGATTTGGACGTCGAGGGACAGAGAGTACGGGGTCATGGCCGGCGACCTGGGGATGGGGGGGGGGGGGAAGGTCAAGATTAAGTGGTAGGGAAGGGAGGAATGGAGGACGGGTTGGGGGGTGGGAAGGATGGAACTCTACGATACCTTAAATGGGTGGGATGTGTCCCTTTGTGGGACAGGATAGTGTCATGCCTTGGGTATGTTGGGGTCGAAGGGCAGCGAGGGTTGAACGGAGGGAGGGGCCGTGGTTGGAGATGAATGTATGGCGAGGCAGAGTTTATGGGGTGGATGGATCTAAAGCGAGGGGAGGTTATAGGGATGGTTGTGGGGTGAATGGATCTAAGGCAGGGTGGGGAGGTTAAGGATGGCTGTTGGGTGGATGGATGTCAGGCAGGGTGGGGGTGGGTTGGGGGGAGGTTAGGGTTGGGTGTAAGTCAAGGGGAGGTTGGGGAGAATGCAGTAGGAATGCTTCGTCAAGCAGAGCCAAGCCCAGGCCGGCCAGTCGTCCTGGTGGGCTGGACTCAGCCGAGCCATTGTCAAGACGGGGTTAGGCCTGGCCCTATTGTTCCCCGGTGACCACGACCACAATAGATGAAGGAATTGCAAACGCTGGTCCGTATTAGTTTTCGTTCTTGTTGTGGGTCGTGGTTGTGGTCGTCATGCAGCTGGGGGCCATGGTCGTCATGCAGCTGGGTGCCGTGGTCGTCATGCAGCTGGTGGCCATGGTCGTCATGCAGCTGGTGGCCATGGTCGTCATGCAGCTGGTGGCCATGGTCGTCATGCAGCTGGTGGCCATGGTCGTCATGCAGCTGGTGGCCATGGTCGTCATGCAGCTGGTGGCCATGGTCGTCATGCAGCTGATGGCTGGTCTCATTATTTTTTTCTTGTTGGTAATAATCGTCCTCCTCATCCTCGGACTCCTTGAGAACGACGGTACGACCCTTGAGAAAGAAACGGTACGACCTTTGGACCCGACGGTACGACCCTTGGATATGATGGTTTGTCGTTTGGCCTGACCCTGAAGAGTTAGGTTAGAGGGTCATGTCATCATGCTCAAGGGTCGTACCGTTGTGACCGTAGTTCACGAGGGTCGTACCGTGGTACTCGAGGGTCGTACCGTCGTGCTCGAGGATCGTACCGTCGTGCTTGATGGTCGTACCGTTCTGCTCAGGTATAGAGAGCTCGTCACCTGTATAACCCTTCCTCAGCACTGGACCAGTTTGTTAGCTGTGGTTTGTTTCCTTTGTGGCTCGTCAGTCCTCCTCATTATGCCCTATTATACCCTCAGTAGAGTGGGCTTTTGTTATAACGTATAATGCCTCTCTTGTCTCTCTTATAACCCTCTCTTGTGCACGGCCTTTCGCACTGGGTCGGTCGCTTCTTTTGTTTGCGTTACCTGGACCCGTATTATCTGTCAACCAAAGGATATTTGGGGAGGAAGGGTTTTGTGTGTGTGTGTGTGTGTGTGTGTGTGTGTGTGTGTGTGTACATTTAGCCCTGTGATCGAACCCTGGGCTGCAGGTGCGGCGTATACCTGGGGTTGGGTCGTGTGGCGGCTATCGTTGGGTACGTCTGCCTCACCGTTGTGCACGTCATCTTCCCGACGTAGCCTATCCCTCACTCCCTCACGTACCATATCCCTCCCTCCCTCACGTCCAGTAGACGCCCATCACCAGACCTTCCTGCCTGTCTTCCCTTCGTTCCTCGACCAATAATGGATCGCCTGGTATTTCCTAGGGAACCGGCTCTGGCCAGACAAGTGCATCCAGACAGAGATGCACTGGCACAAAAGGACATACATACACCCACACACAAGCACATAATATACACTCACACAGGTGCCCAGACACAAACACTCATATGCGCAGATTACATATATATATATATATATATATATATATATATATATATATATATATATATATATATATATACACGCACAAACACACACACTAGATCTTAAGTGTGTTTAAGTACGGTGGTGGTGTGAGCGGTGGCGTTCAAGGTCACAAGCACGTAGGGTAGGTTTCGTCTGGCCGGCGACCTACAACTTTCTAATGTCCTTTCTCATGTCCTGTCCTCCACCACCACCACCACTCTCTCTCTCTCTCTCTCTCTCTCTCTCTCTCTCTCTCTCTCTCTCTCTCTCTCGTGCAGGCAGTGGTGGGAGTGAGCGTCGGTCTGGTACATCTTCATGCTCTCTCCGTCGCACCACCCTCCCTCACCCCGCTCTGTACTTTGCCCAGGTGTTGGGGGTGGTGCTGGTACTCTCCTCCAGCAGATAACTTCGTCATAGACCAGCAGGTCTTATGTTATCTGGCTTGCTCCCTGTAACTCCGTGCTGCATTCTCTCTATCTTCCCTCATTCGTCTCTGTGGCCTTCCTCTGTCTTCTGTCGTCCTTTCCTTGTGCACTTTGTTTTATTCCTTTAAATTTTCCCTGGTGTTTCTCTCCTGATTGTCTCAGTTCTGCGTTCTTTGTATGAATGACACCCTCCCCTCCTCTCTGACTGCTTGCCTGGTCGCGTCATGCAGTTTATCAGTGGTTCTCTCTTAACTGTATCTTGTGAATGCTTGCTGCATGCATGCATGCAGCCTGAGTGCGTGTCTTGCCCTCCAAGCTTCCTGCATTGTCTCAGGCTTGCTGCTTGACCTGTCTTGGCCTCTCCCAGGGGCAAGGCAAGGCTGGTGCTTCTTTTTTCCCCCCCCCCCCACTATCTCTCCCTTTTCATATTCTCCTGTTTACCTTTCCCTTTGTGGGGCGGAATGACTTGAGTTTGTTTGGGGGGGGGGGGGGGGATGACGGCGGTGGTGCGAGACTGCCCATGTTTCAGTCAGTGGTCCTCAGGTGTCTGTGGAGGGGAGGGAAGGGGAACAGCTTTGTATGCTGTTGTGTAGGAGATGCGAGGCAGTCTAGGGGATCCTATTCGACTTGTACACGCCACGACCCCAGCCAGTCAGGCGGTGGTGACTCGTCTTGTCTGACGCTGGCCTTTGCGGAGGTCAGAGGTGGGTTAGCGCTTGGGGCTTAGGCTCAGTGTTGGTGGGGTCTGGGGTAGGTTGTTGGGGGTGGGGTGGTTGGTGGGGTGAGGAAGTAGAAAGTAAGGAATGCGGCGGTTGTCGGCTTTTGGCCGACCGAGCCATCGGTCGACCTGATCTTTCCTGCCTTGCTCTCTCCGCCTCACCTCCACATTATTCTGGTCCCAGCACTTCAGTTTTCTCATTTTTTTGTGTTTCTCCCAGCGGAAGAGTTGTTGTTTTTGTAAATCTTATTCCTCCTCCTCCTCCTCCCCTCTTCTTCTTCTTCTTCTTCTTCTTCTTCTTCTTCTTCTTCTTCTTCTTCTTCTTCTTCTTTTGTGTTCTTCCTCCCAACAAACAAGGTTTTGCACCTTTCTCTCATTTTGGGTCCAGATGCCTTGACCCCTTGGTAGGCTTGCAACTTGGCTCAATACCCCATTTTATCCCCCTTATCTAGGTCTTTTCAAAGGTTCCCTTAGGGTCGGAGGTCAAACAACCCCCTCCCTCACCACCATCTAAAACCGTGTATTTTTCGTACTAGTGTTCGTCTCTCTCTCTCTCTCTCTCTCTCTCTCTCTCTCTCTCTCTCTCTCTCTCTCTCTCTCTCTCTCTCTCTCTCTCTCTCTCAGTCAAGAGGAGATAGTACACTCGAACACCTTTTCCAGGATCCGCAAGCCATGCCTGAGATGAATTTGTGATTTGGGCTATTTTTTTTGCTCTTGTTTAGGGTTCAGAGTTCACGTGAAAGTAGTTTTTTTGTGGATAGTTATTCCACTGTCATATGTCACCCATTGTCCGTGAAATTTGCTCATTTTTTTTTTTTTTTTTTACGTGCGTCTTAACGTGCGTAGATGGAATTTACGATTTTACCATTTTTAGCTGTATCTAAGGAGGTCAACACCCCTCCCCATATATATATATATATATATATATATATATATATATATATATATATATATATATATATATATATATATGTCACCTACGCTTTCCTTTTCCCCGTGTCTTTCATTCATTCATCATTCCCCCGTGCAAGTTGTGACCTTTATACGGTCTTTTGTCCGTGACTTGCGCCCTTGAGGGACATCGCTGCTCCTGTTGTTGTTTCCACTGTAGCTATGCTCATACAGCTGTTGCTGTATTTGCTGCTACTACTGATACCGTGATGTTGTAGCGTCTCTTGTTCTTGCTGTTGTTGCGGAGGCTGTTGCTGTGGTGGTGTTGTGGGTGGTTCTGTCACACTGGTCTTCAAGGGGTAGTTAAGTTGTTAGTGATGGTTAGTGGACACACGAGGTTGATGCTTGAAATTCTTTGTGTTGCATGTGGCTACTGACACACACACACACACACACACACACACACTTATGTGATTATATCTTGTCATGTGGTGTAGATACAAGGGTTGCAGTCCGCTGTGGCCAGTACACATGGTGGGGGGGTGGGGGGTAATCGCAAACTAGTTCTGTTGTGTGGTAATATATTTGACGTATAGAGATGGCGTATTGAAATGCAAAAACTCGTCCATGAGAAAGAGAAAGGTATATTCTTTCTCTCTAAGGTACGTTGACATTCAAAAGTGGCGCTTATTTAGAAAGTTTAATTTTCACTATAGTCAAGAGTCCCAAAGAATGCGATATACATATATATATATATATATATATATATATATATATATATATATATATATATATATATATATATAATATATAATATATATATAATGCTACGGTTGTATTAGGTAATTACAGAGTATTATTTTTAAGGATTTTCTCTGAGATTTCAAATTCTTTTGGTCAGTTCACTAACATTAACGTATTTAGACGTGGGAAGATGTGGTGATTTAATATAGAGTCGCTTTTTGAGTGTGTGTGTGTGTGTATCTCTCTCACTCACTGTGCGTGTGAGAGAAACAATTAGACCCAGGTGGTGATTTTTCCTTAACATAGAGAGTCGCTTTTTGAGTGTCTGTGTGTGTGTGTGTGTGTGTGTGTGTGTGTGTGTGTGTGTGTGTGTGTGTGTGTGTCTCACTGTGCGTGTGAGAGAAACGATTGGACCCAGTTTTTAAAAAGTGCCGGGAGCTAGCGGCGGCAGCAGCAGCTAGCTGCTAACACCACTGGCGAGGCGACATTCTTATGGGGAAAGTTTGGCTGGGCAAGCGTGAGAGTTCGTCGCGCGGCGTACTGCTCCTGTTGCCATAACGCGAGGCTCCGTTTCTTCCCATGATTGAGGTACGGGACCGTAGGACGCACAGGAGGAGCAGGGAGGAGGAGCAGGGGAGAATTAATCGCGAGAACCACTTAGTTGTTTTTGCAGGGGTTGGTGGGTTGGTTGGGGTGGGGGGTAATTGTGAAGGCTTATTAAATGAGGATAATTGCCCTCGGTAATGACGTGCTTTTAGTCTCTTGTTGCCGTATGATGCGCACGAGAAGTGGTCTGGCGCACCGGGCTTGCTTGCTTGAGTCATTTCTTCATTGTGTGAAGCGAGAAATACCGACATTTTCGATCAACCTTATACGTCTGTCTCATTCTTCATATCTGCGCAGACACAACAGGCGTGTCTGCGCAAATTCATATTTGGATTCGTGTAGATATTTCGATTTGAATTACATGATTCATCGTGAAGTCAAAACTATATTGTAGACTGTCTGTACAAAATTGGTCATGGTTAGAAAGTTAAATTTTCACTTTAGTCTTGTTTCCCCCTCAAAATCTCAAAATCGATATATATATATATATATATATATATATATATATATATATATATATATATATATATATATATGATTGAGCTTCAGAGGGAAAGATCCTCACTTGGCCCACGTCTCTGTTCCTTCTTTTGGAAAAGTAGAATAGAAGGGGAGATTTCCAGCAGGACCACACCCCTTTTTGTCGCCTTCTTCGAGACGTAGGGAATACGTGGGAAGTATTCTTTCTCCCATATCCCCAGGGACATATATATATATATATATATATATATATATATATATATATATATATATATATATATATATATATATATATGTATATAATGTATTTCATACTTGATCGCCATTTCGCATGTTAGCGAGGAAGCGCTAAGTACAGACGAAGAAAAGCCATATTCGCTCACATCCATTCTCTAGCTGTCATGTGTAATTTGCCGAAACCACACTTCCTTATCCACAACCACAGACCTTTCTGTGGTTTACCCCGTTCGCTTCACATGCCATGGTTCAATCCATTGACAGCATATCAAATCGTATACCACATCGTTCCAATTCACTCTATCCCATGCACACCTTTCACCCTCCTGCATATTTAGACCCGGATTACTCAAAATCTTTTTCACTCTGTCCCTTCATCTTCAGTTTGGTCTCCCCCCCTCTTGTTCCCTCCACTTCTGACACATATGTTTTACTAGGTGACTGAGCATTTTTTTTTTGTAAATACAAGAAAATAGCGCCTCAAAATGTATTCATAACGTGGTAAAATTCCATTCTTGAAATTGAGGACTTAATTGGAAAAGGGATGAAATATTTTAAGCTTGTTGGATGAAGGTAACAGTCGTCCAGTCACACATATATGGATCACCGTTGGTGGAAAGGAAGATGGCTTTATGCCTTTTTTTTGTGTTTTTGTAACAGAAATGATGGAAGAAGAAACTTATTAAGATCGTTTCTCTTCTGTTACAAAGTCACGTAGAAGTGTCTGTGGCAACGTCACGTAGAAGTGTCTGTGGCAACGTCACGTGGAAGTGTCTGTGGCAACGTCACGTAGAAGTATCCTTCGCAGAGTCACGTTGTATCTGTCTTGTCTCACATGGAGTACACGATGTTCCGGATGATGTTGCAGGTTCAGAATTGGTGCAGGAAGTCGGCGTGTGACGCGCTGTGACCTTCTTACTGTTCGTCAGGTCAGAAGGTCAGAAGTCAAGCATTTGGTAAATGATTTAGGAAGTTGGTGGTGGTTAAGAGGGAGTGAAGGGTGTGTTGCTAGGGCCATAGAGTTTTACACTCGTCAGTGAAGTGTAGGAGTGCAGTAGACCGTTGGAGAGGCTGAGGCTAGTGGGCGTTGGTGTATGTGTATGTGTGATGGCGGTGGGGAAGGAATGTGTTGGTGTGGGAGTGTAGAGTGTTGGGAGAGGCTGAGGCTAGGGATCATTGCTGTAGGCGGATGACGGAAACATTACTGGAACCACGAAGGTTTTTCAAACTTTGCCGAAGGAATCTAGGACGGGAAACAGGACGTAATTACCAATGGAAATGAATCTATGCATTTACGCATGTGTTTGCCCTTATAGTGAGGAGGTGGAGGCAGTATGCGTGTGCGGGAACGAGGAAGCGAAGGTTACAGAGAATGGAATTCTAGGTAACGTTTTCGACCAGGTTTCCCTGGAGGACACGGGAGGTAGACACACCCGTACAAGACGGCCAAGAGACGTGGGATGCCTGTGTTGCTGGTGATGTTGGGTGTCGTGCTTTAAGGAAGAGGTGCACTGGGTGCCGCCGTGACGCCTTGTCCAGGATGGTGTAAACAAGACGTGGCCAGTCACCTGTGTAATTGTTTGTCAGCAGCCGCGGAAGTGGCGGGAGGTGTTTGTTTACAACGGTGGATGCGCGGTGGGTGGAGGAGGAGGGGTGGTGGGGTCAGTTGTATCGTGTGTGGTGTGTTCCTGGTGGGGTACGACGCGTTGTGGTCGTGTTTGTTGCCGTGATGTTGCCGGGCCGGTACCGACGAGTACCATGTTGCGGGAGTAACGGGGAAATGTGATATGACGGATGGACGAACGAGAGCTGTTACCGCGTATCGATTAAGATGCCGCTGCAGGTGTGACGGGATGGTCATGTTATAATGTCTGTTATGTGTGTGTGTGTGTGTGTGTGTGTGTGTGTGTGTGTATGTGTGTGTGTGTTTTACGCATTGTGATTCATGATAAAGCAGCGGGCTGTGACTGGGCTGTTTGTGGAGGTGGAGCTCTCTGAGATGATTGATGCAACAATGGTGTGCGATCAGGCGATCGCTCCAGTGGGAGGTGGTGTTTAACACTCCCATGGCCCAGTAGGTGGACCCACTAGGGGTGCGCTAGATGAACGCTAAGATAAGCGGGCTTATTATATATTAGCGACGGGGATCAGCTTACGTGTGGGAGACCACTATCTGCGGGGCGTTGAAGTCTCCATCAGAAGTGGTGTTCGGTGGATGAAGTCAGGTGGCATTTGGGCTAAGCATTTGGCTACGTAGGTCTGGGAGATGGTGATGATGTGCGTGGGGAAGATACTGTATGCCATGTGTGCTGTCGCTGGGATCTTGATAGTGTCCCGGAGCCCCTAGCATTCATTATCCCACTGGGTTCCTGCCACCATCTCATTTAGACCCCTTCCCACTATCGCGTTGGGACCTTCCCATAATCCCAGTGGACCCAGTGTCACACTAGGGTCCCTCACACCATCCAATAGGATATCCCTCCCACTATCCCACACAATCCACCAGGCCATCCTCCCGCCACACAGTATGAGGATAGTGGATCAACGCAGTACATTACTGAGTGATGAAATTCTGAGAGTGTGGACAGCGTACACAAGTTTGATAAAAAGTTGTATGACAGTGGGGAAAGTTCAGGAGCTGCGGGCGCCAGGAGAGTGAGAGAAACCCTCCCCGTACAATACACATAGTAATACACACACACACACACACACACACACACACACACACACACACACACACACACATCATTTCCTTCCACACCCCATATTCTCCGACACTCATTTTCTCCAGTGTTACCGACAAATGCACCACTGGTCTGAAAAAAAAGGAAGTGTGGCACTCATGTCTGAGCCTCACAGACATTTGGAGCAGCGACCTAACACGTAGCCTCCGCTTCACCCCAGTAAGTGGGGCGAATATGAGAAGGTTGGGGGGAGGGAGGGAGGGAGTTGACGCTAGCATGTCTCATCCTTCTCTCCTGTAGGAGAGGGAGGAGGTGGAGGTAGAATGCATTCTCCGCCAAGTTAAGATCGGAGACATAAACTTCCCGGGTCACTGAGGTGACCGCTGCATCTCTCTGTCATCGTCAGGATGAAGGACGTGCATGAAGCCGACGCAGATTATTAGATTCGCACGTTGGCGTCGTTGAGTTTTATCCCATGAGTACGACGGTACGACCCTTCAGCACGACGATACGACCCTTGGGTACAATGTGCTGGCCTTAGGTTCATAGGCTGTCGTGCCCAAGAGTCGTATATCGTTGTGGTCAAGGGTCGCACCGTCGTGGTCAAGCATCGTATCTTCGTAATCAAGGGTCGTACCGTCGTAGTCAAGGGACACACCGTCGTGGTCAAGTGTCGTACCGTCGTGGTCAGAGGTCCTCAGCAGGTTTCTCTGCGAAGAATTTCAAGGATGTCAGGCATGGTGAACGCATGAAGATGACACACACGTTCAGACGAGCTATGAAGGTGACGCACAGCTACGACTTATGCGTTTACCGGGGTCATTCTTGGGGTACGACTGGACACGTAGAATCCTGACGTCATGAAAAGGTCATCCACACTTATGGAGCCGGCGATCGAAGGTCAGCTCTGGCGGTAGTTTAAAACCAGACTCTGGAGTACGTCAACTTCTAAGCCTCATAATTTCCCCATCTCTGACTTTCGTCGGAGAACACACACACACACACACACACACACACACACACACACACACACACACACACACACACACACACACACACACCCTGTGTTGATCATACATGACTGCGATCTGTTTGGTTTCTGTACTCCCTCGAGGATGGTTCTTCCAGGTCTCCTAGGTCCATGAAGGAGGGGCGCAGGAGATGCACCACGGGGTCATACAGTTTCCCGGGACATCCCGTGAGTGGCCCAGGTCACCCCCAGTGTTTCCGTTTTAGTCGGCGTAGGTGACGCCTTCGAGGACGGTGACTCTGTGTGTGTGTTGTGTGTCTGCAGGGGCACGACGGTGTGCCGCTGACGAAGGTCTTCAGTAACTCAGTAGGGAACGCGAGAGAACATATTCCCAGGCTTTTCCTTTTCCCATGATGGGGATGTCTCTCGTAAAACCAGGCAAACTTGAGAAGATATGAGTTTATAATGTGGACGTGAGATGCGCTGACTATGATAATGGTGAAGGGGAATTGTTGGGGGGAAAGTCGTTGTGCAGGTAATATTATGTTTGTCAATATTATGTTGGCGTGATTGGTGAGGTCAGAGTTTCTAATGCCATTATTATTTCCAGTTCCTCCGGTGTGGATGGGGACGCGTGCAGCCCATCGCTAACTTTTCCCTCCGCGCTCCTTAAGTTAACCCGTAGGAGGATGCTGAAGCAAATGCCTCCACTTACATGTAGTAAACGTTTCCTTCCGGCACTTAACAAGTGACGTGAACACTTATTTTTCACGGCTGTTTTTTTTTTTTTTTTTTTTTTTTTTTTGTGTGTGTGTGTGTGTGTGTGTGTGTGTGTGGTTGGAAGAGGCGTTCGTTGTGCAGACATTGACCTGAGAGTGTTGTCGTCAGGAGGGGCTGAACATGGTCAGGACTCGGGAGTAGGTGTGTGTGTGTGTGTGTGTGTGTGTGTGTGTGTGTGTGTGTACCTGCAGAGTTCAGGTTGTAATATCAGAGGTCGTTGTCCAGGTGCTACTGGCGTATACAACTACGTGTGTAGTTAATAAGAAGTTAGGTATCGTCCTATTGACGACATGTTTTATCAGAGGAAGGAGGAAGCCATAGTGCTGAGGGGTTTGTTTTCCCCATACGTTTCAACTGGGGTAAACAGACCTGGTACAGGTACAGCGTTGAGGTCATCGCAAGCTGAGTGCCCCTCCCGTGACCTTACGCAGGGTCGTGGGTGAGGATCGGCCACCGTCCGTGGGGTCACGTGGGGGTCAACCCATCCTACCATATACGTCCTGCACATTACCATTGATAATGGGCGTATAATGAGGAAGACACTAAGGTTGACATTCCAGGAGAGAAGAACGGGAGTGTAATACTTTCCTGGGGATTCGCTTTGACTCCGTAATTATCCTGTGAGTAATTCCTCCTCGCGTAGCTATGGGCGGGTGTTGTATGTGTTAGAATTTGAACACACGGTATACGCTTACGTGTGCGTGTGTGTCTGTGTGTGCTTGCCGCGGGTATCGTAAAGTGCACATATGTGTTTAGTACATAATATTACAGTGTATACACGAATCTCACATATCAACATTATTGCAGTGGACACAGCGGTCACATATCTGGATGCTCATGATGAACAGGATGTTCATAATGAACAGAACAGGATGTTCATGAAGTGCCCTCCAGGACCAGTGTGGCCACAGCTCCTCCACCTTCCCATGCCCTACCCACTGACAACCCAACCATTACATAAAAGCCTCGTTGCCCTCCTTCGTCAGAAGCTTGTAAAAATTATTTTTGAACCTGTTCTCTCTATAATTATCTCAGCTCACAGTCAGTTTCATGCTTCGTTTAAGGCCTCTGGCCTGGCTGAGGCCGTGATCAAGGAGTCATGGAGTTAGAAAAAAGGTAAATGAAGATCGTGGATAAAAAGAGACACACCTGAGGGTGTAAAGCAAGGCGGGCCATCCGGCCTGTAGACCAGACATGAATACTAACATCATGTGAATGACTTACCCGTACAGGCCCGGCTTCATGATGGTCGTACACGAGCGCACGCACGCACTTGACGCACGCTAACACACTGAAACAAACACACTCGTACACACACACACGCGCGCGCGCACCTCCTTTTCTTCTTCTTCTTCGTGTGTTGTTGGCCCGGTTCTCTGTTCTGTAAGTCTCTTTCCAAGGCCTTTAATGTTCTTCCTCGCTCACATTTTTAAAACTGTTTAGTCGGACGGGGTCTCGAGGGCGCTCATCAAGTCCGTTATCATTTTAATCAGGGGGTGTCCCTCAGCGCGGCGCGCGGCAACAGTTCCGTTGATCACTTGTTGATACCAGCGTGTCGTCGAGGAGAGAGAGTGTGTGTGAGTGTGTGCGTTTGGATGTGTGTGGTTCTTAAAGACCGTTCCCGGACGCTTGGACGAATCTATGTCTCCCTCCGATGTGGTGGTGGTAGAGGTTGTGGGGAGATTGGTTATAGTTGTGGTGGTGGGTTGTACTGGTGGCCGGGGAGGCAGCGGGTGTAGGCGCGTGTGGCGACCTGGGTTGTAGAACACCGACTGTCTCTCTGACTGAGTCTGTGGCCCGCTTGGCTCTGGGGTCCACACCCGGTCTACCGCAGCTCTCTCTCTCTCTCTCTCTCTCTCTCTCTCTCTCTCTCTCTCTCTCTCTCTCTCTCTCTCTCTCTCTCTCTCTCTTGCTCTTCCTCCACCACCACTACCACCCCTCACTCACTCACTCTCTCACTCACTCACTCACTCACTCACTCACTCACTCACTCACTGCCTGCTTGCCTTTCTGTCCTCCAGTCTGTCACCCTATCCGTTTAGCTCCTCGGCCACCATCCTGTCCTGTCTGCTCTTGCCCACCTCCCCTCTCATCCGTCTGTCTTGTGCTTTCCGTCCCTGCCTGTCTCACCCGTCTGTTTGTCGTCTCCTGCTCATGCACGTCACCTTCTGCTGGCCGGCGACGTGTGCACTTGTCCTCACGTCTGAATTAATGATATTGATGATAATGATCATTATGATAGTGATGATGATGATGATGATAACAATCATAACAATAATTAGAGGTTTACTGAAGAATTATTATAAGATTAGAAGACTTACATCATGAGCGCTGTGGCTGTGGAAGGGTTGAGGGTATAACACAGTCAGTCAATCTTGTTACATACATGAGGCTCTGTGGTATTGTGTTTACCCTGGTGATCAGTGATGATGTACGCGTCGGCTGGTAGGAATATTAGTAAGGTATTCATCGGCCACTTCCACAGTGGCGGGTGTAGGTACAGAAGGTTTGTATGGTTTAGTATTGTACTTTTATTTAAGTGGGGAGCAACTTAACGCTTTGGCACGACGGTGTCATGTGTTACATACACTTATAGTCCGTAGTGTTCCAGGCTGCAGAGAGAAATGTCCAGTTGTACCATAAAGAAAAGGCTTTTTTTTGGGCCGCATCATTCGCACGAGCCTTTGAACTGCTGTCCCTCTGTCCGTCCCCTCTCCTGCCTGGCCGCGTCGAGAGCCCCTCCGGCTCGACCAGTTTAATCTAATTTATTTCCTTTTTTTTTCAACTCCTGACCGTCTCCCTCGGCGGCGCCACTGGCAAAGGGAGGAGGAGGAGGAGGAGGCGGGGATACAGACAAGAACCTGTCATGCTTGCATGTGTGGCGGCGGCGGCGGCGGCGCCAACACACAGGTGCTTGCATGCATACACGTACGACGTGCTTGCATGCGAGCCACCGCCAAGGGTGTGGGGGGGAACGGGGGGTGTGAGGTATTTACCTGGAAGGAGAGTCACCTTTGGTTGACCGACGCCGCCCCTCGTCCCTGGAAGAGGTTCAGGACGCTGATAATCTCATGACCTTCACCTCCGTTGTGTTGATAAGACACGCTCGCTCGCGGCCGACCCGTGTTCAGGAGGCGGGTCTGAGATCGTGCGGTTGGGCTGACGATGGAGGTGCGTCGCGTTGCGAGCTCCGGCCCGGCCTTCACTGTTGGTCGACCTTGACGGGCTTCTGAAGGGTCGACAGAGGTCAGAGGTTACAGAGGTCAGGATAAGGTAGTAAGGGGGGGGGGGGGGTGATGTTATTAACGCGGCGAGTCGAGAGCGAAGCCTGCATGGTTCATGTGTCCTGGCTCAGGGTTCAGGCTGACCAGGCAGAACCAGAGGGCACTTGTATTCCTGGTGTCTGGTCTTCTGTATTGTTATGCTGAAGTCTGGCTTAGAGAGAGAGAGAGAGAGAGAGAGAGAGAGAGAGAGAGAGAGAGAGAGAGAGAGAGAGAGAGAGAGAGAGAGAGAGAGAGGTATATAACTAACTTTTTTTCTGTGCCCGTTGGGGGAACTACTAACATCCCTTTGCCTCCATCGGCGTCGTGTTCTTCTTGTAAAACTTTTCACATACTGTCCTCCCCAGGAACGGCTGGGTCACCCACCTGAGGTATAGCCAGACTGTGCAGCAATGATCATCCAACAGTTGCTTGTCTTGCCCCACTGCTTTGCTGTTGTCCTCATGTGCCATCCAGTGTGGCTGACAGATCCATACTGGACCATGGATGAGTGATACAAACTCAACTGAGGCTCTCGCGTTCCATGTCGAGGTGTGGAGACTTGGACGAAGTGCCTCATCGAGGCCAGGCCGTAATGGGACATTTGGAGAGAGTCGGAGACGTAAGGTGAGAGGAAGAAAAACCTTCCTATTGAAGGGAGACATACTCTTAGGGCGGGAGGTGGAGGGAACCATTATGTGGTGTGTGTGTGGTGATCGGACATTACCCCCAATTACTTCCTTTAGTTCCCTAGTCCTGGTTGGTGCTCGTGGTCGCCCGGTACCTCACCATTACCAAAGGCCCCATTGAGGTTGCGTTCGGTAACAGGGGACTTACGCCGTGCGTGTTGGTGAGAGGTGGAGGGGTCGAGGAGATGGTTACGCCTGGTCGTAACGCATCTCATTTACGTCGTTACTGTGTCACTGGACCAGGGTTCTCACTTTAGGGGTTTCGGCACCGCCTGGCACCAGCTGGACCACAACCACAAGAGGATATAGGTGGGAAGTGCTGCCTTCCTGGCCGTGGCGCATTCACGGGCCGCCCGAGGTCGAGCCTGCACAGGTTCGAATCCTGGCCTCGGTTTCTGGTCCGTGGTCAACCTAGCTGTTCATCCGCCGTAAGGGGTTGGCCCATTGCTGTTCAAAATGAATAGGAATCATCAAGAGATTCTGGTCCTTTCATTATCTTCGTGTTGTTCTTGTCGGGAGCATATCACATACAGCCGTCACACACCATCACTGGTATTGATTGAACTTTCAAGAGATCATTCTGTCAAGGCGAAGTGTTGAAAAAAGACGGGCAGGTTCAAGTTCTCTGAACTTAAAAGGAATATCAAACTTGTTTGACCTCCTTGAATGAGCCACTTATAGCCAGGTGAGCGATACAGGCTGACTGTAGCCTCAGGCAATACAGGCTGACTGTAACCTCTGCTTACATATGATTACCACTGTATGTATTATAGATTACATAAGGTGGAGGGATAGTAATTCCCCGGGAACTGTAGATGCGACATATTTGAAACACTCATTGTTCTGAAAGGTGAATCTCAGGGAAGTCTTTAAGAGTGCGAGTGTTGGAGGGAAGACCTGGGTAGTGGGTAGAGAGAGAAGGATAAGGAGTGGATAGAGGTTGATTGGGAGAATTCTTCGTGAAGATAGATTAAGGGAGAGGGTAGGGAGGTGGGAAGTTGACCTGTCTATACCCCCATCGCCAGAGCTGCCTCTCCATCAACCAGCCACTTCGACATGACTTTCTCTCCCATCAGCTTGCTGGATGTGTCGACCATTCCTTCTGCCGCACGGCGCGTCCCATGCACTCACGGACCTCCTGCTGTGAGTGCTTCATGAGGGGCATAGGGGGCGGGGGTTGGGAGGTTGTGCCAGGCGCTTCCGCAACTGCTGGTAGGGTTGGCACCACCTACTGTGTGGGGTACTGTCATGATGCATCTTGCATTGTTGTGGCGGCAGCGTTGTTGCGTGTGGTTGAGGATGCGTTGTTTGTGGTGGTTGCCGTGCCGTTAGTGGTGAGGCTTGTGTGTGTGATCAGAGCTGCAGTGTTTGTGGTAGCAACCCTGGTGTGTGGTGGTGATGTTGTTGTTGTTGTTGTAAGCCACGGTGCAGCAGCTGAGTTGTGTGGTTACAGCCGAAGTACGTGTGGTTGTGCATGTTGTATTTGGCTTCAGCTGTATCGCGTGGTGGTGCAGCTGCATTGTTGGGCTGGTCCTGCATCGTGCAGCTGGAGCTGCGTGCCAACAGCGGCATTACCTGCCTGGTAGTTGTACATGATGTGGATCTGTGTACAACGTGTGGGTATATACACTTCGTACGTCTTGTGAGTGTGTGCGTGTTCCTGGTGTGAGTACGTCTTGTGAGTGTGTGCGTGTGACTGGTGTGATTACATCTTTTGCGAGTGTGTACCTGGTGTGAGTACGTCACGTAAGTGTACATACGTCATTTTATTCCTATTTTCATCATATAGCCTCGTACTTGTAGTTGATTCTGTAGCGCCACACTTCTTACCACAACCCTATACCTATAGTAGCAGATAAATAGTAGTATATAGACAGGTTTATAGCTTCCAGGAGGTAGTAGCATATATATAAAGTCATATATAACCTAGTGTATGGCCCACCCCAGGAGGTGGGCATATGATATATCAATTGACTACTTACTGTCAGGGTGATTAGAGAGGGTAGCACCCTCAGCTGTGTGCCAGCACCACTCTCTCTTGGAGGTAAGTCTTGCCAAGTGATTCAGTAAGTAAAAGGATCTTCAGAATGATGCGATAATCTTCCTTTTCCTGTATATATATACCTGACTGGGGGCAGTATATGTGTTGTTGACTTGGATTGCTCAATGGAGTGACTTAGAAGTATTTCTGTATTACCCTCGGGTTTAACTGTACTCTCGCATACATTCATACATACATATTTACATACATAGACACATACATATACACACGTGCAAGCTCCTGTATGGGAGAAAGGTCTACATACGTGCTGTCGAGCTGGATGGTCGTACCATACGTATGGTCCACCTGTACCTATCGTGGTACACGTCCGGTACACCTGTCGTACCATGTAAGGTAGAGACGTAACATGGATGTTGTGTATCTGTGACTCGGGTCTGATTATACTTCCATATGGCTTTTTGGCTGTTGTCTTCTCAACATATCCTCAGAGCTAGTGACATATATATATATATATATATATATATATATATATATATATATATATATATATATATATATATATATATATATCATAATGATAATGTTGATAATGTTATGGCCCTTGTATGTTCCCAGACAGAAATTATACCTCATTCGTAATGTTGTCTTGTATGGTGTATGAAGACTGAGTTGAATGTTCGCAGACACATTGGTGTTAACACAGACACTGATCGTCCAGTCGTTTATCCCTGGTATTGTAGAGGTCCTCGCTGGTCGTGTGAACGTCCAGACACAAAGGTGTCCAGTCATTTCTCGCTCCTTAATATTTCCCATGTTAGTCCCAGCGTGACTGCGGCTTCGTGATGACCTTCATTGTTATCAGTATTTGATAGTTTTCATTGTTCAACTACGTGAGTCAGATTACATGATTAGATTAATGTCCAGTCTTACATCATTTTGCTCTCTGGATTTTTTTTTTTTTTGACGTCTTTATTTCCAGGTAATATTTACTTATTGGGGTTTGTGTGTTCACCGTTCCTGATGGCCGGGACCCTGGACGGTGTGGGAGGCTCCTTGTTCCACTTCCAATTATCCTGTTCCTCCACTTTCCCCTCCAACCCCTCCCTGACTCATGGAATAGCTGCCCCCACCCCTCCTTCTTGACCTGAACTGCCACCCCTCTCTCGTGAGTGGGTGTGGCTGACCTTTCTTGTCGTTGCTGACCTCTCCTGGCGTTGATATTGCCACTTGGTGCGCCATATGTGTGTGTGTGTGTGTGTGTGTGTGTGTGTGTGTGTGTGTGTGTGTGTGTGTGATGATCCACATGATGTGTGGTTGCATGTGGAGAAGGGAAGAGACAGGCGTGAGGGAGGGGTGGGCAGTGTGAATACAAGGAGGTGCTGTACTGTTGGGTCAGGAGGAGAGGACTGGCAGGGGGTCATGATGGGTCAAGGTGGTCACGAGGTGGAGAGGTGGGTCTCTCCTCCTGCGTGTCAGGATGGGTCACGGCGAGCCTCATGCCTCACTGACTCCTCCTCCTCCTCCTCCTCCTGCCGACCTCCAGGCTGTTGTCTTGACTGTTTCACTCGCCGTTCTCGGGTTCGTCCTTTGTGAGGGGTACGTGCGCCCGGGATGTCATGATGTTGGTGCTGCACGTCAGATCGTATGCGTCTGTGACCCTTGGGTTTATGTATGCATATTCCTCTGTTACAGGAAGAAGTGGACCTATTGTAGTCATAGAAATGATAAGTCTGCGTAAAGGATGTAATGTAGGAGCGGCTGCCTACGTGAGAACGTTAGCGGAACATGAGCATTGGATGTTTCACCATGAGGTACATGTGTCGGGGATGTTAAGGTACATGTGGAGGAATCATGTGAATTCATCGGGTGATATCTTGCGGTATGACAGGTGTTGCATGGAAGGCAGGTGTTGTAGTAGAGGTGGTAACACTGGCTTGACACGCCGGTAACCGTGCGAGGTCGGCAGGTACAACCTCTCCCAGGCAGGTGTTGTGCGTGGGGGCAGCACACCCGTGGTGGTAGGTGTTGCTCGGCAGGTACAACCTTTCCCAGGCAGGTGTTGCTAAATTGTAAACACACGGCAGGCATCACAAGAGAAGAAAGTGTAAAGGATTTCCTTTTACATCCATAATCAGCTGCCGGTATGATGATAATGTTGATGATGATGCGCGAAGATGTAGATGAGCCTCTGCCTCGGTAGTCCCAACAGAGGCCACGATCAAAACATTACGGGTCAACAGTGTGGTTTGGATAGAGCTTCTTGATGGCAGGCATCACCGCCTGGATTAACAGTGGCTGACGTCACCACCAGCTTCACAGTCCGGGAGACTTAAACCGAGCCCCTTGAGCCGCAGATAATACCCGAGCTTCGGCCAAGACATTCGCACCAGGGGTAACCTGTCGTCCAACACGGAATTCGTAAAATCGAGTCACGACAAGCACGAAAATGTTCGTTGAGGGTCCGCTCATAAGATTATTTTATCGTGCGCAGATTGCATAGCTCTTGGCCTCAACTGCCGCACAGCAGCTCCCATCCTAGGACAGGAACAGAAGTTGACGTCTCTTCGCCTGAAGATGGGGGTAAAGTACCGTCGTGTTCAAGGATCGTACCGTCGTGCTCGAGGGTCGCACCGTCGTGTTCAAGGATCGTGCCGTCGTGCTCAAGGGTCGTACCGTCGTGCTCAAGGATCGTACCGTCGTGCTCAAGGATCGTACCGTCGTGCTTTCCATAAAACTGTCTTCTGTCGCGAGAACGCTCCCTGTCCGTTCGTCTGTCCGTCCACCCGTCCGTGTCAGCCATATGGAGCGCGTCTCCTTTGTTTCCGCCTAACGGGTTAAGCTGATTGTTTCAAGTTTTTGCGGCCGCGCTCGACATATCTGGCCACATCCATCCCTTTTTCCACTGTTTTATCGTTACTGTCCTTGTGGGGGCAGAAAGCTACCTCCCGTCACACAGATCTCGGTAACTCCTTTGCTAAGGTTAGCGCAGCTTCGTTGACCAAACCTCCTTTGCATTTTATATAATTTGGTAGGATTCCAGCCCGCTGTGTTCAAGATTACAGCGATCCACATGAGTGTCTGGTATATCATACAATGCTACAGGTAGGCAGTAAGTCCTTATAGTGTTTCTGTTATATCATATAGTGCTATAGGTAGACAGTAAGTTCTTATAGTGTTTCACCAGCGTGTGGATGGAGTGTTCGCTACCGCTGCCTTCCACAAACACACACGATTTTCTGTTGGCTGCTGCAAGTTGACATTTTTCTCAAGCCAGTGTAATTTCGGTAATCACGTCTTACAGTGAGTGCACGTATTGCTGATACCTAAATACAGTGATCGTGTGTTTAACTACAAATTGGACCGAATGAATGAAATTATGTATTTACGTCATTTTTATCATCATCGAGTCGCGAATAAAAATCATTTTAATGTAACCCTTAGAGAGATATAATCCAGGCCAAAGACTTTCTTTGAACATAGACTGTGAAATTTGAGGGCAAGTTGAATCTGAGGGAACGTGATTGGCGAAGCTGAATCGACCATGAGGACTGTTTGATGGTCGGGTCATGAGGGGTGGATGCCTCGACCGCCCCTGGCCAGAGCGCACCAATGTGGCCTTAGACCACCACGCCAGTGGTGCCTGTGGGTACAGTTACGTTGGACTCGGGGTTTACAGGCGGGGGTGTGTGAACACTGACCGAAGCGCGGCGGTGCGACCGCTGGGCAAGACGGTAGGTACGGCCCTTGAGCACGACTTGACCACGTGAGTGCGACGGTACGATCGCTGGGTAAGACGGTACGGCCCTTGAGCACGGCATAAACACGTGAGCACGACGGTGCGACTGCTGGGAAACACGGTACTACCCTTGAGCACGACCGACATGGCCTTTGGGTATGTATAAAGTTCTGGCCTTTGATCGTGAGCCTTGAGAGTCACGTCAAATGCCATGCCATCATATTCATAGCTCGCACCCATGTAGCAGAGGATCGTACCGTGGTACCCAAGGGCCGTACCGTCGTGCCCAAGGACCGTACCGTCGTACCCAAGGGCCGTACCGTCGTGCCCAAGGACCGTATCGTCGTACCCAAGGACCGCACCGTCGTACCCAAGGCCCGTAACGTCGTGCTCAGGGATCGTACCGTCGTGCTGTAGGGGTTGATTTAAGGCCGTGCATAAACAAAGGGTTGTCAACTTGTTATTTTCATTCCCTTAACCCCGATACATGTATAAGACCTTATTGTCACATGCAAACGTTAGGGGCAGTATAGAGGGGTAGATAGGTTATTCGTTGTTGTACTGGAAGCCTCTCCAGGCTGTCAGTATGGTGGGTGGGGGAGAAGACTGTGAGGTGTGTGTGTGTGGGAGGGAGTGGAGGAGTAGAGGTGCCCTACAGCCGCAGGGAGGAAGTAGGGCCTGCATGAGCCTGTGGCCATCCCCCCCACGGCTGCTGCTGGTGTGGCCACGCAGTGAGTGGGGGTAGTGGCGTTGGCATGAGTGATTATGGGTGTATGGTCGACGGTGGCGGAGGAGGGCAGATGGTGGCGGTGGTGCTGTTGTAGGTGATGGCTTGTGGGGTTTAGTTGTGGTGGTGGTTGTAGCGATGGTGATGGTGGTTGTAGTGATGACGATGGTGGTTGTAGCGATGATGATGGTGGTTGTAGTGATGACGAGGGTGGTTGTCGTGATGATGATGGTGATTATAGTGATGATGTATGAATACTTCAAGGGTGTAGTGGGAGCCTTGGCTCGCTCGGGTTGATATTAAGACAGAGAACTAAGTCATGGCGAAGGCAGACAGGCAGTCTCCACTTCGACACCCGGATCTGTGCTGCCCAAACGTCTCTGCTGGCAACGTCTCCCTCCGTAGCGTAACGTTACACACACACACACACACACACACACACACACACACACACACGTCCCTCCCAGCTGAAAGTAGTGTTCAGATGTGGTAGGTGGGTGGGAGAGAGAGAGTGGGAGTGTACTGTGTGGTGTGTACACCTGCAGGGTGTAAGGTGTCAGGCGACAGGGGATGGTTAAAGTGGAAGGGAATTATTACAATTAAATGTTAAGAGTTGGGTTGAGCCTTTGTGATTGCCGTCTGAGATGTGTAACCTCTCTAGTACTTGAACCCTTTCATCAACCCTGAACTAGCACTAATGACTAACTTGTGACTTAGATGTTAGGTAGTTCAGATGGTTTTATGTTGCCATTTACGTGGGAGTGGAGCTGGTCGTGGTTACCTTGTGTGATGACTGGTCTGGCAACACTGCTCTGTATCCGACATTTGCAACACCACGACTGCAAAGGTCGTAGTCGTCCCTCCTTCACCACGACGGCACGACCCTTGCCTGTCGTGGTCTGGTCTTTGGCCTGACCCTTAAGGGCTAAGTCAGAGGCCAGGCTGTATCATACTCGTGGGTTGTGCCTAGCTCAAGGGTCGTACCGTCGTACTCAAAGGTCACACCGTCGTACTCAAAGGTCGTATCGTCTTATGTATTGGGTCGTACCGTCGTGTCCATGAACACACACTTCCTCGCCGCTCTGTAGAATGTAATCTGACAAAGGTAATCTATGAGTATTGTGCAGCAGGTAGGAACAGTATGTGCAGTCATAAGGTGTTAAATATATCTCATAGAAATATAGGAAAGGTTTCTGTATGAATGTATAACAAGATAGAATTACCACCAGATGATGATGATATACACCGTATTACAATTGTAAATACTGAATAGGTGATTACATGTAATGTAGCAGTGAGAGTCAAGATGTAATTGACATGCCAGTGATGATAACAAGATTATACTAATATTACCGACATATCCTCAACGAATTCGCCTGTGTTTATATGTTCAAATGTATATAACTATACATCTGTTCACCCATGTATTATAGTATAATGTATACATGAATTTTTTTTAGTGTATTTCCATCGCTTCTGTTCGTCTCTTTACTCGCCCTCTCTGTTCCTCCAGCTGTTTCCCTCCCTCCTCTCCCTCACTCCTCTCCCATCTTGCCCATGTTGCTAGGGAGTGTATGTGTGTGTGTGTGTGTGTGTGTGTGTGTGTGTGTGTGTGTGTGTGTGTGTGTGTCGTGAGTGCAGGTCAGGTCAGGGGTGGGGTGGGGTGCAGCAAGATAACCGTGGAAGCGTTGCTAGTGAAAGCCTGGCAGGGGTTGTGGCAGGCAGGGGAGGAGGAAATGATAGGTGCAGGACCATCGCCACACTCATCACAGGGATGTATCGGTTCCTTGTCCACTCTCACAGGGGCGCTGCTGGGGGGCGGCGGCTTGGCGAGGCTATACGCTGGTGGGCGGTAATGGGATCCTGTATTCTTGATGTGTAGGGATGGAGAGGGAATAGTAAAGCCGGAGGCGACTCCCAACGCGTTACCATAGATGGGGACAAGACAGTAAAGCAGATGGCTCCTGCACACCCACCACTATAGATGGAAACAGAACGATAAAGTAGAAAGCTCCCTCCTACCCGCCAGTGTAGATGGAAAGAAGATAATAAAACTCTTCCCCCACACACACACCCCACTCACCACTCCCTCAGCACACCAGCCATAAGGGAAATACCCACAGAGGAACATCACGAAGCGCAGAAAGGGTATACTGACGTGGAAGTTTTACTAGGAAGGCTGATGGGAAGTGAGGGCGTCATTCGTCGCTAACGTATATTGAAGAGGAAGTTAAGATTCGTCCTAGTGGCGTTGTCGCACAAGGCTCATTCACTGATGCCTAAATATCATCAGTAAGCTGGGGTTGGCTGCCCAGCTGGGGGATGGATGATGGACGTAACTCTACGGCCACGCTGTAGCCTTGTTTCACTCGCCGTGGAAACGTCCGCCCACCTGGACGGCCGGACCTTTGGATGGCCTTGAACTTTGACCTTTTGGGGGTTCTGACTTATCCCCCGACTCCTGTTATATCCAGGTGGACCTCCGCCTCGGACGGGGGCTGTGACCTTGCCTCACAGAACGAGAGGGAAGGGGGAGGAGGTAACCACATAGTCCCACCAGCGGTGGCGACGTGGGGTATGGTTTCGAGGATGAGGTGTGGCCTCGAGGGATGGGGGTAGGGTCTGGAGGATGAGGTGTGGCCTCGAGGGATGGGGGTATGGTCTCGAGGATGAGGTGTCGAGCAGGAGCCTCTTTTCATGTTATTGGAATACCATACATAGAACACATTCTGTAGTTCTGTAGAAACTTTCCTGTCTCTTTCTCTCGTAGGAGTTTGATTGAAATCCTTCGGTTTCTGTCTCTGTCTGTCTGTCTCTCTGTCTTTCTCTCGGACGTTGAGCGACTTGTTGCGTCACCAGCCCTCATTAGTACCTCTTGTTTGGTACGTGTGTGACGATTGTTTTGGCATCGGTGTGACAACGACCCCCTGGCCCTGTGGCTGTTCAATGTGTGCTGTTGTGGGGTGACGTGTGTGTGTGTGTGTGTGTGTGTGTGTGTGTGTGTGTGTAGGGGGTTATTGTCTCCCTGCGGGGTTCCTACCCGACCTTAGGTACTCACTCTCATCCTCTCCCTTTCACAACTCCTTGGCATCCCTAATTCCCAAATACGTCTCTTCTCCCTTTATTCGTAATTCTGTTTTCATCGCCCCTCTCTTCTCCTCCTCTGGAGTCATCCGTTTTCTTTCATGTACCTGTTTGTGTCTTCCTGTTTTTCTTGCTCCGTCTGTGACTCGCATCTTGAGTATAGTTTCCCCCGATCTCTCCACATTTTGCCTGTCGCCCTCCTCCAGCCTGTTTCACACGACATACATCTCTCTTCTCCCTGGTGAGTCAAGAGTGGTAAATGGTCCTCGGGAGCTGAAAATAAGTGTTCAAGAGCCCGCGGACTTGTCATCACGAATACTTTCAACTTTTGCCTTTTAGCGCCGTTTTCTGTGATCTTCTTCGCCAGGTGTAGAGAGCGTTTTGCGAGTTCTTCCAACATTTCCATTCAACCTCACGACAGCTTCTGCGCCTACAGGACCAGACCAGGTTTAGTCAAGCTTATTCTACCTCGCCCGATGAACGAGAGGTCAGATTTGGTTGTGGTGAATGTCTTTTTTTTTTTTTTTTAAGAATAGATCTATGTCTTATCCAAATATTCACACCGTATTTCAACTAGAGCCGACGTGATTCAGGGTGAGGTACGGGCGAGTGTTTGTGGATCTGGTGAATTACATTTTTCCATGCGTTGCCTAAGTCTTCAGGAGCAGACACAGCTCACGGAGGAGTGTCGACATGTAACCCCCGTTGACACCTGGATCGTATCTCAGAATCTGTCTGACCTTTCTGGTGTGATAGCCTCTCGTCATTACAGCCACGGGTCTGTAAACTCGAGGAGCTGAATCCTCCTGTAGACAGATGTGTACCGCTGGTAGTGGTGGTGGGTCACAACAGGTCGTGACCTGGTACGAGGTGTTCCCCTGAGTGTGTCAGGTATCGTTACTCCTAGCCAGGGAGAGGCTCTCACTCACGTCTGCCGCTCAACGCTCCCAAGGCGGCCCATGTGTGTACATCGCCCCTCCGTATTGGTCTTTCCCACGTTGATCCTCTCCCGTCGTTCTTTCCCTTTTCGTTCATACCGATTCATATAACGGTCCTCCTTTCCCACATTCTCCCTTCGCTCTAGCTAACCTCTTTTTCCTTCCTGACCCATCATCCTCACGCCCCCTATCCCACACCGCTCTCCTTCGTGAGCTGGGCATCACTTCGTGTTTCATTCATCTTTTCTCTCCTCTTCTCGTCACCATTACCGCCACCTCACAGTCCCTTTTCATCCTCATCTCGCTATTCCTTCGTACACTCGTGTTCCTGTCCCGTCTTGACCTCCCCAGTCCCGTCGTGACCTCCCCTGTCCCGTTTGTGACCTCCCCTGTCCAATTTTTGACTTCCTATCCCTTCTGTGATCTCCCATGTTCCCTCATCTGTAACCTCCCACGCGTCTCCTCTGACCCACCCTTCCTGTGTCCTGTCAAAGCCGCTGTGTGTGTGTGTGTGTGTGTGTGTGTGTGTGTGTGTGTGTGTGTGTGTGTGTGTGTGTGTGTGTGTGTGTGTGTGTGTGTGTGTGTGTGTGTGTGTGTGTCGCTTCCCGCTAGTCACGTATCTCGGCGACGGGCGGAGGAAACAAAACCGTGTCCCGTGTGGGCCAGAAGGGGTTGCGTCAGCACGCACACAATGCCTGGCGTTACCTCACTGAACGCCCTTTAAGATCGCTTGTCCCACCCCCTCCGTCCCTCGTCCCACGACATCCCCCCATCCCCCACCCACACACATCTCTTGCTCAAGATCGCCCGCCCGTCCTCGATGTTGTTAAATCTTCTGGCCCCGCATTACAGCCCGTGATTACACGTTGTAATTTGCCGAAGATTGAAGATAAGAAGAACAAGGGAAAAATATAAGATTGTGACAGACGGAGATTTGGTTGAAGCTTGTGGCGCAGGGGTCAACAAAGGTCGGTGGTTGTGGCTTGTAAACAGTCGACAGGTCACGTCGGGACCTGGTATTGTCTTTGGTGAGGACTATGGTAGTGTACTTACAACAGCTTTAAGTACGGTAAAGTATTGATGTGAAATCCGGGGATTCTTTGTACGTGGCACGTGGCACGTCTTCCTAGCAGGACTCAGGGGTGATGTTCGCGGCCCATGGGTTCCCCTCCGCGTGGGGGTGTTGACCTCGCAACAGCTGGATCTGTCTCTCCAGCGAACAGCAGCAGACACGGTGACCATGTGGGATATTGAAAACCATTGGCTCTACTTTCTTGAGCATGAAACTACGACCTTCGAATACGAAGCTACGACTCTCGAGCACGAAGCTACGACCCTCGAACACGAAGCTACGACCCTCGAACACGAAGCTACGACCCTCGAGCACGTAGGTAAGCTACCAAGGGGAGATTGAACACCTGGGTTAGGTGTGGGCTTTATGCTACCCACAGGATTCGAACCAAACTGAATCGTGCCTGCCAGCTCTTAGCACGTGTTTGTGCATTGATTTGATTCCTACCCATGAAGGGCACAGCTGCATACTTCAGGGTCTCCTGTAGTGGGTGAAAAACTATATATTCTTGAGTGTTGAGAGATGTACCACCCATGAAAGCAAACCTGAAAAGACGACAGGTTGCACAGATGTAAGTGTATGATGAGGGAAGGTGGCCGTGGACTCTGCCAGCCACCACCACTGGAGCCATTCATCACTACCATTCGGTGGATCACCACAAACTACACTCATTTGTCCGAAGCAAATGCCAGGAACTTGCATCATGAACATCATATTGCCGTGAGGACACAGTGTCGTCAGGGATGGGTGTCGTATAGATACCCCCTGGACCCGGCATTAAATCTGTGACCTCAATATAACGTTACGTTACTTGAGTAAGCTATGGTAATGTTCCGCTTGCTTAGCTCGTTACCTCTTAATGACCAGGGTGAAATATTGACGACAAGTGTGTTGCTGATAGTTTGAGGTCAGGTTGTCCGGCCGGTGTGACGATACTGGCGTACCGCTGGGTAGAATGTGGTGGGTTGGTGTTCCTCCTGAAGGTGGAGGGCGTTGGGCAACGTCCTCTTCTTCCTCCCCCTGTGAGGTCGAAGCTAGCCGGGCTCTAGTTCGATGTTAGTCGTGGTTAGAGAAACGGTCATACGGTCGGCTTTTTCTGGTTTTGCTGCGTTGGTGGCTTGAGATGTTATTGGTAATGTCCTTCTTCTTCTTCTTCTCTCTTCTTCTTCTTCGTTTCTGTCGGTGTGAAGCTCTGGATGTAGCCGCCCGCCTTGGGGCACCCGGGTACGTCAGCCGTGATGATGCGAATGGTGAGGAGCACGACGGTATGATCATGATGATGGGGGAAAGCTATGATGATGATGTTGATTATGATGATGATGATGATGCTCTTGATGACGCATAGTTATGATAATGATGACGTATGATAGTATGGTGATTACCGTTATCATGATATTAACAGTTTTATGATAATGATGTAGCATTGCCACCGCCCACAATCACCACCACTTTCACCAGCCACCACAATCACCACCGCTACCACCAGCCACCACAATCACCACCACCACAGTCACCACCACTACCACCAGCCACCACAGTCACCACCACTACCACCAGCCACCACAATCACCACCACTACCACCATCCACCATCAGTACCCCCACCACGTCCTCACACAGGATAATTACGTTCCTTGTCTCATTAACCTTTTAACTACAATTTCCCGTTTTCACAATTTACAATTGTACTTCTGTGTAAACATCCCATTTAGGATGAATGATATGACACGTAACACACACCCTTGACTTCAAACATCTCGTCTTTTCCGGTCGCGATGATCCGGCCAGTGCCGGAAGATTCGGATGATAATTCTTATCGGTCCAGCGAGAGTCGTGTATGATGATGATCTTATCCGAAGTTACCTGTGGAAGCTGGGGAGTGAGACGTGATATTACGTCATTAATAGGCGCATCTCGTGGCATTTTGGGCGTGACGCGGAGAGAGAGAGAGAGAGAGAGAGAGAGAGAGAGAGAGAGAGAGAGAGAGAGAGAGAGTGAAAAAATACTACATGCGTTTACATGCACACACATGCGGGCGCGTTCATGTAATCACAGTTATTATGATTAAAGAAAGTAATTATGTAATTATAGTTATTATAAAAAAGTAATTCATGTAATTTTATTCTCTGAAATTATCACAATAATTTTAATCTTAAAAGTAGACCCTGAAAACCACATGATATTTCAAAGATCTGTTCAGAGATTTTCTCACCCTTTAGGAAAACATTTTTGATTGATTGTTTTTTTTTTTCGTGTTATGAAACCGTCTGTATACTTCTGAAAGCCGTGATTTTCCCGGAGGTTATCGAACTGACATTTTACAGAGCGGAAGACATTCTAGTCGAGAAAGTTCCCAGAAATTATAGAAAAGGTTAAACTTCTGATTTGGTAATTATGGTGGGAAAATGACCCCATTACACATGACGTAAGGATGATGCACCGTGTTATTTACCGACGCCCGTGTATGATGATAACCCTCTCCCGGGTCGCTTAAGGAAGTAGAAAAGCCGGCCAGGGAGCTACTGCCCTCCTGATATGTGATGGCCGGGACCATCTTACGCCCTCCGTGTCAGTAGGTTGTGGACAGTAGCCGCCCCAGGGAAGTAGTTTACCCCCCTGGCTTAAGAGATGCCCCGTGCCATCTTAACGCTCACCCTACGTGTCAGAATGGCTCGTTACTTTCTCTCTCATTAACACTTAGAGTCACCTGGCTGGATGAGTGATCAGCTGTTTACTACTGATCAGCTGTTTGCTACGTGCATCGTACGCTTCCGTTTTATTTGTTGTTGTTGTTGTTGTTTTGGTTGTATGTTGATATTCCTCATCTGGTCCACCCTTGGTGGCCATTCTGTCTATGTTTTATTTATATATTTATTTATTTATTTGTTGACTGCGGCGTTGTCTCCAGCGGGGGACACGTTTCTCCGTGACTGGAGCCATCATGGGGAACAAAAGAAGAGTCACATGACTATGGAGGCAGACAAGAGTGATTAGATTTCATGACACATGATGACCGGGGAGGAACCTGGAGCAGCTCCCTGCCCCTGCCACACACTCGCTCCCTCCCTCCCTCCTGCTTGACCTGATCTGACTTGGCAGGTCGGGGTGAGGGTGGGGTGTGGCTGGTTCACCCGGGTCATCGTTTCGTCAACAGGTTCGAGTCACCTGGCAAGGGAAAGGGCGGGGGGGGGACCCACCTTTACTACTCCTTCTTGAACTCAATCTGTCGAACCAAATCGTAAATCATGTCTTGTCAACGTTCTCTCTCTCTCTCTCTCTCTCTCTCTCTCTCTCTCTCTCTCTCTCTTGTGCCGGGGCGGGGCGGGGCGGGTCAGCCCCCCGTGTCTTACACACCACATCCTAAATTCGTCAGTCTCAGCCTCTTAGAGTACCTGTCGCGTCCCCGATGCGTCTCGTAGACGTATTCGTAGTGACTGTCGCCTGTGCAGAGTGTACTGGAAATGAGAAAAGTTAGAATAAAAAAAGAAAATGCGACGAGGTATGACAAGGTTGACATACTGAAGGACAATGATAGAATCCCAAGTTCCTAATTTGTACAAGAGACTGGATAGTGAGGCAGGAGACACCTCCCCATCTGCTACTGTAAGTGGAGACGCGATAGACGACCAGAAGGCTCCTCTCACTGACCACTGTTTATTCATCCAAGCTGGGCAAATTGAAAGCCTCTAGCCATTCTCTGTACACCATCTCTCTCCACTGTGTGTGTGTGTGTGTGTGTGTGTGTATGTGTGTTAATGGGAGAGAGTTGTATGCTTGTGTTCCTCCTCCCCCCCCCCCGCCTCCCCCTCCTCTAGTCCTGGACTGTAGAGTCGTCAGTCCTGGAACGACGTGTCTTCCAGGAGGTTCCCCCTCTCCTCCTCCCCGACCCCCGAGTGCCTTCCGTGTGACCCCCTAGAAAGTCCCGGAGCCACGGGTTAAGTCCAGGATGGAAATGAACAAATGCTTCTTGCCGTCTTCCTCCTGCCTTCCGTCGGGGCAACAACCGGGGGTATTACCGTAGGGCCACTTTCCAAACCCCCTCCCCCATGGAACAATGGCTGATTGTTTAGATGCTTGCATGGGTTCTGTTGTAACGCTGACCCGGAAATGTCAGTGTGAGTAGTGCCGCCGGAGCGCTATAGCTATCTATCTATCTATCTATTTTAACCGGCTGGCTGACTGGCGATTGATCATAATGGGTGAGCAGGAGCGAATCGTGTGTGAGCGGGTCTGTCGGTCGGTTGCGACGGCTGCGGTTCGTCTGGCTGGATGGAGCGGCGCATCGTTTGCTGACTAGCGTTGTCTCCCTCCGGAGGTTCTGGGAGGCGCGCGGGGGGTTATCCACACACCGTCATGACGCGACGCCATAGTCGTCTGCATCAACACGTTCATGAATATACATGTGGTTTTTTTTCATCCTTTTAAGATGGATTGTTATTACCTCTTATCATGGTGACTTACCGGACATGGACGAGGGTGAGGTGAGGTGTGGCAGATACCGCAGTGTGCTGACCGACGCTTCATTGTTGTTGGTGTGGAGAGGGTGCGTTGCGCCATGAGCTGATGATGGTGGTGATGGGTCAGAAGGCTGGGTCTTCAGATGAGGGCTGGTAGAAGGAGGTTTACCCTAACATGGGGTGTCCCTATGGGACTGAAATTTACTTGTATCCTCCACCTTATGTAGATCATGGCAGTAGGTCCTGCCTCGGGGAGCCGCTCGTCTGTGACCCGTCGGGGTGCGGGGTTGGGCGCAGGCGACCGCAGTAATGGCGAGAGGTTAAGTCTGGCCGCAAAAGATGCGTCCTGTGTGCGGCTGATGGCGCACTCCACGTGAATGGAAAATGGAATTGACGATGATACAGGAAGCCGAGGAATAGATTCGCGTCGTATATTTATATGTTGGCAAGATTTATGCCTCAGTCAACTCCATCTGCGGAGAAGAAGAGAGTATGTTAAGGATACATTGTTCTGGTGAAGGACGTGGTGGTTGGCGGGAAACTTTGGAAGCGTCGTGTCGGTCGGGGAGTGGAAGGTAGACATTATTTTGATAGTGGGAGGAGAGGCAGATGGGCAGTTTTTGAGGTACCTGTTGTCCTTGAAGGATGGTATCGCGCTGGTGAGTTTTCCCAGGAAACCCTCAGCAGAAGGTCGCATTCTAAGCCATCATCATCATCAAGTGCGCCAACCTGACGCTTGAGGACGGGTTAGAAAAAAAAAAAATAAGTCGTCAGGTTGTGTCTTGGAATGTGGGATGTTGCTGAAATATTATACGCACTATGACTGCGACTTCTTGTAGACAGAGAGATTGAAAAAAAAAAACTATACTTGACCTGGTTGTAGACGGACGAATGGTGGGTAGACAGACAGGAAGTGAAAGGACAGTTCATAAGCGGAGGATGTTTGCGGCGGTGAGCAGGTGCTTGTGTGCTTGCGCGCGCGTGTGTGTGTTAGTCTGCATCCTGCCCAGTAAGTCGTGAGTTTTGACGCCCTGGGGGGGACGGGAAGGGGGAGAAGGAAGGAAGGAAGGAAGCAGTTGTTTCACCACCGCACCGCCGCTACCGACCCGTCAGGAGACGTTCTGGATGACGTTTATCACCGCCGTCAGACCTCCGTACAACCCCGGAGTTCCTGTTTGAGGTTCATCTTCGCAGCATCAGGTCAGCGGAGGTGAGCGGCGCATGGCGTCAGGTCAGCGGCGCATGGCGTCAGGTCAGCGGCGCTTGGCGTCAGGTCAGCGGCGCATGGCATCAGGTCAGCGGCGCATGGCGTCAGTGTCGAGATGGATAGGATGGTGCTTTGGGGGAGGGAGGAGGGGGCGGTCGTTTGATGTGGGTTGGCAGAGGGGTCTTGCTATGCCTCACGCTCTGGTTAGTGGGGGTAATGGAGCGAGAGTGTTGTTAAGGTGAGGGTGGTGTGGTGTGTGGGTGGGGGAGGAGAGTGTGGAGCAGAGACCATCGTGTGCGAGACACGAAGGAAGGGCAGCACGGACCTCGAGGTCAGTGTCTCATGGCGGGCGGGGGAGAGAGGGAGGAAGGGAGGAAGCCAAGCATCTCTCATTCACGAGGTGGCATGGCGTAAAGGTCGAACAGGAGAGAGTTTGTAGTGTCATTATTATTGTTATTATTATTATTATTATTATTATTATTATTATTATTATTATTATATTAGTAGTAGTAGTAGTAGTAGTAGTAGTATTACCAATGGTGTGCATGACTTACCAAAGTCGTCAGTGCGGAGGTAATGTCATGATTTTATCATCGTCATGATAATAAGTAAGACCTGTCATGCGTGGCGTGTGTGTTCTGGGTAGCATGGCGCTCGCCCGCTCAACCTCCTCCGCCGGTGATTGCATGGTGCCTCCGTGGTCCACCCGCGCGGTACGCACGCACACATCACCACCTGAATCTTAACCCATTTTTTTTTTTACGTACAGTAATGACGTCATTCGCTGAGACCTTCGTAAGGTCAGGTTTACAATCTGGAGGAGATACTGTATATACACACGCTGCTGATATGGGAGTGTAGTGTATACTGTATACTGTATTTCAGGCGGCACTGGTGATTGTTGTAGTTTTTATCTTGAGTTATTATTATTATTATTATCATTATTATTATTATTATTATTATTATTATTATTATTATTATTATTATTATTATTATTATTATTCTTGGGTGTTGTAGCTGGGGGATGATGCAGTTCGCACAGTGGGGTAGGCAACCAGGGGGGTGGAGATTACCGAGGTACCAGACATCTTGCACCACCTCTCTCTCTCTCTCTCTCTCTCTCTCTCTCTCTCTCTCTCTCTCTCTCTCTCTCTCTCTCTCTCTCTCTCTCTCTCTCTCTCTCTCTCCCAAGTTGTCCTGAGCGCTGCGTTGATGGGACGGGTTGGTGGGCGATGCAGGTGCGCCGTGTTCTGTAACCTTCCCACAGGGTGTGTTGGGGGAGGGGAGGGATGGGGTGGTTGGGGAGGAAGGTCCCTGCCTGCCTTTCTTGGGAACGAGGGTGCCACTCTGCACACAGGTACAGACGGACTTCAGGGTATTCTAGGAAGTTTTTTTTTTTTTTTTTTTTTTTTTTTCTGGAATTCTCTCTCTCTCTCTCTCTCTCTCTCTCTCTCTCTCTCTCTCTCTCTCTCTCTCTCTCTCTCTCTCTCTCTCTCTCTCCTCTCTCTCTCTCTCATGCCATGTATATATATATATATATATATATATATATATATATATTTTTTTTTTTTTTTTTTTTTTTTTTTTTTTTTTTATACCTTGTCGCTGTCTCCCGCGTCTGCGAGGTAGCGCAAGGAAACAGACGAAAGAAATGGCCCAACCCCCCCCCCCCCCATACACATGTACATACACACGTCCACACACGCAAATATACATACCTACACAGCTTATAATGTGATTATTACACGAAAGTGCACATGGGAACTTATCGTGTTTCATTTCCCCGTGGACTCATAGGAATATATATATATATATATATATATATATATATATATATATATATATATATATATATATATATATATATATATATATATTGTATGTGTGCCAGTATTTATTTGTAATGTTTTCTGTACATTTTCGAGCTCTGAATGCATTTTACATTCAGTAATCCGTTATAATGATAATAATAATAATGATAATAATAATAATGATAATGATAATAATAATAATAATAATGATAATAATAATAATTATTATTATTATTATTATTATTATTATTATTACTATTATGAAGTAAGTAAAGAATATCAAAGGCCAGAGAAAATTATTATAAAACAATGGTTTTAGCTGGACAGTATGTTCCTCAGGAGAGAGAGAGAGAGAGAGAGAGAGAGAGAGAGAGAGAGAGAGAGAGAGAGAGAGAGAGAGTACTACCTAAGAGCGCCAACTATATATGTCGCCATATGGCAGGGTTAGCGCGTTGCGCTCATCGCATAATGTTGTCCGTTGCACAATACTGTTACTTTCTGCTGCTACGCACATTGCACAGCTGTGTGTATATATATATATCATGCCTTCACCTGGGGGACCGACTTTACCCAGTTGTTTTTAGAATTCTTTCTAAAGTGCGTCACTCCTCACTGTGTACGTTTATCTTACTGCGTTGGGTAAAGCATTGAAAATAATGCCTTGGTCGTTTTCTTTTTTGCCCGGTTCTCGAATATATTTTATGATATATTTTATGGCCTTTTTTTTTTAACTCACCACCAGGCCAAATGCCCCATGATCATTTTTTTTCTATATTTGTCGTCTCTCGTCGTTCATGTGTGTGTGTGTGTGTGTGTGTGTGTGTGTGTGTGTGTGTGTGTGTGTGTGTGTGTGTCTTAACTACGTACACTTCAGTCTTCTCTGAAACTACCGGATCCGATGTGAGTCTTCCGTGTGACAGGGTCGCACGGAGGGGGGTGTGTGGGTAGGTTTTACGTGGCACCGAATCTGTCACCTGACAGCCACGTCGGCAGACCCCCTCAAGGAAGTGATATACGGGTGATTTTGCAAAATAAACTGTACCATAATTAAGGGAGTTAAGGTGCTGGGAGAGCCACTACACTTATGGACCTGCCCAGTATGGGTGAGAGGAGACTGGAAAGACGTGGGTACAACCTCATAAGTTTCTGTACAGATTTGACGACGTTGAGCGACAGTTCTTTGTGGATAGACAGGAGCAGATCAGCGAGAGGGAAGACCAGGAAGGCAGGAGTCGGGGATGGATGGGAGCAGATCCACTAGAGGGCTGAACAGGAACCTTGGGGAAGACAGAGGTTTGTAAAAAACGTGAGGAAATACATTCATGGGTGTGTAGAAACGCGAACGAAAGGAACACGCGGAGTTAAGGCGTCGCAGCGAATGCCAAACACGTTTTGAAATTCAAGAAATTTGCGTATGGGGGGGGGGTGTCTCACGAATGGAAGCCCCCCTACCCCCTCTCCTTATACACAAAACAGTAAGCACGTAAACACATTAAACCCCCATACACAACACCAATAACAACCTTGTCGTGGTTGAAGGTGTGATGTATAAACGAAGGTTTCATGTATAGATACGTAAAAGGCTTGTCTGTATAATGGTTGACAGTTGATCAGTATTGACGGCAAAGCAGGAGACAGCCATCACATTCCTGTTACCTCACCTGTGACATTTGGGCAAGACTCGAGGAATTACCCCCAAAATATATTATGATGATGTACGTGGAGTCTAATACAACAGGAAGAGGAGGATGAGGGAGACTCCCAGACCTGGGCGGGATATATTACATCACACGGGTTATATGTATATATATATATATATATATATATATATATATATATATATATATATATATATATATATATGCTGTTGCCTCACCGTGTTTACCTTCTCCCACATCTCTCTCTAGAGACTTTTACATTGTCTGGTCTCTCTCTTGCGGGGGTGGCCTGGCGGTTACCCGGGTAACTGTTAGTGGTGTAAATGGGCTCAGGACTTGTGTTATGGCGTAGAGCAGGTGCTGGCCAGGTGATTGTTCGGGTGAAATGGTTGGTGGAGGGCCCCTCGTTGTACACACACACACACACACACACACACACACACACACACACGAGAGTTACCAATCTGAGTGAGGGTGTGAGCGAGAGGGATGGGTGGGGAGGGCGGCCGCTCCTCGCCCTATACTTATCCTAGGAATCTCGGTGACACCTATTACTTTCAGTCGTCAACTAGAACACCACATTCACCCGACTCCCATGTTCGGCCTCAAGGACACACACACACACACACACACACACACACACACACACACACACACACACACACACACACACACACACACACACTTCAAGCCAGGGACGCTTTTCGTCTGCTGGGGCGACAGACTCTCCTTCCGTAGGGTCGTAACGTAAGATCTGTCGCAGTCCCCCCCCCCCCCCCCCCCCCCCAACGGGTGAAAGTCTCCCTCCTTGTGTGACGCTGATTTCCGGCCCGCAGGTCTAGAGGAGGAGGTGCTGGTGTTCGTCCAGGGGCTCTCGTAGGACTAATGAAACATTTCGTCAGGTGACCAGAGGGAACCTATCGGCGGGCGGGACGAGGGGCGGGGGGGGGGGGGATACTTGTGCGGTTCAGATTCGTGGTTCGGATTCGTTAGCTCGGATTTGTGGGCTCGGTTTGTCGCACGTCTATAGTCGTACCTGTAGTTTTGGACTGAGTCATGATGGATTCTCCCTCCAACCCTGGTGCAGAGAAGCTTCAGATCTTCGAAATTGCGTAAAGTCTCCACTGCTCTGGGCTAGTGAAGCAGAACAGAGGAATCGTTGAACGCGTTATGTTCGTTGGATTTGAATCGTCCGACATCGGCCCAAAGCATTCAATCCCCTATGTGATGTTAGTGACGAGAGTAGAAAACGTCGTAAAGGTGTCCTCCTGCCTTGCTCTGATACATCGTACCCGACCGATACAACGAAAACGGGACGTGAATCTATGAGAGAAGCAGCTTGAGGGGAATGAGGGGGAGGGGGTGTAGAGTGTTCGTGTGGCTCGACGATGTCTTCTTGTTATTGGAAAGATCTGCTGCTCCCACCTCCTCCTCTTCCCCGCGAGCAGTGAAGAAAAACTTCGGTGGATGATATAAGACTCTCCCTTGTATTGTGTGCTGAAGAAGGTAATGGTGAGGAACTTGGCGCAGGTGGACAAACAGTAGGTAGTTGTTGTGCGCATTTTTGAGCCCAGTAGACGACAAATGGAACCGAAGAAGAAATTGTATGAGGTCATCGCGTCGATGTTGACTGAAAACGCTATGAAATTACATCCAGTATTTCAAAAATTTGAAGGGGTTATTCGTCGGGAGTTGAGGCCGAGAGAGAGGAATTATAGTGGATAGGGAAGAAAATCGTTGTGGGCTGATAAATAGACCTCAGAGGTAGGAAGATAATGATGCTGGGTAGTGGAGGTGTTGGGTAAGCGCTAGACACTATGATGATTCAGTATAAATCAAGAAAATATAGAAATGAGGAGAACGGAGGAAAAGGGAGTCGGTAAGCGAAGTACTGAAATGCAGTGTATAAAAAGAACTGGAGACAGGACAGTTAAAAGGGCATGGCATTTTGAGTTCCTGATGTGGGCGTCGTCGGCGCATTAGTGAGATGGTTTGGATGACGTGAGACGCGCGCCGGGGTTCAGGGAAAGGAAGCGAGGAACAATATTGCCGGTAAGCGAGCCCAGGGGCTTATATAAGACGCTCACCTGGAGTGATACGGGTAAAAGTATATTTTACGGGCGCACAGCTTTTGTATATAGATTTATGTCGACGAAAATTGTATCAGACGTGTGTGACGTGGTAGAATAAATTCCATCAGGCTTATTGAAAGTTGCGCCACTTCTTACGGTTGCTTTACTTGCGCCATTGTATCAGAGGTCTGATCGAATTTTCGTACGGTGGAATTGTTTGTTATCGAGCAACGGATGAAATGTTTACGGCAAACAAGATAAAGATGATAATGAATCTTAGATAAAAGAAAAATTAGTCTTGCTCGAGACCTCTTTCTCTTGTCTTTGCCAATAATGGTTGGTGCCCGTAAACCGAAGTCCGACTAGAGATGTCTTCTGTGGTTCATTTATTTTCCGTTGTTTAGTGTGTGTTTAATCCACTGAGATAAAGTAAAAAAAGAATTGCCTTTTTACGTTAAGAGAGCATAGGTGCCTGTATAAGATTCCCATTTGGAAAAAAAAAAGATAAGATAAATCGGAAAAAAGTAGCGGTGCAAGGGAAGTAAGTGGTTAGTTTGTAATTTTTGTTACGAGATTTTTTTCGTTAGGCTAGGTTGTGCTTTTGGTGGCGTCTCGCTTTGATTGACTCTTCCAAGACGAAGAAGTGCACTCGCAGTTTGAGTGCACCTGTCAGAATTTACATCATAAAGATAACCGTACCATATGGACTATGTCCGTATGTCGGTTAAACAGGGGCGCAAATACACGGCTGCGTCCGGACGTAAGAATGCGAAGGGTGATGATTTTCCGCAAGTAGGTGAGCGCCCCAGACGTGATGGGAATCGTAAATACGGTCTTCCGCCAGTGGTCAGGTGCCACAAACATGGCGGGTGGAGTCGTGAGTACGATCTTCCGCTAGCTTTTTTTATTTTTTTTTTTCTATTTTTTGAGTACTCCAGACGTGACGGTCATCTGCTCTGGTGTTGGGGTGACGGCGGCGGAATTTACACAACAATCTAGGCTTCCTCGAACGTGACGCAACGGCGTGCAGTGTCGTCAGCCCACACGACACTGTGAAAGTTTCAGCACGACGCGCGTCTTCCTCACCTGTACACCATAGTCCGCGCGAGACGATCTTGTCCGGCGGGAGGTATGGCCGGCCACCACAATGTTCCTCCTTTACGACCACGTATGTACCTTCCTGGGTGGGTTCCCCACCTTGCAACCCCCCCCCCCCCCCAATATTTCTAACCATTCGTTTCACCCTACCTTTTTTATAAGGGGTTAGGTCAAAAGCCAGGCCGCCATAGCCAAGGGTGTGTTCAGTCGTGTCCCGAAAGTCGCACCGACGTGCTCAGTGGTCGTACTAATGTTCCCAAGTGTCCTACCATCATGCTCAAGGGTCGCGTACATATGTTCAGGGTTAGTTCCGACGTGCTCAAGGGTCGTACCGACTTGCATAAGGAACGCATCGTGTCCCTCAGCGGTCGTACACCGTCATGAAGGGTTTTTCGTCATAAAACTTACGTCACACTTATCATCACCAGGTGACGGAGTTGTTACGGCTGTGTCCCAGGGCGACATAGGCGTGCTGGTGCTGCTTATCATAAGTACTTCTGTCGTAACAGCGCGTTACGATTTACGCCATGTGTTGTTACGTTACACTTACGTTATATGCGGAAGTTTCGGAAGAAATATGATCAAGATGTAAGGGTGAGGGCGTGGCGGGTTTGTCTATAGATGGAGCTAGGCGTCAAATGTGTGGTGGATCGTTGGCGCGCGCGCGCGCGCACACACACACACACACACACACACACACACACACACACACACACACACACACACGGGCTGTCTGAGATCAGGTCCACGTTGGCTCGAATCCTAATCGCAACAGCCGGTCCACAGTCCACTCAGCTGTTCATCCTCCTTAGGGGCAAGTCGATAAATTTAGTGCCAGACATAGGCTAAGGTGTGTGTGTGTGTGTGTGTGTGTGTGTGTGTGTGTGTGTGTGTGTGCATACAAACATAGGAGTAAAGACATGGTGCATGTATACAAGTTTGAATGGCAGGGCAACACGAGTGTAAAGCTCTCCTGCGGTAACACACAAATAGTAACCTCACAAAGTCGCCAGACAGAGTAAAGCGCCATCTACGCCCGATGACTTGCCTGCAACACAAGTGTACAAGTTCTCCCACTGAAGTAGCCAGACTCCTCTGCTCCACCATTCAAAAATGATTGGAAGACGTTCTTATGTTTTCCCAGTTTACAAGTCAACAGCTATTGCAAATTCTGTTGAGCCTTACCAGGTTAGGAATATGGGGACCTCCTCTGACACACACTGCTTCGTCGGCGTCCTAGAATTGAGCTGTCGCATCTTAGACAAACGCAAAGACCCGTCTGACTCTGGCCTTCGTTGAATTCGCCCAAGCCCTGGTGGACCCAGTCAGCCGTAATGTGATAATCAACGGCACCACCAGCATTGGTCTGCATAGAAGCATCATTCCATGACTTGCTGACCCTCGGCTGTACACTGCCGAGGGAGGGGGCGGCCATCACCACCGACCCGTCCCTCACCTGTAGGGTCCCACAAGACTGAAAAATGAGACCCCCCCCCCCCTCTGTGCTTCCTCATCCTCATAAATGGTGTCGGTTCCAGCGCCGGCAACAGTTTAACCCAATGCATCACCTTCTAGAGCATCCTTGATAGTCTCCAGAGCTGGATCACCGCCAGCGGTGCCACAGCCAACGCCCCCCCACCATGATTGTAGTCATGCACGCTGGCCTGGCACCCGCCCGTATCCTACCCTTCCTATAGTCTCATTAGTTCCCAGTCCCGTCCAGGTTGTTCTGTGCACCAAACTTCGCATCACGATGGCAGATAAGACGAGAAGGAACACGTCTGCGTTATCACCACACCCTCCAGCTATCTTTTCTACATTTTTCTGAAGACTCGAGACGCATATCCTCCCTGCGCCGTGGAATTTAAGAACACACACCGTTACACGGCTTTTGACTCGCCTGTGGCTCTACCTGGTCTTCCTCTTCGCCCACCACACGACAGGGGACGCCTGAAAAACTGCAGAAAATGGCATGCAAGACCATCCTTGGTCCCTCTCGTACCTTCTAACCCGGAACTTCCTACCCTGACCCCTACCGCTTAACACACTGGTCCTCCTGACTGTCTCCATGGCATTACCTGGACCTCGTCAGACGGTTCGTAAACAAGACTCCGTACCATCCCCGCCACGTCACCGCCTGCTACCAAGGATCCTCCATCCCCGAGTTGCAGTTCACATCGCAACCGCATCCCCGCTGGTACAGACCACTGCTGCCATAACGGCCCCATCCCAAGCACTGTAGACATCATTAGTGTGTTGACTGTCACTCCAGCATTGGTGTAAACACCGTTAAATCCCTCCTCAACCTTCACATTTTTACAACCTCACTGTTTTATACTATGATGAATGTGGTGATACTACTACCACTGATAATAATAATGATAGTAATAATAATAATAATAATAATAATAATAATAATAATAATAATAATAATAATGATAATACTGATAATAACGATTTACACACACACACACACACACACACACACACACACACACACACACACACACACACACATGGGGTATCAGGTTGCACATGGATGACCTTGATCAGTGACACCCCCCCTCCCACCTGGACACATTAGAGGACCCGTTAGTGTCAGGTTCCTGCGCCCCGGGAGGAGCTGGGTAGGGGGTGAGGGGGAGATGGAGGGGCTAAGATAGAGAGCTAGGAGAGGCTAGGAAGGATGGGGGGTGAGGGGATGAGGTGTGCTGGGTGGTGACGGGTGTGTGTCTAAGGTGATTCTGTCAGTTCCTCATCTTGGTCACCGCTGCCGAGGGACAGATAGAAGACGGGTGTCCTTGTTGTCCCTCCCACTCACGGTTGTAAATCATTTACAGCTTAACGTGTATGCAGATGGGAGGCAGGGAGGGCTGCCGTTAGACGCGGCCAGCAGGAGGCACCGCCAAGGTTGTCTCGCGTGCAGAACAAGAAAGTGAGCATAAGGTTCACGAGTTTTCTGCGAGAGGTGAACGCGACGGTATACGATCCTTGGCTATGACGGGACAGGCCCGTTGATCGTAACGTCACGAGCCTCGAGCACTACGGTACGAGCCCTCGAGTAGCATTTTTTTTCTCAATAGTGACTGACATGACACAAGCAGTTCCCTAATCAAGGCAATCTCGGGTGAATGGAGAAAAATGGAGAAGGCAAAAGGTGAAATTAATCAAGCAGAACCAGACCCTTGACTTGATCCGTAAGGGTCAGGTCAAAAGCCAAGCCTTTGTATATACCCAGAGGTCGTGCTCAGTGGTCGTAACCATCTTATTGAAGGAGTTTGGAGAGGCACAGAGTCGAGGGTGGATGGGTGGGTCGGGGGCTAATGAATGGAGGCACAGAACTGGAAAATTGCAATAACTGAAAAATGAACGAATACGCTAACAGCTTCCATCCAAGAGAGATCACCTAGTAGTAGTGTCGAACTCTACACATTGAGATTCAGTAAAGAGACAGGAAGACATTAGTATGAGGACGGGAGTGGTGAGGTGAGGAGGTCATAAAACACAGACACTCTGGGAAGTGTTGGGGAATAAGTTACGTCGGTAACGTCACTGATATAATGGCTGATTGGAAGCGGGAAGTCCCACGTAGGAACCAGTGGGCCTTCCTTCTGCAGCGCCCTGTAGGAGACCTGAGGCCTGAAAGACACACCATCCTCAAGATATTTTGTAGATGGTCTTTTGAAAAAAGTGAATTTATTTTTAGTTTTTGCAGATATAAACACTGACGTGACGCCGCTCATCGTTCGTTCTCACTGTCCTTCACTAAGTAGACATACCATAGACCATCAGGTCTTCCATTCATCCGTCTCTCCTTAAGGGTTGGGTCAAAGGCTAGGTCATTGATACGCAGGGATCGTACTGTCGACGTGAAGGGTCGAACCGTCGTGGCCAGGGGTCGTACCCGTCGTGATCGTGGCCAGGGGTCGTACCGTCGTGATCAAGGGTCGTACCATCGTGGTCAAGGGTCGTACCGTCGTGGTCAAGGGTCGTACCGTCGTGGCTCAAGGATTAGTTAAATACCTTGGTCTTATTTTGTAAACCCCTTCATGTATGCGCCGTTCTTGCTTCTGCACTATACATATTTGTATTTAATTCGGGAATTGTGTGCGTTTCTGTGGAGGACGGAGATGTATTTTTACTTATGTTTTTTTCTAAGAGGCGCGGTAGGGCGCGAGGTCCTGATAAGGTTATTCTGAGGTAGTGACGGCAGAAGCATGACATTGGGAAGCGCTTGGAAAATACCGAGGAACTGTTGGATCTTTTACGTGCGATGTGTGCTTAAGGAAATGCACCTGTGGTGTGGTGTGGTGTGGTGTGTGATGTACCGTTGTACCACACCTCTCGTTGCACGGAGGGACACCGGGGAGGAAGTCTCTCGTCCAGTACACTGGTTGACGAGGGTCTGCTTGAATGTGAAAAATGATGGTAGTTCATAAGATGATGGTCGTTCATGCGGGTTCATTAAAAAAAAAAAAGACAAGGGTTTTTTTCCCTCCTGGTCCACAACACTGCACTAGACTCTCCATAAGCCACATTGATTGTTGTGCGGTGTGCGGTTGAGCGAGAGAGCGAGGCGACTCCCACATCCGTCATTTGACCTCCCTGACATGTTCCCCAACGGTAAGATGACCCGGGGTGGGTTGAGAGAGAGAGAGAGAGAGAGAGAGAGAGAGAGAGAGAGAGAGAGAGAGAGAGAGAGAGAGAGAGAGAGAGAGCCTCGAATGGGAGTCTGGTACTTCAGGTTCTCATCTTAGCTCCTCCCTGCCCCCATTTAACCTTTTGCCCAAGTGCTCCCGTCTCCTGCTGGCGACGCTGACGGAGATTATGCTTCGTCGTCGATGGTTTGGTGTGTCGTCTTGGGCCCAGAACGACATCACTTTCTACACCTGGCTCCTACTGTATGTGGCGTCATATCACCGTTTGTCTAACTGTAGGCGGTGTTTTATAGCACCGCCATATAATCTGTTTAACGGCATTTCATCAAATCGTTGGCTTGGATAAGGTGGTATAAAATATTTCACGTATATCCACGTCGTTTGGAGAAGCCTTGGGCTGTATTATACGCCACCGTCGCCACTGTTAAATAATATCACGACGACCAGCGACGACTTCTGGCTGGTGTCGTCCCCTGCCGCGCTCCTGCCGCCGCTGGGGACGCCCGCGACCACGGCCCACACACACACACTTCCTGGTACCAGGAAGCACGTTATTACCCGGTCACCCACCGTCCCTCTCATGACGACCCGTATGTGTGTGTGTGTGTGTGTGTGTGTGTGTGTGCGGGGACGGGGGGGGGGGGGGCTTGGGTGAGTGTAGGAGGAATGAAGGTCGTGTAGACGTTCTTGAGTTCAGCCCCAGGGGAGTCCAGGTGCCTTGAGTCATAACACACACACACACACACACACACTACAGTGGTTGGCGGGGAGTCCGCCCGGGTTCGAAATCCCGGACGCGTCAGTCGACCCACAGCCAAACCTAGTTGTTCATCCTCCTCTCTCTGGGGCAAGTTGATTAAAGAGTACTTAGGTTCCGCTGGTGTGTGTGTGTGTGTGTGTGTGTGTGTGTGTGTGTGTGTGTGTGTGTGTGTGTGTACAAGCGTAAGAGCAAAGGCATGGTACATATATACAAAACACGGGGAACACGAAGTGTAAAACTCTCTCCTCAACACACTAATAGTAATTACACACACACACACACACACACACACACACACACACACACACACACACACACACACACACAATACTTCGTTAAATCTTCACTAGACGAAACACTAAGTTCGTTTCTTTCTGTGATCAGTTTTTTCTTTACTTTCTCATTTTCGTGGCTAGCATTCCCGTCATTACGGTAAAGGGAATTATTACTGTCGTGTATATGTCAGTTAACTCGTGGTGTACAGTGTCAAGCTTTCTGCCTGAATTACCAGTCAATCATGGGGACTTTAAGGGCGAGAATATTACACAGTTGGCAGGGATTTTGGCCTCTGGCTGATGTGGGTCAGGAGTGCAGGCAGTGACACGCTCTGCTGGGTCGCTAGTCCCACCGAAAATGTCATTTTTTGTATATATATATATATATATATATATATATATATATATATATATATATATATATATATATATATATATATATATATATACGGAGTTGATTGAAAACGCATGTTTATTATAATCATTATACAGTAATAATGACAGCTTCTACGGTTATTTCCTGTATCTGTGTGTTGGGAGACGTTCTGGTGACATAGTGCTAATGGTATAAGGAGTTTATCTCACACTGGTTGTTGAATACTCAGCTGTTCAAGGCGACTGTTTGGTTCTGGTTAGGGAAGATTCCTACCCTCTCACTACTGGTGGGTTACTGGTGCTCTTGCTCGTGTGTTTCAAATCTTTCTGTAAAGGAATGAAGCCCCAGGGTGGGCATAGGGTGCCTGGGATGGGCTTGGGCATATGGTGTCCAGAGGTGGGCGTATGGAACCCCCGGGTGGGCGTATGGAGCCCCGGGGGTGAGCGTGAGGTGCCCTGGGGTGGGCGTATGGTGCCTCGGGGTGGGCGTGTGGTGCCCTGGGGTGTGCGTAGGGAGCACCTGGGTGGGTGTAAGGAGCGTAAGGGTGAGCGTGTGGTGTTTCGGGGTGGGCGTATGATGCTCCACCACTACATTATACCTGTCCGTCCCATCTCGCTCCCCATTCCTTGTTCCTTTTTGTCCATTCTATTCCATGCCCCCATGTCTGCCTAGTACTTCAAGCGATTTTCCCTTTTAATCCAGTCATTTCTCCCCTTTCCTGTTCTTTCCTCTTTTTTCGTACCCTGTTTTCTCCCCTTCCAACCCCCCTCCCCCATTCAAGGGATGATGGTGAGGGTGACTGTGTTATCGGTTAAAGGGGTGGACTGACGTGTTGTGGTCAGTGTGTGGGCGAGGCTGTGGCGGTAGCGGTCACCTGATCTAGTGAAGTGTACTCCCCCGCACCGCTGAAGTCCCCGAGAATCAAGACAATACTCACATACCTGCGTCACCGGCCCGGTTACCATGGTGTTATATAAATATGGATCTCCAGTTGACAATTTGAGGCCAATAATAACCCAGATGATTGTTAATGTCAAATATCACCTCATGCCCTAAATCTGACCTCTATTTTTGACCTGTAATGACCTCCAGATATGTTGTCATCACAGATCCTCACCCCTCAATGTTTGTAACTTTTTTTTTTTTTTTTTGCTTAGATCGTGGTCATTAAATGTTGACTATTGTATGCGCCAGTACTCTTAGTGAAGAACTGCATACAGATTTTCCTGAGCGTGAACAACTGGTACAAGTCACGGCTTATTTTACAACGAAGTAAATCTTTGCTGGAAAGCTGACCAAAGTAACATTTCCAGCAAAGATGGTGACTTTGGACGTTACCCGTCGAGCGTGATCGACCGCGTCTACTCCCAGGGGGCCAGCCATCTTAGTGGCAGTCATGGATATGTAAATAATGTCTCTTATTTGGATAGTTGCACAATAAACAAAATATTTGGCTGTTATTTTGTTATTGATCGTCACAAGTGAATTTTTATGGTTTCTGAATGACTGTATTACCAAATCCCGTTCGTACTTAAAGATGGACCTCAGCTTTCAAGGGCATTTTAGCGGTAGACTTGATGATGTAGCCCCGCAGTGGATGACAGTTGATGAACGCTACATCATGATAAACCCGTCCCAGTGACCTACTTCCCGAGCTTCGGTGACTGGGACAAATTTTTCTCCTAATACAAGTTTTTCAGGTACGACTGCCACTGTTTGGGGTTGATCCTCGTGTCCTGTTGGACACTTGTTTCTTGCCTGTTAACATGGACCAGGGGACTGACCGCACGTTCACTCCCAGAGGTTTATGCACTGTGTTTAGAGTCGCCGCTAGAGGCATGGCTCATGCCGTCATGCTCCAGTGTTGTCCGCCACCACCAGAGTGATCTTGTCTTCCCTCCTCCTCCCCTTCCTTTGCACCTCTAGCAACCAGTGCTTCTGCCGTTGGGTTGTCTCTTCTGCTGGTGATGTGGCGTCTTTAGCCCTCGAAACCTCAATGTTTGGTACTCTTAGGCAGATTAATTTCTCTCTCTCTCTCTCTCTCTCTCTCTCTCTCTCTCTCTCTCTCTCTCTCTCTCTCTCTCTATATATATATATATATATATATATATATATATATATATATATATATATGATTCTGAAAAAAACACGTAAAATTTTATTACACTCAAGACTGGATAAGTACTACAAATTTTGTGTACGTACAGATCTGTCCAGTTTCTTATACAGACCCTCTGCAGTATTGATGTGATAAATCTTTACATTCGTAAAAAGAACATTCAGTGATCTTTCTCTCTTGATCAGAGAGGTGTTAAATTTTGTTTTGATAGTGTGGCCAGGCAGATGGCATCAGCAGTGTGGTGGTGGTGTTGCCAGGCAGGTAACGGAGGGTGCAGTGTCAGGATGTGCCAGTAGACACGGCCGCCGGTGCATGTAATATCGTGGCTTGTGGCCGCTCCTCCTTGTCATTACCTTAACAATGTATTACCCAGTTCATAGAAGGGCTGGGAGGTATTGTTGGTGGTGGTGAGGGGGGGGGGGATGCTGCCGCATTGTTTGTTCCGTAACATTCGCCACCGTAACTAACCCCCCTCCTTCCCCCTCCCAACCCCCTGCCCCAGACATATGACGGACGACTCCCTCCACCGTCATGTGTTCTGTTGTGTTATGGGTTATTGTTTACCTCATTGTGAGTTGAAATGAACAATGACTGAGCGCGGGCAGCACGGATGTGGAGAGAGAGAGAGAGAGAGAGAGAGAGAGAGAAATTATATCCTGATGAGCTCCTGAGGGTCAAGTCTAAGGGTTGGGGAAACGAGAGACTTTCCCCGACCTGCTTTTTGTTGCGTTCATGCGATGAGGCTAGGCTCCAGGCTCTCCTCCCCGTCTACAACACTCTTCCCCTACTCTCTGCAGAGACATTAGGAAAGGGTAGCAAGTAGAAAAATCAGGATGGATAGTGGGGGAACAAAACAAAGTTAATGAGGAAGGATGGATGGATGGAGGGAGGGAAAGCGATGCATTGTGAGAGAGTCGGGTTAAGACATAGTGTCGTGTCCATCATTTGGGTTAGATGGACAGACGGGACTTCGAATATGCGAAGTCATTTACTGTTAAGAGGCTAAGTGTGACTCGCATGTGACAGATGAAATATTGTTATAAGAATGTTATACAAGACTAAATGATTTGGTTTTTACTATGTATTGAGGGTAGTTATTTAAGGGATATTAGAAGTGTGTTAGGTGGTTTCAGCTATCATTAAGGAAGGTAGTACCTCCCTAGGCGGCTGCTGTTCACTAGCTGATGATCGCCCCTGTTGGTGGGAAAGAGAGATACTCAGGTAAACTAGGATTGTAGAGGAACAAGTCAAGAACATACAAAGCAAAGATAAAAGAAGAAATATTCTTGATTGGAATTTTTATGTTAGCATAAAGAATTACAGTCATACCAAATACATGTCATATATCGTTGTCTCGTGTGTGTTCACAGTTTCTTGATGATATGCCAAGGGGTGGGTGGTATTGCATATTACTGCAGTTGCAACATGGTGTCTCATTCTGTTACGTTAAGATGTGAGAAGACAATAGAGTACCAGATATTAATATATTAATTGTTTTCTCCTTTATCTTTATGAAATTACTACTGATAATTGTTGAAAGGGGAACGTTGTTACAAAAATTGTGTAGCAGTGGGACGTTGTGTTAAAGAAATGTGTATAGTGAATTAGTAAACAAAACAATAATGTACTTTGAAAAGTATTTGGAGTAGAGCCATGTCTTATTGACAGGAATTAACATCAACCTATGATGAATTATCCATTTTTATTACACTGATAATGATTTTATTCCCTCTTGCAGGCAGGTGATTATGTCGTGGCCAGCAGTGTGTGTGAGCAATTGGTTCTTGGAGACCACCACGAGGGCTGGGTGGTGTGTGAGCAGCTGGGACGGGCACACCAATATGCAAATCTCACTGCCCGAGCCAGGTTCCTTAACTTTGCACTTACATATGCCACTGCCAGTCACCTGGAAGATCTTCTTAACGCCAGGTAAAATGTAGAAATTGGTAGAAGTACTGTATAACATGTTTACAGCTTATCCTAGGTCCTTGCCTTCATTCCTGAGCCAGCACAGCATGAGAAACGTCAGGAAAGCTTCCAAAATTCACATAATTCTCAATTTATGTAGTATATGCTCTCCAAATTATGGTGATGTAATTTAAGATGCTGATATCTACAATATTTTATTGAATATAAGAAATAAAGCTGTTAAGGTGAAGGAAATTAATCATGAGCATCAAGTTGTATTGTTTAAAATATTTCATTGCTCATTAATAAGCATTAGTATTCCAGCTCTGTAGGAGAGATATATAATGTATTTATGAACTCAGTAAACAGACATGATGTCCCTAAACAGTGATGCATATTAATGGAAGTAATAAAATTATAAGGGGATAGAATTATATCACTTGAAATCTCAGCCAAAGCAGTGTTAATATCTTTGAGTACTTTGTCATGCATTAGCTTTACGTAAAATTGCTGTATTTTCAGTGTATTTCGTGTATCCACATCTCTTAGATTGCTTTGAATTTGGTCTGCTCGTCTAGTAAGATGAAATTAATATTCACTGCCTTTGGTGTAGGTTTTGAAACTTTACTGTAGCATATAAATTACTTGACATGCCAGAAATACCTTACGATGTTTTACTTGAATGAAGAACATGAAGTTTTCCTTAAAAGTAGATTGCTTTACAGGAATGAGGTTGAAATGGCAATGTTATACACAAAAGTCAACACCCAGATGGACACAGAGGACACCACATGTGATTCTGATGATGGTTTTGTTGATGCACCATCCCATGTGAGTAATTTTCTAATTCTTAAATTTAAGATTTAAAAGAAAATAGATTTGGAAATAGATATTAAATGGTTATGAATGTTTTATAAACATTTGGTATGGGAAAGATTCAAGCTATGGTTATAGGTCATTAACACTATGTTGTCAGCACTTATTCCCAAAATTTAAGTATTAGATGCCTCTTATGAGTAAACCTTACACATTTATACTTTCTGGTGCTCAACAGTGCTCCATAAAGAATTCAGATTGATTCAGGATATGATGGCACTGTGATTGTAGTGAAATTATAAATAGTGTGAATCTTGTGACTGTAGTCAATTGTCAGACAAACTTTTGATATGCTATACTTTTTCAACCTGGAGGTTTGCCACTTTTGGTTTTTCTAATTTCATTTTATAGCATTTACATATAGATCATACTTTATCATACTTTTCTTAACTAGATTAATAACACTCCCATGGGTATTATGCCCCTTTTTTACATATACTGTATTCTCCTGAATAAATCATTTATCCATTTCTCTATCTTTTAAGTTCCTGTACCCCATTTCTTGACCTCTTTCTTATGATTGACTCATTATACTTTTTGTGTCACACATTCATGTTTCTGAATTTAAGTGACTGGTTTTTGCTTCCATATGTTGGAGGCAAGACAACATGTAGAATTCCCCGAGAAATGCTCTGAGTATTACTTTTAAATTTTTGAGACACCATTAAGGTTGCTTACTATGGAAATACCTGGAAAGGATTTTGCACTTGCCACCTTTATGCTACATAGAAATGTGTGAGTAAAATTGTGTGATAGATACCGAATGTAGAATGAATTATGGAAAGGAAGATACAATGATTTCAGTGTTTTTTGGTGTAATACTCCATTGTACATTTACATCTCACTAATGGCTTATTATCTTCCCAGCAAATGGATGATGAAGAATTAGATGATACAAACGATGTCAGTTCAGATGAGGTTTCAGAAAGTACAAAAGAACAAAAAGGCTTATTAGAAGGCACTTTGGGAGTAACACGTTCAGTCTTGTCTGTCACAGCATCAACTACATCAAATTTGGTTACCAGCGTGGCATCTAAACAATTTTGGAAATCTGCTGTAAAGTAAGAAAGATGGTATTGACACATTTCAATGTTTATACACTCTTTGCCTAAATTGTGCTTGGTATCACCTGCCAGGTCGTACAAGGTGAATTCTTAGATCAATTATTTTATAGTGTAATGCACATAGAACTGTACAGATATTTGGAATAATGATTGAATAGAGCAAATAGCTTAACCACCCTTTTTAGGAAATTATGATGATTCATGAAGGTCACAAGTATTCTTACAATATATACAACAGATCTTTATCTAACTTTTTTCTTTTTGGCCCATTCCCTTGGTAGTTGGTTGCAGCCATTACATGAGCTTTCATCACGAGGAGAGAGGGATCAGCTTTTTGAAGAAACAAATGTCGACTTTCACCGGCAAGGTTGCCATGCATTTTATGCTGACATTATTCCAGATCACCATATTAGTTCTATTGGTAAGAGTTGAATTTAAGTGGTTAATAAGGTTTTCAGTTGGGGAAACTTTAGTCTTGATCATTATTTTTTTTCCCTCAGTTCTTAGTTTTAAACTACATTAGTATAACAAATTCATTAAGTAAGAACTGGATTATTTTGCTCACATTGAATATTATCAGTGAAGTGGGAAGAAGTGTGAAAGTCATCCTCTTATGGGAAAGAACGAGTTATGACACACAAGGCTTTAAATAATCATCTTTTAAACTTTTTGTTCATCAGGTTTTAAAGGAAAATAGGAGAATTTTCTAATTGCTTATTTGGCACCCTCATAATTAGATGCTTGAGATTGAAGTGACGTGAGATGAAGTAGAATTCTCTTGATTTGAATTATCCCTCACTGACATGTCCCAAGTCATAGCACCTTCTGTACTCCTGCATTACATCCCAGATACATTTGCAGATTTTTTGTTTATCTGTCCTAAAAGTGATACAGAAGTCTTTGATAATTACAGTGATAAATGAGAATATAAAGAATATGAAGGGAAGTAGAGTGAAAAAGTGGTAGTTTCAATGAGTGAATGATTTTAGACTATTTAGTGTTGTGTTAAAAGTGTTCAGTTTGTCACACTTGACATAATTTGAAGGTCTTTATGAGGTGGTTTTAGAGCATTATGCTCTTTCTGTACTTTATATAAATTTAATGAAAATAAAGGTAATAGAAATGATGAAAATTTCAGATACATTAGGTGGGAAATAGTATGTAAGTACTCATGGTAAGAGAAAAAACAGAAGGATTTATAAGGTAGAGATTAAATTTTGTCATTTAATTAGATTATAACTTTATGAAAATGGTAGAGGATGGTTGTGCAGAAATTAAGGAGTATTACCCACATTTCCAAATGCAGGCTAGCTGGATGCTTTTTCAAATCCAAAAATAAAGATATAGGAGTAGGATAAAAGCACTTGACATGATACTTCACAGGAAATGGTCAGAGTGGCTGAACATGCTTATGCCACGACTGTTCACCTAAGAATCTTGTATGTGAACATGAGGGTGCACAAAACTAGCTGAATGCTTTAAGATTAGAACATGAGGGTGCACAAAACTTGGTGAATGCTTTAGAATTAGAAAAGTGTGAAGAAATCAATTATTGATTAATTGATATACCTTTTAAGAAAAGCCTCTATACATCAAATATTTTTCTATAAAGTCTTGAGTTACCACAGACCACTTTTTAGAGTGAGGTATCATTCTATATCTATTATGACAGGTTGGTTTTAGTTGAAAAGTGAGTTTTCTTCAGAAGTTTACATAAGACAAAAAGACAATTTTCAAGGAAAGGCAAAGGAGATTGTTAGATTATCAGTGCTATTAAAGTCAGACTGTATCAGAACAATATATATGTAGTATATTGCGAAAGTAGACTTCATGTAAGTGCAAAAGTATATCATGAAGTTGAAAATAAGATTTATTATTTTATAGACACAATGCAATAACTTTGCTTCATTTAGTAGTCTTCTGCATTCAGTGTGCTGTCATCCACTACCCAGTGCTAGTTATTTATTTGTTTCATAAATAATGTTTTTCATATGTATTTTGTAATTCTTAATTAATTGTTTTTCATGTTAGGTGCCAGCTACAAGAGTTATGCTCAGCCTTCTATCTCCAACCCAGCTTTAGAGTTCTCTCTGGCCCTTCTTCGCATTGCTCTCATTGAAGAAACCCTCACTCATGGCAACACAATCAAGACAAATAAAGCTGGTATGGTACTCTTTTTGCATTAAATTCCAGTGTCATGAGTTCTTTTAACAACCTGTTTTGGAATATTAATATGTCTGAGATGGTTAAGAGAATTTGTTTTAACTAAGAATTACATTACTAGATAGTTATTTCATTTTCCTTTGTGTATTTACAAATGTCCATATTTGTGACAGTGGTAGTTGAAGTAGCACGAGCAGTACTGCGAGAAGACTTGCTTCTTGGGCTATTTCTTCTCTTTATGCTAAGGGAGCCTGAGGATGGTGGAAATGTTTTGCACAGTCTTCCGCTAACTGATGTCTCACTACAGGTGAGTTTAGCAGCTTCGTTTAAAGAGAATCATGAAAAAGTAAGGTGACTGAATATGTAACATATAAGAGTGTGTTTAAGAAGAAAGTTGAGAGTAAATGTGAACAAAAGTAAGGTAATGAGATGCAGCTGCAGGAGGATGAGGCAGAATAGTTTTGAGTGCAAGCTTGAATGAGGTGGATGCAAAGGAAGTGGACTACTTCGGGTATCCGAGAGTGGACTTAGCAGTGGATGGAACCATGGGAGCTGTAGTGAATCATAGGTTGGAAGAGGGGACTAGAGTCCTGAGTGTTATGAGAATGTAGTAGAAGAGATTACCATTTCTTATGGCAAAGATGGGTATGTTTGAAGGAAATGGAATCCTGATAATGTGAAATTAATATGAATCTTTGGTCATGAACATAAAAGAAAGGGAGAAGGATGAGCACATTGGAAATTAAATACCTGGGGCTGGTATGTGATGTGAGACTGGTTGATCATATAAGTAATGTTAGATTAAGGGGACTGCTGAGGTTGTTTTCAAATGGTCAAGACATATTGGGAGTTTGAGCAATGAAAGACTGACCAAGAAGTTCTGTGTCAGAATTGGAGAGTATGAGGAGTGGGACACCAGGAAAGAGATGGAAGGATGGAGTGCAGGAGGTTTTGGCAGTAATTGGACCTGAGCATCCCGGAGGGCAAGAGATATGCATGGGATAGATTGAATTTGATCAAACTTGTAATGTTGATGCAATGTAATTTTAATGGGCTGAGCCAGAGCTTATGAATCTTTCAAGGTAAACCATAGATTAGTTTGTGGGGCATGATTGTGGATGGTAGGATCTGGTTCCAATACATTATGCATGATACCTTAAGAGTGGATGTCTGCAAATGAGGCAAAAAATTACAGTAGGTTTGCTTTATGGACTGCCCTTAGTACTTACACACACATACTCATATGTTGAAGTTAGTCTACATGAGATAAATAAAGAGCCCTGTAAGCTTCTAAATATTTTTGAAATAGATTTTTTGGTTTTTCTGAATGAAATCAAATTTGTAAGAATCAAAATAGACTTCTTTCACATTTTTTTTTTTTTTTGTTACTAATGCAGTACATCTTATAATTCACAGTTGACCCAGTATTATTATGCTCTACAAATTTACACAAGTCTTCACCCATGGACTCAACCTAGTATTGCTCCAGTGTTCCTGCATGACCCATCAGAAGTTATTGCACATGTTTCATGTATAATAGACAACTTAAACATATCAGAACTAAATGTAGAAGTAAAACAGTTCATAGAATTATTCAAGAGCACTCAGGAGCTAGTAGCAGACTACGCACAGGGCCAAGCACTTCAGCGACTTGGTGCTGGAGTGAATATTGACAGATTTTTAACTGATCCTGGCTATAAAGAGGACACTGTACTTGGCTTGGCAATGACATTGGACAGTGAAGTTTTAGATTTAGCCATCACATTGGCCAAGAAGTATGAAGTTTCTCTATGGCAAGTGTACATGACTCACTTGCAATACCTCTTTGACTCTGAGATTACTACAACAGAACTTAAGCAACACATAAACGACAAGGATTTGATCAAGACACTCAGCAGAGAACCTAAGGAGTTCGTATCACGCATGGAACAATGTGTTGTACTTACAGTGAACGGGTGTGATCATGAACGCCTTCTACTGTACTACTCTCTCATTGAACAGTGTGGTGGTAAAGAGACTGAAAGTAAAATGGCTTCATCCCATATCCAGCTCCTTAAAAAGTTAAAAGGTTCAGCTAAGGGCCTTAATTACAAGTTACTTATAGAACCAAAGTCTGATGTGTTGGCTATCCTTCATCCAGTTTTAACTTCTGAAAATGTGAATAGCCTTGCTAAAGTTGCCAAGAATGTACCATGCAAAGAAGGAGCTGGTATTGAACCAAGCACTGTTTTTTGTGCATGGGCACAGAAGTATTTCTTTGATGTTTCAAAAGGCAAAAAACCAAAGACTTCAAGTGATTGGATACATAGGTAAGGGTTTATGTATTTATCTCTTTTTTTGTTTTATTATTGTTCAAATAAGCCTAGATGTGTACATTGTATACTCTAAATGTGGCTTATATATTCAGTGCTATGAAGACCCTATATTCCCTTGTACATTGGAAAATATCCTTAAGCCTAAGTTTTGAGTACTTTCATTAAGTTAGTAAATTTAGAATCGAGTCTTACTCCTAGATGATTTTATATCAGCCATGATTGCATTAACTCTATGCCGTAAAAGAAATTTATATCAGACTTTTTACCTCACTTAGCTTACTTTTGCTGACCTAATTTCTTAGGAAGATGGTCCCATGGAAGTCCTACATTATGCATGTGAGTTAGAGCACAGATGTGAGCAAATGAGGCAGTTTCTTTCATTCGATTGTAATGCTACCTTGCTAATGCAGGAAATTGTTGAACAAGTATAAAAAGAAAGCTAATTTGAATTGTAATGTTACTCATAATTTTTCAACCTTCAGGTATGAATCATGTGGAGAGTACATGCAGAAAATGAACCCTTCAGACATATTGAAGTTTGTGAACCAACTTATATTATCCGAAGTTGGTACACGAATGGTGCCATTGGAGGCAAGGATAGAGTTCACACGTAGGGCTGTAAAGTTTTGCCAACAGCAGCAAAATAAACAGAAGGTATGCTTCCATGTAATTAAATGAGCAATAGCCGTCTGTCTTTGTAATCCTTTCTCTATCATCATTGCTCCATTATGTTCAAGGGGTGGATCAGGTATATGAGGTTCTGAACATCACGCTCCCACATCTTCAACCCTTGCCTGCTGTGTTAGAGTGTAACATGCACTTTCACACTTATAAAAGTACTTCATACATTTTCTTCTTACACACTACGTTGATTTGTCAGGGAAGACCAAAGTTCTTCATTCATAAATAGATGCTGTGTTCTGCTAAGTTTTCATCTAGTAATGATACCTCCATAAAGCTAATTGTTTCAAGAATTCTGTTTTATTTTCATTGCTTCATACACACTTGATTTTTGCTATGCTATCTACTAAGGTTAAATATACAATGTATCTTACTTATGTTTATTTATTTATTCATTTATTTATTTATTTATTATACTTTGTCGCTGTCTCCTGCGTTAGCGAGGTAGCGCAAGGAAACAGATGAAAGAATGGCCCAACCCCCCCACATACATATGTATATACATACTTATGCTATAGTGATAATTTCTTTCATCTGACAGTCGACTGACAATGGACAAGGGTGGCAGGAGGCATCTGCAGCAGTGGAACACTTGGGGACTCATTTGGAACTTTTGCGTTCTAGTACATTCCAGAAGCTGCAAGGGAGTAAGGATCCACAGCTCAGGAAATATGCCAAGAGGGTATGTTCCCACAAGTTACTTTTTTTAGCCTTCAATGAAATAATTTCTTTTTTTTTTTCAGTTTGGTCTGTGCTGTACCACAGCAGTCTAGTTCAAGAAGCACAAAAGAAAAGGTGTAGAGAAAAAACAATGACAGTTAGGTTGATCTCACCCACACATTGACAAATAGTCATACTGTCTAATGAATGTCATGATTAAACCTGACCTACTGTATGGAAAACAGAATGGTATCTGTCATTCTGGCAGATGATATGTATACAAAAAACATAAATCTAGCTGTTAGCATCAATCTTTTTAATGTTGGGTGGATCAAATACGTACAGGCATGCACTTTTTAGAGGAATTAACTTTGTAGCCCTTGGATCCCATCCCCAACCTCGTAGGTCAGCAAAAGGCAGGGATGCCCTGTTCCCTTGTGTGAAGATTAGTAATTAGGAATAAATAAAAACGGCAAAGAAAAAATCACAGTATCATGCCTTGCTGTAATTGTTTTCTTTTATAGTTTGCCCAGACTGGCAGTAATGAAGCTCAGCTACGAGAGTTGGCAAGTGCAGTGCTTCTGGAGGGATCCAGTTTAGATGTCCTACAAGAGGTGCTCAGTGTTTATCCAGAGGACACTAACACTACACCTGAGGATGTCATAATGGATACCCTGAGGCTTCTGCTTGGTGACTGGAAGGACCATGATACGAAGGTTAGTTGTACTTTATTAGCTTCTGTATAGATAAGTAATTAAACTATGCCAACGTCTGATTACTTAGTAGAGTCATATGCAGATTCTATTCTGGAATCCTCACTTGACCTTTGTCATAAAGGCTCCTATTTCTTACTCCATTTTTTCCTGCCAATTAAGCTGCTTCATACAGCTAATTCAACTCATTGCAAATAATGTTAGTTAATTTATCATCTTGTAATGGGGGGAAAAAAAATTAAGAGTCCTGCAGTTTTTCCCACACCGAAGTGGCATATATATGTGCATATGTAATTTAGGTGATATAGGATATTTGGACACCTTATATTTATATTTATTATACTTAACCGCCATCTCCCGTGTTTGCGAGGTAGTGCAAGGAAACAGACGAGGAATGGCCCAGCCCACCCACATACTCATATATATACATAAACTTGGACACCTAAGTTTATAAATTCTCATTATGAAGTTGAAAGGATAATGAACCATCCAACAACAGACTGTTTGGCCCCACTCAGAAAGGGCAACTGGTTTCCCAGAACATTAGACCATCTGCCATCTTTGCCTTTCCTTTCAGCACTTGAATAGATAAAGAAAAATGATCTAACATGTTGCCACAGTTCATAACAGAAAGGGTAAATGTTAAAATAGTTAAAACTTACTGAATAGCAACAAGTCCAGGACTTGTTAGTCTTCAGTGACCAAATGTATGACTGTTTGTTAAGAAATATACAACTTTTGTTTGTGCGTTCTAGTCATTTCAAATCCAAGAAGCATCCACAGCTCAGGTAATACCACGAGGTAATTCCCTAACTTCCTCTTTTTCAGCCTCATGAAATTATTGCTCTTTTTTTTTCATTTGGTCTGCTGTACTCACAGTCCTAGTTCAATGAGCTATCAAAAATGTCCTAGGTACAAACAACTACATAGTTATCCTCTGTCAACTTGCCTAACTATCTCCCATGTCAAAACTCATAAAACCCTACCTACTGCTCTCGAAACAAATGATCTTTGTTATTCGGCAGATTACTTATTACTAAACATAAATCTACTCTTAGCATCCAACATTGTCATCAAATCCTACCAGCAATCATCCTCTTGCTAGAAATTAACCTTAGTCCAGCCCTTGCACCATCCCCAACATCGTTAGGACAAAGCAGGATTGCCTTTCATACCCTTTTTGATTTCCAGGTAATTAGATAACTTACAAATTTTGAAGAAATCCACAGTATATTGCCTCCCAATTGTATTCCTTCATAGTTTCCAACTGGCAGTAAGAAGCTCACTACGAAGATAGCATGCAAGCTTCACTTGCGATCCAGTTTTTTCCTACAACACCTCCATTGTTTTTTGCCCAGACCACTACTACAATAACCTGGTTATTCATTAATGGATACCTGAGCTTCTTCTTGGACTGAATTACCAATACAAGTTCAGTTTACTGCATTTCTTCATGTAATAACGAAAACTATGCCATCAGCGATAACTTAGTAAGTCATATGCCGATTCATTCTGGTCCCTCACATATCCATACTGTCCATACTTCCAATCTCTTCACCATTTTTTCTCCAATTAAGCTCTCAAACAGATAAATCAACTGAGCAATAACATAATTTATCACGTATGGGAAAAAATTAACGATCGCAGTTTTTCCACACCCAAGTGTCACTACTATTTACACATGTAATGCCTTACATCTCGATAAGATATTTTGACACTCTAATATATTGCATACTTAACCCATTCATCTACCTATATCTCAGATTTCGTGATTTCCCTCCCCTTTTCCTTGTACTCTTCCTGGGAGAGTGGCCTTGGGAGTAGAGTCTTTAGACTGCCTTATCCAAACATACATCCCTAGCATGTTTCCACCCTCCTTGCCATGGCCACCCTCTTGATGGGAGTTCCTAAAGGCATTGTCATCAGAGATATAAGAATATATAGTGATGCCATACCCAGTCAGGTCCATGTTTTTAAGATTTTTCACTTCCACAATTTGTACAATGCAGAAATATCTCATTGAAACATTTTATTCCCAGGTGAACACTACAGCAGAAGGTCATGACACATTGACCATTTTAGATCACATTTTAAATCAAGTTCATATCTATCTAGAAGAAGGTGGAGAACTACTTGCAGAGGAGGAAGTGCTTGAAGAAATACGAAGCTTGTGTGAGGACACCTCTGTCCTTCTTAAAACCCGGGTGGAAGTGCTGACTGTAGCTGAGAAGGTAAGACCTAAGTGAAGTTAGCCTATGCATACAGTGCCAAAGAACACACATTGTTTGTATTAGTTAACCACCCTTGCTGTTGTGCATTTATTCCTAGACGTTGCTTAAGAAGTTTTATGCAGAATTGCTATGTCATTTAAATCATTGCATACTTGCATACCTTTGGATGTATGTTCTTCATTCTTCTTACCTTATACATACATATTTTTTGACCGCAGTGCAGGAATATTGAATGAAAATAACCAAAAGAAAGAAACAGGTGTTGTTGAAAGTGTTTACTAATATATATATACGTAAGGAATAGTCCAAGGAGTTTGTGTCCAAGATTGTGTAGTAGATGAAAAATTAGGCAGAAAGAAAGGTTAGGCAGACTTATTGTTGGGCTGTAAGCCCTTGAATACGTGAGTTTATTAGGGAAATTTCAGAGAATATCACACTTAAGGTTAGATTTTGTAGTCTATAGGTATTAGTTTATTGATTATGGGAAGAAAGGTATATATTAAGGGGATGATAGAAAGGATAATGAGACAAACAAGCAGTAGGTGGATGTTGGGCAGTTATCTGGAAAACTAGAATCAGATTTTCATCATGAAAATGTTAACTGAGTCTAGTTGAAAAAGAAATTTAACAGTCCAGGAATAAATATTTCACAGTATTTATCCCTGAGTGAAGAGGATCTTCAGCTGGTGCAAGTCATGCGCACTGGTCGATTGGTGGCTGCTGCATGGCCTTTGGAGGAAAGTCTGACTGTAGAACAACACCAACTGGCCACTAGTGAAACAAGAACAGCTCTTTTATCTCTTTTAATATCCAATATCACCACCAGTCAACAAGTACAAGCCGTAATAGATCTCTTAAAGCTGTGGCCACCATTCAGTCCAGAGGTAGGTGTATCTCATGTTGTACACTTACATTGTTTAATCTGGAGAAAAAAATAATCTTGATGTAATTTTAGACTGTAGTTGATGAATTATATTATATGGTAAAAGATGAGCAATTTTGGCAATTGGGATCTACAAATTGACAGATAGTTTTTGATGAAAAGCGGAATACTAAAGTGTAGTTTTTGATGAAAAGCGGAATACTAAAGTGAATCTTGCTTTTTACTCAGAGTATGACAGATTTGCTGTGTATATGTTAAATGATGGCAAAACGTTTTCTTTGGTTGACATTTTCAGGAATATGTCAACGTATCCTCTAATCCATGGCTTGCAATATTTATGAAGATGTTGGAAGTAATTGATATTAAGTCATCGTCCAGCCTGGATATTATCTGGAATGCATCTTTAGAGGCAGTTCAGCTTAATCAGGTCAGTGTGTTTAATATATGTTATCTTGCTGATTGGTATTACTGCTAAGGTCATTGTTTATATATAATAACATTGTAAATATATTAAAAGACTTCACTGTTGCATTTACGTGTACTTCTTGTTCAGTTTGGACTTATCTCATTTTTTGAAAACACAGGTTTTCAGACCTGATAATATTCTATGAATAATGTGTTTTACAGCAATTTAACAACCAGTAAACTTTCTCCTTACACTATTTGTCTATAGCACTTAATTGTTTTTCCCCTGACTATTGCTAAATTATCAGCTTAAGCTTATTCAATGGAATAATTCTAGTCATAGTTGAATTGAAGGTTGAGATTTTTCTTGTTGCATCAAAATTGAAATATGCATCATCATCTAAGCTTTATTTTTCTGACTTTCCTGGTTATCTGTCTGCTGAGAATTAATTCCCATTCCTAGATGAGGGGAGGTCACGAAAAGACCTTATTGTATGTAGTCACCTCAGTCCCTATATTCACGTCTCTTTTAGCAACATAATGCTTCACTATGTCAAAACTTGACCTTTTCAACTACCTATTGCCCATGTAAAATTCTTTGAACTTTTTACATTTCTTACAGTTGTCTGATGAAGGTATTAGTGTTTTAGTGAAGAAACTGCAAAGCCTAGGAAGACTGGCTGTCAAATGTAGTTCTAAAGTGGCACTACTCGCTAATGATGGTATGGTTCACAGGACTGTAATTGAGAATATGGAATCCATAAAGGAGGTAAGATGACCATTTAAAATATTAACTTGTGCCTCATATCCCATCATAAACTTGTTTGCCCTAGGGAGAATATTCCAGAGGCAGTGGTCACTGTGTATCAGTGCACACAGTCTAGTTTTGTAATTTTGGTGTTTGAGGGATATTATTTGAATTCTCCATTATCTTTACAACACTGTTTTTCAAGGAGTGAGTAATTCCACACACCTTCATAAGATATTCGTCACAACTTCGTAAGATATTGGTAATGACAGTACTTTATTACTATCTGAATTACATCAATTAATCAATTTGTTTCTTGCCAGATATAAGCCTTATGCTTTTCATGTAAATGTTAGAAATTCTTTTACCCTTCAGAAGACTCCTTTTTTTTCATTAATAATGACACTGATAAATATGATTTACTTGGGTAAAATGATTATTACCCTACATAATGGTTTGCAACCACTTAACGAATGGCACCTTAGGCTCTTGATCTTTTTCCATCAGACCTTAATCAGATGTAGAACTTATTATGTAGCATATATGGTATAATTTTAGTCCACATACATTAACAATTTTCAGATAATGTTAAAATTCATGTAGTTGCACTTTAGTATAAGATCAGGTGTCAAACTTGAAAATCCCATGAGGTGAAGGGAGTACATTTGGGCAGTAGTCTAAGGTATAAATCTATCTATCAATACCTCTGATGCCTGTTCCCACTTGGAACTCCCTCGGGTATAAATATGGTCCAAATTCATTAAAACAGTATTCAGATATAATCTCACACAGTTGCATTTAATACAAAACCTTATGACTGACCTTTGATTCCCTAACTTGGAATGTCAGGTATATAGCTATGTATTCAGTATTTGTGGTAAAAGGTAAGTCCCTTTCCAGTTTCTAAGTCATGAAATATGCTGATGTTTAGTATCATTTAAGCACAAGACTTTGTGACTATGATCTCTTTGACATATGACCCCCTAACCTTGAAAATTTAATTAGTTGTAGAATTTTGTATTTGGTATCAGCAGTACAAGTCTGACCTGTATCCAATAATCTAGCTATGAGGTAACGTATGCAAATTCAAAACACATGGTCATACAAACAGGTAAACTGGTATGAGCTTCTGCATTTTTAATGGCAGTCAAATGCATGGGCAACTGAATTCTCTTTTCTAAGTATGGCCATCTTGTATATGGTATATATTTATTTATATATTTATTTGCTTTGTCGCTGTCTCCCGCATTTGTGAGGTATATATACATATACCCCAGCTTTAGCCAGGTGTCCATATATTGAATATTGACCAGCTCTAATGGGAAGATGAACAGATGGATTGGCTGAGCCAACTTTCCTCTCTAGGATTCAAACTTGGCCATTCCCATAAAATTCAAATCAGACTACAAGCATTTTGGTTATCCTTATTATAAATATCAATAGTTGCTATTCATAGTCCCTACAGAAATTATAACTAGATTAAGATGGCATTTCATATAACATAGCAGATTTGAGTTTCTCTGATGATTGGTTTTAACTATGAAGCCCATATAGTGACTAATCCTTGGTTACCCATAAAAATTATAATTATAAAAAACTGAAAGATAGAAGAATTTATTCATGGACTCTCGACAGATTGCCCTCGGGGCCCAGCTGGTATTGTTTTAAAGTTAAAAAAGAGAAAATACCTTCCTGTCACTGCCAGTTTTTTATTTCTCAATATAAGTGAACAAGATTTGACATTCATAATGTGTTCCAATGTGAGATACACTTGACACTACAATAGGTGCACAGAAATGAACTAGATAGGTCTTGTGAGCCATTAATAGTCGATTCTTTTATTCTCAGATTAGCTAAAGACAGCAAAAAAATGTCCTTACATCTTAAAAAACAGGGATAAGTTGAGACTTTTTCTGTGGCTACCCCCTTTATAGGAGTTCCTGGAGGGAACAGGTGTCATAGATATAAGTAGCACCAATTTTCTCAAAGCCTTACATGTTTGCAATGTTATGTTGCAGATGAAGGAAACTGACTATGATGGAGATTTGTTGTGTCGGGTGATCTCACGGGAGCTGGTGCCCTCGTTATTGTGCACACCACTTTATGGACCTCTTGTTGCTTACTTGGTAAGACTCATTACATGATGTATTATTATCATTTGCAAATTTGTCAGGACTTGATGAACAGTGTTCTTCTTTGATGGGAATACATTAAATGTCAAGGGTGCAAGAAGCATTTATGATGTAGCATTTTCTTATGTCTAATGAATGGATGAAATTTTTTCTCAGGTATGAATTAGTCTGAAATTACAGAATTAAAGGTGAAAAATGTGTGAAATGAAGAGGTAAGAATTTTGAGTAAAACGAGAAAGTATAAGGAATAGATGATGTGAAGTAGTTACAAAGACTGATTGTATGGCAGATGAAAGGATAGTGGAGATACAAGGGGAAAATGTTAAAAAAGAACCGAACATTTTCATTTCCCGAAAAATTTAAGGCTGTGGGCATTTTGGAATAAATGATTGGGGTCAGGTTTTACTGACTTGACAAAATATACTTTTCCACCTATAATGAAATTCAAAACTTAACATATTTAGTTTAATAAGCATTATCACAGATGACTGCTTTAAGAACTATGATTTTTTTTTTTCTTATAAAACTCTCTGGAACAGAGCCATTAATTATTGTGTCCATATTTGTGCTTACTGTAGGAAGCTGTCAATATGCATATAATTTTCAATAACAATCTCTCGTACAGTTGCATTTACATTTTTACGTGGGTAGTATTCGCAGTTGCTTCCAGAGAGTCTTAACATACACAGTCCGACCTGTTGCAAAGAGAGAAGGAAATAAAAAGTGTATTTCATATGGTGGAAGTTTGAAGGGGGGGGGGCATCAAAATGCAGTAGTTTCCCTCTTATTTAAGGTAATGTAATAAAAGGGGAAAGCTCTTTGAAATGCTGTTTCATGTGATAGTGCCAAATTATTTGTATTTTAATTATATTTGATTAATTTCAACAGATGGAGACTGGGAACAAAACGTTGTTGAAGTCTGCAGTTCAGCAACTGGAGAATGGAGGTCACTACCAGGAGGCAGCCAGCTTAGCATTCACTCAGACCTCAGTTCCAAAAGCTCTCCAGTCAGTTACATCAGTGCTGAAGACTTACAAAAAGTGGCTATGAATCAACACTCAATCAGACTTTGAAAAAGAAAGTCCATAAAGTTGTATACTGAGCTTGAAGAGAAAAGCACTTAAGATCTTAGGTGCAGTAGTGGCAATATTGCAAGACTATATCAAAGGTGAAAGTGTTTGTGATTTTTGGAATTATCTGCATCACCTGAAGAAGTTGTTAAAGATTTTTTGGTTGGTGATCATGTAATGACATTGATGGCTTTACCTTGACAGTTGATAAGCCAGGAACTCAACAAATCAACCAGTCTTAAAATTGTAGTTACCTGTAGATAAACTTGATATTGATTTGAATCATGAAAGAAAATGCACACATTAATGCTGCAGTGGGAGTCCATGATTAAGCATTGTATGAAGATAGCACTTTAGTATAAGCAGTCTGTCACTGTAGCCTTTGAAATGGTCACTCAGTGTGATAGTCCTCTTCATGATCTTGTGCAATCTTTTTTTCATAATTTATCCATTTCTGGATGTTTGTTTTCCCCTTTCATTCACTTGGAAAGGCAACCCATATTCTTTACATGCTATTTTCTTTAGTACAAATAAATGGTGGCGTTGGTGTTTAACATAACTAAACATGCAGGGTGCTTATAAAATTTCTTAAAATGAGGATTTTGAGATTACTAGAGGAGTTAATATGAAGAGAGATTTTATGCATGCTCTGAATTTGAGGATAATATGCTCTAGTATGAAAAAAGTTTTGTTGTCACAGGGCAGATTTTCTTAATATGCTTTCATCTACAGGCTGTTATAAAGTAATAGTCACAATGTTCTTTTTTTTTGAAGTAAAAACTGCTACATTGCCATGAAGCTTCAAAACTGTGTTTGTATATATATATATATCTCATTTGAAGTTTTCCCATTTTACAAGGCAACATTATATATTTCAGGAAAAATGTATATTTGTATGGATTGTCCATTGTTGAAATATATATATATATATATATATATATATATATTATTTCATACTTGATTGCAGTTTTCTGCTTCGGCAAGGTAGCGCTAGGAAACAGATGAAGAAAGGTTCATCAGCTCAAATACAGATATATACATATAAGCACACACACATATGCTTAAGGCATATATCTATTTATTATACTTTGACGCTGTCTCATTAGCAAGGTAGTGCAAGGAAACAGACAAAAGAATGGCCATACACATATACATACCTATACATTTCAATGTATACATACATATATATACACATGTACATACTTAGACATGCTGCTGCCACCCCACCACACATGAAATGACATGCATATATATATATATATATATATATATATATATATATATATATATATATATTTCATGTACATTCATACTAGCTCACTGTCATGTATGAATGTTGTAGGCCAAAGTGGCGCATGTGATCCAGTACTTGCTGAATACCACGAAGAAAATGAAATATGATAGCATACAGTTAATTTCCACTTCCAGAGTAAATTTGATAGAAGGCACTAAATTGTTAAGGGAAAAATGATTGTAAATTTTTGCATGTTTGCCAAAAACATATACCTAAACCAGATTGCTTTAGAGGGTGATTTTGTTTCAAATCATTCCAAGTATGGATTACTTAATGTTGGTGAAAGCTCATCACCATACCAAACGAGCATAATATTCTCCATGAAAGTGAAATACAGTCTTTTTATACACAATTTTATCAGTTTAAGAAACACAGAATATATAACAGGTTAAACAAGATTATCCAAGGAATCAACAAGATATTCTAAGGGGTCATCAACTGGAACTTTTGTGAACAAGGATGACACATAAAAACTTGTAATTACAAGTTTGAAATTAAAATCAACCTGGATATTATTAAGCTTGTTAACTAAACCTACATTGTTCATGATGACAGATTTTGATATATTACCAACTAGTGAGCTTAATAAAGAATCTAACCATTTTTATAACTTGTACATGATTGAGCCCACTAAACTCGCTGTGGGTATTGCTAAAGAATTTGGCTTATGTGTTTCGATAAGTACATACATAAACGTTGATGAAGGGGACAAGGATGAAAATCTTTTGATGAGAGACTCATTAACACTGACAACCACAGTTGTTTATTATAGAGAGAATTAATAGTGTCTATGGGATTTCTACTAAGTTATTTATTTATTTATTTTCCTTTGTCGCTGTCTCCCGCGTTTGCGAGGTAGCGCAAGGAAACAGACGAAAGAAATGGCCCAACCCACCCCCATACACATGTATAAACATACACGTCCACACACACAAAAATACATACCTATACATCTCAATGTACACTTTTTCTTCTTTCAAACTATTCGCCATTTCCCGCATTAGCGAGGTAGCGTTAAGAACAGAGGACTGGGCCTTTGAGGGAATACCCTCACCTGGCCCAATTCTCTGTTCCTTCTTTTGGAAAAAAAAAAAAAAAAAAAAAAAAAAACGAGAGGAGAGGATTTCCAGCCCCCCGCTCCCTCCCCTTTTAGTCGCCTTCTACGACACGCAGGGAATACGTGGGAAGTATTCTTAATCCCCTATCCCCAGGGATAAATGTACATATATATATATATATATATATACCCATGCACACAATTCACACTGTCTGCCTTTATTCATTTCCATCGCCACACATGGAATTCCATCCCCCTCCCCCCTCATGTGTGCGAGGTGGGGCTAGGAAAAGACAACAAAGGCCCCATTCGTTCACACTCAGTCTCTAGCTGTCATGCAATAATGCCCGAAACCACAGCTCCCTTTCCACATCCAGGCCCCACACTACTTTCCATGGTTTACCCCAGACGCTTCACATCCCCTGATTCAATCCACTGACAGCACGTCAACCCCAGTATACCACATCGATCCAATTCACTCTATTCCTTGCCCGGCTTTCACCCTCCTGCATGTTCAGGCCCCGATCACTCAAAGTCTTTTTCACTCCATCTTTCCACCTCCAATTTGGTCTCCCACTTCTCCTCGTTCCCTCCACCTCCAACATATATATCCTCTTGGTCAATCTTTCCTCACTCATTCTCTCCATGTGCCCAAACCATTTCAAAACACCGTCTTCTGCTCTCTCAACCATGCTCGTTTTATTTCCACACATCTCTCTTACCTTTACATTACTTACTCGATCAAAATACCTCACACCACACATTGTCCTCAAACATCTCATTTCCAGCACATCCAGCCTCCTGCGCACAACTCTATCAATAGCCCACGCCTTGCAACCATACAACATTGTTGGAACCACTATTCCTTCAAACATACCCATTTTTGCTTTCCGAGATAATGTTCTCGACTTCCACACATTGTTCAAGGCTCCCAGGATTTTCGCCCCCTCCCCCACCCTATGATTCACTTCTGCTTCCATGGTACCATCCGCTGCCAGATCCACTCCCAGATATCTAAAACACTTTACTTCCTCCAGTTTTTCTCCATTCAAACTTACCTCCTAATTGACTTGACCCTCAACCCTACTGTACCTAATAACCTTGCTCTTATTCACATTTACTCTTAACCTTCTTCTTTCACACACTTTCCCAAACTCAGTCACCAGCTTCTGCAGTTTCTTACATGAATCAGCCACCAGCGCTGTATCATCAGCGAACAACAACTGACTCACTTCCCAAGCTCTCTCATTCACAACAGACTTCATACTTGCCCCTCTTTCCAAAACTCTTGCATTCACCTCCCTAACAACCCCATCCATAATTAAATTAAACAACTACTAAGTATGGACATCAAAACACATAAGCAAAACTATCCAGCAAGATCTATAGCAAGTTCAGCGGGTTCAATCAGGTATAAATTATCAAAATGGTTAGTTTCTTTATTAAGCCTACTAGTTGGTGATATATGAAAATCAAATATTATGAACAAAGGAGATTTAGTTAACATGCTTAATAATATCCAGGATAATTATGAACAATGTACATTTAGCTGACAAGCTTAATAATATCCAGATTGATTTTGATTTCAATCTTGTAAGTTTTGATGTGCCATCCTTGTTCACACAAGTTCCAGTTGATGTATTCTTAGAGTATCTGGTTGATACCGTGGATAATCTTGATTTACATGTTTCAAATTCTGTGTTTCTTGAACTGATAAAATTGTGAAGAGAGACTATGATTTCAATTTAATAGAGAGTATTATGCTCAAAAGTTTGGTATGGCATTAAGTAATCTATACATGTAAGTTTTTGAAACAATTACTAAGGGATATCTTACCCACCAAGGCAATCTGGTTTAGGTATGTAGATGGTGTTCTTTGTGTTTGTACAAAGAGCAAAAAGTTACAAACATTTCTGTTACTTAACAATTTAGTGCCTTCTATCAAATTTACTCTGGAAGTGGAAAATAATTGCAAGTTACCATTTTAGACAGTATGATCCATAAGGCTGGAAAGATGTTTAATTTAGCATACACAGAAAACCCATGAATATTTGTTCTTATATTAATTTATAACTAATCTCAACATGACACTTAAACAATCATCATTCTAGTTGATGTCCTTCAAGCATTACATATATGCAGTCTAAAATTTATTGATGATGAGTCACAGAAGACATATTCAATTAGATCCAAGATAAAGTATCTTAGATCTTTCATTGTCAAAGAAATAATTTCTAACCCTAAACCTCAACTTGATACCAAGAATTATTAGTTCTACCATTTAGTGATAATTTATGCAACTCCTAAGCTCACTTAAATTCTCTAATGTGAATGTAGCCTTCAGCAATAACAAAAACTTGCCATAAAAATTCTGTGGGCTGTGTTTACAGAATACCTTGTAAAAGCTGTAATGTCTTACATCGGGGACTGGCAAGGATCTCTCTATTAAACTTAGGCAACATAAATATAATATAAGAACTGGACAAGAACCAAACGGTTTGTTTAATTATTATAATAACTATGACCATTGTATTAACAGGAATAGTACTCATTCATTTATAAACTGTAACTCCTTGACCAAGAGAAATATTAAATCTCTTAATAAATACACAAAGAACTGTAACATGAATATGAGTGAAGGTCTATACAAACTGGATAGCTTTGTCATATGCAAAATATGTAAACGGTTCCCTATTTTGTCCACATAAAATCTTATGACAGGCACGGTGTCAGAACTGAACATCAGAAACTAGATACACTTGTATACCAACAGTGTCTTACCTGTCTCTTCTTTGTATATAAACTCACCAAGTCTTCTATCTCATTCTTGTATCTCCCCTGACAATGTGATTATTACACGAAAGGGCACTTGGAACTTACTGTATTTCATTTTCCTTGTGTTTGTCAGCAAATGTATATGAGTGTGTATATATTTATATGGTCTGGACACATGGAGAGAATGAGTGATAAAGATTGTCAAAGAGGATATATGTATCAGAGGTGGAGGAATGAAGAAGTGGGAGACCAAATTGGAGGTGGAAGGATGGAGTGAAAAAGATTTTGAGCGATCAGGGCCTGAACATACAGGAGGGTGAAAGGCATGCAAGGAATAGAGTAAATTAGAACAATGTGGTATACCGGGGTTGACGTGCTGTCAATGGATTGAACCAGGGTATGGGAAGCATCTGGGGTAAACCATGGAAAGGTCTGTGGGGCCTTGATCTGAAAAGGGAGCTGTGGTTTTGGTGCATTACACATGACAGCTAGAGACTGAGTGTGAATGAATGTAACCTTTTTTGTCTGTTCCTGGCACTGCCTCACTGGGGGGGAGATGCTATTTCGTGTGTGGTGGGCTGGCGACGGGAATGCATAAAAGCAAGTATGGATATGTACATGTGTATATATGTATATATCTTTGTATGTACATGTATTTATACGCTGAAATTTATAGGTATGTATATGTGTGTGTGTGGGCGTTCACGTAAATACATGTGTATGTGGGTTGGTTGGGGCATTCCTTGTCTGTTTCTTTGTGCTAATACAGGAGACTGGTTAAGTATAATAAATAAAATATATTCATTTATTTATTATGCTTTGTCGCTGTCTCCTGCATTAGCAAGGCAGCGCAAGGAAACAGACGAAAGAATGGCCTAACCCACCCACATACAAATGTATATACATACATGTCCACACATGCACATATACATACCTATACATTTCAATGTATACATATATATACATACAAAGACATATACATATATACACATGTACATAATTCATACTTGCTGCCCTTATTCATTCCCATCGCCACCTCGCCACACATGAAATGACAACCCCCTCCCCCTGCATGCAAGTTGAGGTAGCACTAAGAAAAGACAACAAAGGCCACATTCGTTCACACTCAGCCTCTAGCTGTCATGTAATAGTGCACCGAAACTACAGCTCCCTTTCCACATCCAGGCCCCACAAAACCTTCCATGGTTTACCCCAGATGCTTCACATGCCCTGGTTCAATCCATTGACAGCACGCTGACCCCGGTATACCACATCGTTCCAATGCACTCTATTCCTTGCAAGTCTTTCACCCTCCCGCATGTTCAGGCCCCGATCGCTCAAAATCTTTTTCACCCCATCCTTCCAACTCCAATTTGGTCTCCCACTTCTCCTCGTCCCCTCCACCTCTGACACATATATCCTCTTTGTCAATCTTTCCTCACTCATTCTCTCCATGAGACCAAACCATTTAAAACACCTTCTTCTACTCTCTTAACCACACTCTTTTATTACCACACATCTCTCTTACCCTTTCATTACTTACTCGATCAAACCACCTCACACCACATATTGTCCTCAAACATCTCATTTCCAACACATCCACCCTCCACACAACCCCATCTATAGCCTTGCAACCATATAACATTGTTGGAACCACTATTCCTTCAAGCATACCCATTTTTGCTTTCTGAGATAATGTCCTCGCCATCCACACACTTTTCAACGCTCCCAGAACTTTTGCCCCCTCGCCCACTCTGTGACTAACTTCTTCCATGGTTCCATCTGCTGCCAAATCCACTCCCAGATATGTAAAACACTTCACTTCCTCCAGTTTTCTCCTATCAAACTTACCTCCCAATTGACCTGTCCCTCAACTCTACTGTACCTAATAACCTTGCTCTTATTCACAATTACTCTCAGCTTTCCTCTTTCTTTCACACACTTTACCAAACTCAGTCACCAGCTTCTGCAGTTTCTCACCCAAATCAGCCACCAGCGCTGTATCATTAGTGAACAACAACTGACTCACCTCCCGAGCCCTCACATCCACAACAGACTGCATACTTGCCTCTCTCTCCACAACTCTTGCTTTCACCTCCCTAACCAACCCATCCATAATCAAATTAAACAACCAAGGAGACATCATGCATCCCTGCCACAAACCGACATTCACTGGGAACCAATCAATTTCCTCTCTTCCTACTCATACACATGCCTTTCATCCTTGGTAAATTTTTTTCACTGCTTCTAGCAACTTACCTCCCACACCATATACTCTTAATACCTTCCACAAAGCATCTCTATCAACCCTATCATATGCCCTCTCCAGATCCATAAATGCTACATACAAATTTTTAAGTATTTCTCATATACATTCTTCAAAGCAAACACCTGATCCACACATCCTACACCACTTCTGAAACCACACTGCTCTTCCCCAATCTGATGCTCTGTATATGCCTTTACTCTCTCAATCAATACCCTCCCATATAATTTCCCAGGAATACTAAAAGAGAGACTGAGTACAGAATGGAAAAAGGTGAGAACAAAGGAGGTAAGGGGAGTGGGGGAGGAATGGGATGAATTTAGGGAAGCAGCGATGGCTTGCGCAAAAGATGCTTGTGGCATGAGAAGCGTAGGAGGTGGGCAGATTAGAAAGGGTAGTGAGTGGTGGGATGAAGAAGTAAGATTATTAGTGAAAGAGAAGAGAGAGGCATTTGGACGATTTTTGCAGGGAAATAATGCAAATGAGTGGGAGATGTATAAAAGAAAGAGACAGGAGGTCAAGAGAAAGGTGCAAGAGGTGAAAAAGAGGGCAAATGAGAGTTGGGGTGAGAGTATCATTAAATTTTCGGGAGAATAAAAAGATGTTTTGGAAGGAGGTAAATAAAGTGCGTAAGACAAGGGAACAAATGGGAACTTCAGTGAAGGGGGCTAATGGGGAGGTGATAACAAGTAGTGGTGATGTGAGAAAGAGATGGAGTGAGTATTTTGAAGGTTTGTTAAATGTGTTTGATGATAGAGTGGCAGATGGTGTTTTGTTCGAGGTGGTGTGCAAAGTGAGAGGGTTAGGGAGGATGATTTGGTAAACAGAGAAGAGGCAGTAAAAGCTTTGTGGAAGATGAAAGGCAGTGGTTTCGATGGCATTGCAGTGGAATTTATTAAAAAAGCGGGTGACTGTATTGTTGACTGGTTGGTAAGGTTATTTAATGTATGTATGATTCATGGTGAGGTGCCTGAGGATTGGCGGAATGCATGCATAGTGCCATTGTACAAAGGCAAAGGGGATAAGAGTGAGTGCTCAAATTACAGAGGTATAAGTTTGTTGAGTATTCCTGGTAAATTATATGGGAGGGTATTGATTGAGAGGGTGAAGGCATGTACAGAGCATCAGATTGGGGAAGAGCAGTGTGGTTTCAGAAGTGGTAGAGGATGTGTGGATCAGGTGTTTGCTTTGAAGAATGTATGTGAGAAATACTTAGAAAAGCAAATGGATTTGTATGTAGCATTTATGGATCTGGAGAAGGCATATGATAGAGTTGATAGAGATGCTCTGTGGAAGGTATTAAGAATATATGGTGTGGGAGGCAAGTTGTTAGAAGCAGTGAAAAGTTTTATCGAGGATGTAAGGCATGTGTACGTGTAGGAAGAGAGGAAAGTGATTGGTTCTCAGTGAATGTAGGTTTGCGGCAGGGATGTGTGATGTCTCCATGGTTGTTTAATTTGTTTATGGATGGGGTTGTTAGGGAGGTGAATGCAAGGGTTTTGGAAAAAGGGGCAAGTATGCAGTCTGTTGTGGATGAGAGAGCTTGGGAAGTGTCAGTTGTTGTTTGCTGATGTTACAGCGCTGGTGGCTGATTCATGTGAGAAACTGCAGAAGCTGGTGACTGAGTTTGGTAAAGTTTGTGAAAGAAGAAAGTTGAGAGAAAATGTGAATAAGAGCAAGGTTATTAGGTACAGTAGGGTTGAGGGTCAAGTCAATTGGGAGGTAAGTTTGAATGGAGAAAAACTGGAGGAAGTAAAGTGTTTTAGATATCTGGGAGTGGATTTGGGAGCGGATGGAACCATGGAAGCGGAAGTGAATCACTGGGTGGGGGAGGGGGCAAAAATTCTGGGAGCCTTGAAGAATGTGTGGAAGTCGAGAACATTATCTCAGAAAGCAAAAATGGGTATGTTTGAAGGAATAGTGGTTACAACAATGCTGTATGGTTGCGAGGCGTGGGCTATGGATAGAGTTGTGCGGAGGAGGGCGGATGTGCTGGAAATGAGATGTTTGAGGACAATATGTGGTGTGAGGTGGTTTGATCGAGTAAGTAATGTAAGGGTATGAGAGATGTGTGGTAATAAAAAGAGTGTGGTTGAGAGAGCAGAAGAGGGTGCTTTGAAATGGTTTGGTCACATGGAGAGAATGAGTGAGGAAAGATTGACCAAGAGGATATATATGTCAGAGGTGGAGGGAACGAGAAGTGGGAGACCAAATTTGAGGTGGAAAGATGGAGTGAAAAAGATTTTGAGTGATCGGGGCCTGAACATGCAGGAGGGTGAAAGGCATGCAAGGAATAGAGTGAATTGGAACGATGTGGTATACCGGAGTCGACGTGCTGTCAACGGATTGAACCAGGGCATGTGAAGTGTCTGGGGGTAAACCATGCAAAATTCTGTGGGGCTGGGATGTGGAAAGGGAGCTGTAGTTTCGGTGCATTATTACATGACAGCTAGAGACTGAGTGTGAACGAATGGGGCCTTTGTTGTCTTCCTAGCGCTACCTCGCACACATGAGGGGGGAGGGGGTTGTCATTTCATGTGTGGCGGGGTGATGATGGGAATGAATAAAGGCAGACAGTATGAATTATGCACATGTGTATATATATGTATATGTTGAGATGTATAGGTATGTATATTTGCATGTGTGGATGTGTATGTATATACATGTGTATGTGGGTGGGTTGAGCCATTCTTTCGTCTGTTTCTTTGCGCTACCTCGCTAATGCGGGAGACAGCGACAAAGCAAAATGAATAAATAAATACTAAAAAAACTTACACCTCTGTAATTTGAACACTCACCTTTATCCCCTTTGCCTTTGAACAATGGCACTATGCATGCATTCCGCCAATCCCCAGGCACTTCACCATGAACCATGCATACACTGAAGAACCTTACCAACCAGTCAACAATAAAGTCACCCCCTTTTTTAATAAATTCAACTGTAATACCATCCAAACCCGCTGCCTTGCCGGCTTTCATCTTCCGCAAAGCTTTCACCAGGGTCAACGTGCTGTCAGTGGACTGAACCAGGGCACGTGAAACGTCTGGGGTAAACCATGGAAAGGTAAATGGGGCCTGGATGTGTGCACATGTGGCCTTTCTTCAATTGTTACTTATACTACCTTACTAACATGGAAAATAGCAATCAAGTGTGAAAAAATGTCATGATTATGTATATACTCCAAGTCAAATTATATATTAAAGATTAAATTTGGCTTTTAATTCCTATTCAAAACAAATATATAGAGAGAACTTTATTGTAGGAGGGAAAAATGCTTACATGCACTGGAAAAATGCCCTATTTGTGGCTGAAACATTAGTGACTTTAGTTACTGCTGCAGCAGATTTTTTGAAACAATGTCAATCTACTGGTGTTTATTTTGAATGAAAGGAAAAGTAAACAAAGGTAGAAAAATAATGCAAACAAAAATAATTATGAGCTCCTTAGATGTATGTAAATCAAAAGTGGAAAAGTTATAGCAAGGAAAGTGAAAAGAAGGAAGAGAATTCTACAGCACTGCTGTTTGATGAAAGCATTTATCAATCCTTTTAAACAGTCAATCCCCATGTGGCTTGTCCCAAATAATCACAGGAAGTAACAGCCAAATGTGTGTTAAAGGTCTAGGTTTTAGTAGGCAAGAAATTTGCAGAAAACATTACATGCAAAAACCTCACCTGACTTTACCTTGGGACAGGCATTTACTTCAATATTGACTGCTATTTTTGAAGAAGGAGTCAAGCGGGGAGTGCTCATCCTCCTCGAAGGCTCAGACTGGGGTTGGGGTGTCTAAATGTGTGTGGATGTAACCAAGATGTGAAAAAAGGGGAGATAGGTAGTATGTTTGAGGAAAGGAACCTGGATGTCTTGGCTCTGAGTGAAACGAAGCTCAAGGGTAAAGGGGAAGAGTGGTTTGGGAATGTCTTGGGAGTAAAGTCAGGGGTTAGTGAGAGGACAAGAGCAAGGGAAGGAGTAGCAGTACTCCTGAAACAGGAGTTGTGGGAGTATGTGATAGAATGTAAGAAAGTAAATTCTCAATTAATATGGGTAAAACTGAAAGTTGATGGAGAGAGATGGGTGATTATTGGTGCATATGCACTTGGGCATGAGAAGAAAGATCATGAGAGGCATTTTGGGAGCAGCTGAATGAGTGTGTTAGTGGTTTTGATGCACGAGACCGGGTTATAGTGATGGGTGATTTGAATGCCAAGGTGAGTAATGTGGCAGTTGAGGGAATAATTGGTATACATGGGGTGTTCAGTGTTGTAAATGGAAATAGTGAAGAGCTTGTAGATTTATGTGCTGAAAAAGGACTGGTGATTGGGAATACCTTATTTAAAAAGCGAGATATACATAAGTATACGTATGTAAGTAGGAGAGATGGCCAGAGAGCGTTATTGGATTACGTGTTAATTGACAGGCGCGCGAAAGAGACTTTTGGATGTTAATGTGCTGAGAGTGCAACTGGAGGGATGTCTGATCATTATCTTGTGGAGGCTAAGGTGAAGATTTGTATGGGTTTTCAGAAAAGAAGAGTGAATGTTGGGGTGAAGAGGGTGGTGAGAGTAAGTGAGCTTGGGAAGGAGACTTGTGTGAGGAAGTACCAGGAGAGACTGAGTACAGAGTGGAAAAAGGTGAGAACAATGGAAGTAAGGGGAGTGGGGGAGGAATGGGATGTATTTAGGGAATCAGTGATGGATTGCGCAAAAGATGCTTGTGGCATGAGAAGAGTGGGAGGTGGGTTGATTAGAAAGGGTAGTGAGTGGTGGGATGAAGAAGTAAGATTATTAGTGAAAGAGAAGAGAGAGGCATTTGGACAATTTTTGCAGGGAAAAAATGCAATTGAGTGGGAGATGTATAAAAGAAAGAGACAGGAGGTCAAGAGAAAGGTGCAAGAGGTGAAAAAGAGGGCAAATGAGAGTTGGGGTGAGAGAGTATCATTAAATTTTAGGGAGAATAAAAAGATGTTCTGGAAGGAGGTAAATAAAGTGCGTAAGACAAGGGAGCAAATTGGAACTTCAGTGAAGGGCGCAAATGGGGAGGTGATAACAAGTAGTGGTGATGTGAGAAAGAGATGGAGTGAGTATTTTGAAGGTTTGTTGAATGTGTTTGATGATAGAGTGGCAGATATAGGGTGTTTTGGTCGAGGTGGTGTGCAAAGTGAGAGGGTTAGGGAAAATGATTTGGTAAACAGAGAAGAGGTAGTAAAAGCTTTGCGGAAGATGAAAGCCGGCAAGGCAGCAGGTTTGGATGGTATTGCAGTGGAATTTATAAAAAAAGGGGGTGACTGTATTATTGACTGGTTGGTAAGGTTATTTAATGTATGTATGACTCATGGTGAGGTGCCTGAGGATTGGCGGAATGCGTGCATAGTGCCATTGTACAAAGGCAAAGGGATAAGAGTGAGTGCTCAAATTACAGAGGTATAAGTTTGTTGAGTATTCCTGGTAAATTATATGGGAGGGTATTGATTGAGAGGGTGAAGGCATGTACAGAGCATCAGATTGGGGAAGAGCAGTGTGGTTTCAGAAGTGGTAGAGGACGTGTGGATCAGGTGTTTGCTTTGAAGAATGTATGTGAGAAATACTTAGAAAAGCAAATGGATTTGTATGTAGCATTTATGGATCTGGAGAAGGCATATGATAGAGTTGATAGAGATGCTCTGTGGAAGGTATTAAGAATATATTGTGTGGGAGGCAAGTTGTTAGAAGCAGTGAAAAGTTTTTATCAAGGATGTAAGGCATGTGTACGTGTAGGAAGAGAGGAAAGTGATTGGTTCTCAGTGAATGTAGGTTTGCGGCAGGGGTGTGTGAAGTCTCCATGGTTGTTTAATTTGTTTATGGATGGGGTTGTTAGGGAGGTAAATGCAAGAGTTTTGGAAAGAGGGGCAAGTATGAAGTCTGTTGGGGATGAGAGAGCTTGGGAAGTGAGTCAGTTGTTGTTCGCTGATGATACAGCGCTGGTGGCTGATTCATGTGAGTAACTGCAGAAGCTGGTGACTGAGTTTGGTAAAGTGTGTGAAAGAAGAAAGTTAAGAGTGAATGTGAATAAGAGCAAGGTTATTAGGTACAGTAGGGTTGAGGGTCAAGTCAATTGGGAGGTAAGTTTGAATGGAGCAAAACTGGAGGAAGTAAAGTGTTTTAGATATCTGGGAGTGGATCTGGCAGCGGATGGAACCATGGAAGTGGAAGTGGATCATAGGGTGGGGGACGGGGCGAAAATCCTGGGAGCTTTGAAGAATGTGTGGAAGTCGAGAACATTATCTCGGAAAGCAAAAATGGGTATGTTTGAAGGAATAGTGGTTCCAACAATGTTGTATGGTTGCGAGGCGTGGGCTATGGATAGAGTTGTGCGCAGGAGGATGGATGTGCTGGAAATGAGATGTTTGAGGACAATGTGTGGTGTGAGGTGGTTTGATCGAGTAAGTAACGTAAGGGTAAGAGAGATGTGTGGAAATAAAAAGAGCGTGGTTGAGAGAGCAGAAGAGGGTGTTTTGAAATGGTTTGGGCACATGGAGAGAATGAGTGAGGAAAGATTGACCAAGAGGATATGTGTCGGAGGTGGAGGGAACGAGGAGAAGTGGGAGACCAAATTGGAGGTGGAAAGATGGAGTGAAAAAGATTTTGAGTGATCGGGGCCTGAACATGCGGGAGGGTGAAAGGCATGCAAGGAATAGAGTGAATTGGAACGATGTGGTATACCGGAGTCGACGTGCTGTCAACGGATTGAACCAGGGCATGTGAAGTGTCTGGGGGTAAACCATGCAAAATTCTGTGGGGCTGGGATGTGGAAAGGGAGCTGTAGTTTCGGTGCATTATTACATGACAGCTAGAGACTGAGTGTGAACGAATGGGGCCTTTGTTGTCTTCCTAGCGCTACCTCGCACACATGAGGGGGGAGGGGGTTGTCATTTCATGTGTGGCGGGGTGATGATGGGAATGAATAAAGGCAGACAGTGGGGTGATGATGGGAATGAATAAAGGCAGACAGTATGAATTATGCACATGTGTATATATATGTATATGTTGAGATGTATAGGTATGTATATTTGCATGTGTGGATGTGTATGTATATACATGTGTATGTGGGTGGGTTGAGCCATTCTTTCGTCTGTTTCTTTGCGCTACCTCGCTAATGCGGGAGACAGCGACAAAGCAAAATGAATAAATAAATACTAAAAAAACTTACACCTCTGTAATTTGAACACTCACCTTTATCCCCTTTGCCTTTGTACAATGGCACTATGCATGCATTCCGCCAATCCCCAGGCACTTCACCATGAACCATGCATACACTGAAGAACCTTACCAACCAGTCAACAATAAAGTCACCCCCTTTTTTAATAAATTCAACTGTAATACCATCCAAACCCGCTGCCTTGCCGGCTTTCATCTTCCGCAAAGCTTTCACCAGGGTCAACGTGCTGTCAGTGGACTGAACCAGGGCACGTGAAACGTCTGGGGTAAACCATGGAAAGGTAAATGGGGCCTGGATGTGTGCACATGTGGCCTTTCTTCAATTGTTACTTATACTACCTTACTAACATGGAAAATAGCAATCAAGTGTGAAAAAATGTCATGATTATGTATATACTCCAAGTCAAATTATATATTAAAGATTAAATTTGGCTTTTAATTCCTATTCAAAACAAATATATAGAGAGAACTTTATTGTAGAAGGGAAAAATGCTTACATGCACTGGAAAAATGCCCTATTTGTGGCTGAAACATTAGTGACTTTAGTTACTGCTGCAGCAGATTTTTTGAAACAATGTCAATCTACTGGTGTTTATTTTGAATGAAAGGAAAAGTAAACAAAGGTAGAAAAATAATGCAAACAAAAATAATTATGAGCTCCTTAGATGTATGTAAATCAAAAGTGGAAAAGTTATAGCAAGGAAAGTGAAAAGAAGGAAGAGAATTCTACAGCACTGCTGTTTGATGAAAGCATTTATCAATCCTTTTAAACAGTCAATCCCCATGTGGCTTGTCCCAAATAATCACAGGAAGTAACAGCCAAATGTGTGTTAAAGGTCCAGGTTTTAGTAGGCAAGAAATTTGCAGAAAACATTACATGCAAAAACCTCACCTGACTTTACCTTGGGACAGGCATTTACTTCAATATTGACTGCTATTTTTGAAGGAGTCAAGCGGGGAGTGCTCATCCTCCTCGAAGGCTCAGACTGGGGTGTCTAAATGTGTGTGGATGTAACCAAGATGTGAAAAAAGGAGAGATAGGTAGTATGTTTGAGGAAAGGAACCTGGATGTCTTGGCTCTGAGTGAAACGAAGCTCAAGGGTAAAGGGGAAGAGTGGTTTGGGAATGTCTTGGGAGTAAAGTCAGGGGTTAGTGAGAGGACAAGAGCAAGGGAAGGAGTAGCAGTACTCCTGAAACAGGAGTTGTGGGAGTATGTGATAGAATGTAAGAAAGTAAATTCTCAATTAATATGGGTAAAACTGAAAGTTGATGGAGAGAGATGGGTGATTATTGGTGCATATGCACCTGGGCATGAGAAGAAAGATCATGAGAGGCAAGTGTTTTGGGAGCAGCTGAATGAGTGTGTTAGTGGTTTTGATGCACGAGACCGGGTTATAGTGATGGGTGATTTGAATGCCAAGGTGAGTAATGTGGCAGTTGAGGGAATAATTGGTATACATGGGGTGTTCAGTGTTGTAAATGGAAATGGTGAAGAGCTTGTAGATTTATGTGCTGAAAAAGGACTGGTGATTGGGAATACCTTATTTAAAAAGCGAGATATACATAAGTATACGTATGTAAGTAGGAGAGATGGCCAGAGAGCGTTATTGGATTACGTGTTAATTGACAGGCGCGCGAAAGAGACTTTTGGATGTTAATGTGCTGAGAGTGCAACTGGAGGGATGTCTGATCATTATCTTGTGGAGGCTAAGGTGAAGATTTGTATGGGTTTTCAGAAAAGAAGAGTGAATGTTGGGGTGAAGAGGGTGGTGAGAGTAAGTGAGCTTGGGAAGGAGACTTGTGTGAGGAAGTACCAGGAGAGACTGAGTACAGAGTGGAAAAAGGTGAGAACAATGGAAGTAAGGGGAGTGGGGGAGGAATGGGATGTATTTAGGGAATCAGTGATGGATTGCGCAAAAGATGCTTGTGGCATGAGAAGAGTGGGAGGTGGGTTGATTAGAAAGGGTAGTGAGTGGTGGGATGAAGAAGTAAGATTATTAGTGAAAGAGAAGAGAGAGGCATTTGGACAATTTTTGCAGGGAAAAAATGCAATTGAGTGGGAGATGTATAAAAGAAAGAGACAGGAGGTCAAGAGAAAGGTGCAAGAGGTGAAAAAGAGGGCAAATGAGAGTTGGGGTGAGAGAGTATCATTAAATTTTAGGGAGAATAAAAAGATGTTCTGGAAGGAGGTAAATAAAGTGCGTAAGACAAGGGAGCAAATTGGAACTTCAGTGAAGGGCGCAAATGGGGAGGTGATAACAAGTAGTGGTGATGTGAGAAAGAGATGGAGTGAGTATTTTGAAGGTTTGTTGAATGTGTTTGATGATAGAGTGGCAGATATAGGGTGTTTTGGTCGAGGTGGTGTGCAAAGTGAGAGGGTTAGGGAAAATGATTTGGTAAACAGAGAAGAGGTAGTAAAAGCTTTGCGGAAGATGAAAGCCGGCAAGGCAGCAGGTTTGGATGGTATTGCAGTGGAATTTATAAAAAAAGGGGGTGACTGTATTATTGACTGGTTGGTAAGGTTATTTAATGTATGTATGACTCATGGTGAGGTGCCTGAGGATTGGCGGAATGCGTGCATAGTGCCATTGTACAAAGGCAAAGGGATAAGAGTGAGTGCTCAAATTACAGAGGTATAAGTTTGTTGAGTATTCCTGGTAAATTATATGGGAGGGTATTGATTGAGAGGGTGAAGGCATGTACAGAGCATCAGATTGGGGAAGAGCAGTGTGGTTTCAGAAGTTGTAGAGGACGTGTGGATCAGGTGTTTGCTTTGAAGAATGTATGTGAGAAATACTTAGAAAAGCAAATGGATTTGTATGTAGCATTTATGGATCTGGAGAAGGCATATGATAGAGTTGATAGAGATGCTCTGTGGAAGGTATTAAGAATATATTGTGTGGGAGGCAAGTTGTTAGAAGCAGTGAAAAGTTTTTATCAAGGATGTAAGGCATGTGTACGTGTAGGAAGAGAGGAAAGTGATTGGTTCTCAGTGAATGTAGGTTTGCGGCAGGGGTGTGTGAAGTCTCCATGGTTGTTTAATTTGTTTATGGATGGGGTTGTTAGGGAGGTAAATGCAAGAGTTTTGGAAAGAGGGGCAAGTATGAAGTCTGTTGGGGATGAGAGAGCTTGGGAAGTGAGTCAGTTGTTGTTCGCTGATGATACAGCGCTGGTGGCTGATTCATGTGAGTAACTGCAAAAGCTGGTGACTGAGTTTGGTAAAGTGTGTGAAAGAAGAAAGTTAAGAGTGAATGTGAATAAGAGCAAGGTTATTAGGTACAGTAGGGTTGAGGGTCAAGTCAATTGGGAGGTAAGTTTGAATGGAGCAAAACTGGAGGAAGTAAAGTGTTTTAGATATCTGGGAGTGGATCTGGCAGCGGATGGAACCATGGAAGTGGAAGTGGATCATAGGGTGGGGGAGGGGGCGAAAATCCTGGGAGCTTTGAAGAATGTGTGGAAGTCGAGAACATTATCTCGGAAAGCAAAAATGGGTATGTTTGAAGGAATAGTGGTTCCAACAATGTTGTATGGTTGCGAGGCGTGGGCTATGGATAGAGTTGTGCGCAGGAGGATGGATGTGCTGGAAATGAGATGTTTGAGGACAATGTGTGGTGTGAGGTGGTTTGATCGAGTAAGTAACGTAAGGGTAAGAGAGATGTGTGGAAATAAAAAGAGCGTGGTTGAGAGAGCAGAAGAGGGTGTTTTGAAATGGTTTGGGCACATGGAGAGAATGAGTGAGGAAAGATTGACCAAGAGGATATGTGTCGGAGGTGGAGGGAACGAGGAGAAGTGGGAGACCAAATTGGAGGTGGAAAGATGGAGTGAAAAAGATTTTGTGTGATCGGGGCCTGAACATGCAGGAGGGTGAAAGGAGGGCAAGGAATATAGTGAATTGGATCGATGTGGTATACCGGGGTTGACGTGCTGTCAGTGGATTGAATCAGGGCATGTGAAGCGTCTGGGGTAAACCATGGAAAGCTGTGTAGGTATGTATATCTGCGTGTGTGGACGTATGTATATACATGTGTATGGGGGTGGGTTGGGCCATTTCTTTCTTCTGTTTCCTTGCGCTACCTCGCAAACGCGGGAGACAGCGGCGAAAAAAAAAAATTGAAATGTGCCAATGATAATGTATTCAACCAGCCACATGATGAAGTGTGTTTCTTAGAGTGCTTGGATGAATTTGAGAATGCAACAAACACACCACACAAAACCTCCCAGTAAATGAATGTAAGAACAAGACCATAACATTTTTCAGCGAAAACCAAAACAAGGTAAAGAGGGAAATGGAAGTTAAGTGTTTTTCAGGAGCACTATTGGTTTATACAGGTGTATCACCTACTCTCAATTATCTAAGCCCATATAGTCCCTGGTCTTTGTAGCCCTACTCAACATTCACATTTATAATTGTAAGATAGGAACAAAACCTAATCATGTTTCTTGGTCTTAAATTATTCTGTATATCTATATCTGCAACACCTGTTCCCTCCAGGAACTCCTATGCAAGGGGTGGCCATGGCAAAAATCTCTCCACTTATCCCTGTACTTGCATGCCTTCCTCAAATGCAGCATTCTGTGCATTCTTCCACCATTTCCATTTTACTTCCCCAATAAATCCTCCCATTTCAAGAGAAATACTATTAAATTCTGAGGTTAATATGGTGGCAGGACTAAAGTAAAACATTACATATAATGCTTTCAATAAAATTCCCATTTTTTTTAATTCATCATACTGCTAAATTTACAATGACTGAAAGTGAATTACTATTTTCCCTTATCAATGTTCAAACTCAAATACCGAATTTGAATATCAAAGACTTTAGCAATGGTAGTATGTTGTATGGAAACAATAAACCAGAATATAATTAGCAGTTTTATTATCCACAAAATGACTGACCTGATAATGGGGAGGGCTATAAAAACCAAGGAAAATGTTGGATTAATGGAAAAAAATAGATGAAAAAGTCTTTAAAATCAACAGAACCTATAAGACTCAAAACTTCTAGAAATTATAGGCGATCTTATTTAGAACGTGCTTTGGAAATGTTAGTCTGTTAATTGTCCACGTATATTATATTACGGATACTGAGTATGGATAATCTTAGTATCTGAAAATAAACTAAAGCACACAATACTGCATTCAAGTGTAGCGTATTTGTTATGTGGCAATTTACATACCTTAAAGGTAAGCTACCTGTATTTCCTTCATCTTAAACAGATATTCATGTAAGAATCCATATTGACGCTAACAAGCACCTCTTAGCATTACCCTATTCCTGGAAAAGCTTGCACTTAAATGAAATTCTCCTCAGTAAACCCATTACGAGATGAAGGGATATCTTTCTGAATTTCGGCCTACTCACCCTCAGAACCATTTTCATCAATCATTCATGACATGTGCACAAAGACAAATAAATACAAAATGAACAAGATTACAAATTGTTGAATATATAAACAAATATACAGTTCAAAAGTAACTGAGTATGGATAATCTTAGTATCTGAAAATAAACTAAAGCACACAATACTGCATTCAAGTGTAGCGTATTTGTTATGTGGCAATTTACATACCTTAAAGGTCAGCTACCTGTATTTCCTTCATCTTAAACAGACATTCATGTAAGAATCCATATTGACGCTAACAAGCACCTCTTAGCATTACCCTATTCCTGGAAAAGCTTGCACTAAATGAAATTCTCCTCAGTAAACCCATTACAACAAGAGAAATGAAGGGATATCTTCCTGAATTTCGGCCTACTCACCCTCAGAACCATTTTCATCAATCATTCATGACATGTGCACAAAGACAAATAAATACAAAATGAACAAGATTACAAATTGTTGAATATATAAACAAGTATACAGTTCAAAAGTAACATAAAGGCTTTCAATTATTTTGAACTAGAAACATGCAGGCAGAGGGGACATGATGGATTATTTTTAGATATGGTCTAGAGGAGGTATCATACAATATGGGTGTAGGAAGCTCTTAAATTCCTTGAGGTTAATCCCAACTTTGCTGAGGGGGCCATTAGAATGTCTAAATTTGGTGAATCTTCCCTTAATTTGACAGCAGTAAGTTGAGTGTGGGCAATGCATATCATTTAGCGGGGAGCCTCTCTCAACTCTCACTAACATTTGTCTATCAGGATTGTGGACAAAAATAATAATACTCGATATAAAGTACTATATTGTGGAAATACTGAAAATAAAAGAAGAAATATACACAATTACATTGAATCTTGATATCCAGCTGTAAAAGGAAATGGTGGAGGAGGGAAAAAAGGATGAGCAGTGTAGTGGCTATGAATTCTCTGTCTGTCCCCTTTTCCTTCAGTCCATCGTACCACCTCTGCCTTACTCCCAAACCATAGCATAAAAATACAAACATCCTGTCTACTAAACTACAATAACAGACTGCTGCACCACTAAACCACTATAAAAGGTCCTATAATACACCTTTATCTTGGTGTAGAGCATCTCAAGGATGCCAGGCTGAACATACATGGTAGGCCAAAGAATCACTATTCATTGGCTGAAATCCCTCTAAGCTGGTTTACCAGTGTGTACTCCATTAACTACTGATTTCCCAAGTATGGGGCACATTTTATTTGTGAAAATGTTATTTTTACAAATAAAAGTACTGTTCCTTTAAAACACTTTTAAGAAAGCATAATTTTTCGAGGAAAAACACACTAGAGCTGCTCATGAAATTTTCATTTATGCCCTCTTTTACTAGTAATTACACATAGCTTGAATATCTTAAGACAGTTTTAATGCATTATTCAAACTATAAATATACAGAAATCATTTGGTAACTGTGTGACAGACCTTTTAAAGGCCATAACCACATAACTACGGCTTTTTTTAACATGCCCAAGCAAACGTGTGTAATTATTTTGAGGGACGTACCTTCACTAAGGATTTTTTTGGGACACATTAATATGTGAACTTGTTCCTGTTAATCTCTTTTCTACAATAATTCTATTATAAACAGAGATAAATCAACCTGACTCCATGCAAATACCATATCAATTTCAAACACTAATTCTATAAATGAAAATACAACCTAGCATGGTTAGCTCATTACTACAATATACCATTAAGTATTTTGACACCGTTAATATTAACAACAGGATGTTCCCTCAGACTTGAAAAGATTCTCACTTAAAAAAATCCCTCGACTCCAATAAATTAAATAATTAAGCATGCAGTTAATGCTGTAACTTGAACCACTGATAAAGGAGGATCAAAGTCAGGATATCCATCTATCATGCATATTAATTCTCTATGCAAAAGGCTAATCTGGCATCAACACTAAGAAAAAAATAACAAAGCAAATAAATCTCATGCCAGAAGGCCAAGGGATACCCTAAAGGGGGAATCTTTTCTCGCTGTGGGTAATTACATGTATGACCCACAATATCTCATGTTGACTACGTCTTATTTATTAATCTTCTATCTCTAGTAATTAAAGATGCTTTTACAGGCTTTTATCTTCCTTGGATGGCAAGAAATAAATCTGTCCATCCTTACATAAACGTATGCTAATCTCCCGATATGGTATGAAAAATCTAAGACATCAAGCCCTTCATTTCACAACTATTAACCAAGCATCGACAAGAAATGCATGTGAAGAAACATTAAAATGAAGCAAGATTGTTGTCCCGTGAAGGGCCATGATGAAACACAAGGTTCCTACGTGGATATCCTCTTGTTTTGCCAACAGACAGGATGTAAACATTGCCTGACATCAATACCATAGCACGGCAAGCAATCTCTTAGTACTAACCATACATCAACACACCCTAACTACTACTTATTTGTTTGGTGAGTGTACAAAATACATCTTGACAGTTTCTTGAATACACAAACATCACAATATTGAATGTAGTGAAGTTTCAATCTTTCCGGGAACCACACTCACGTCCACCATCCTCGCGTGCACAGCGTTCGAACTACGTGTAAAATTTTATTATTTCATCTATCAGAAAATATACAATTTTTGATATAAATCTTGAAAACAAAAATATAACTATATGGAAAAGTCTATTTTAGATGATTATTCGTAAGAGAAAAAAGTGCAATATGTGTTTTGAAGTTTCGAACGCCATTGACAAGTCCATTTTAAGACTGGTTAAGACTTGGATTAACAAAACTGCTACAAATCTACAGCCAAAAACAGATTATATGGCTAATACAGAATGGCATCATGATAAACACTTTTACGAAAGAGCTTAGGAAACTGGAACCGACCGACCGAATGAATAAATTTAATCGTAGGAAGAAAGAAATAACTCCAAAGAAGTGACATGATATAAACTGATTTGTAAGGTTAATGTGAGAGCACCACTCTGCTGGTGAAGGTGGAGTAGGACTGATCTTACAATGATCTTACCAGAGGAAAAACGACTCGGTTTCGTTTCCATGAATATGAATTGCGAAAGTTAAGACCCAGCAAAATATATCCTGAGTAGTTTTACGTATATACAACATCACAACTAAGCCTTAGAAAGTATGGTCAGTCTGTTCATTGCTTGATTAAATGATTTTACACGGCTTGTTTATACAATGAATACAGTACATTGTAGCAGCAAAATGGATCAACAAATATAAAAAAAGAGAATATTACCATGAGGCAGCATACCTCACCATAGTATATCATGGTGCTTTGTGTCTTTAACCAGAACACAAATTTCCTGTAGCGTTCTGCCGTTGGCTGCAGGGGCTCCCGTGCCACATAAAGCCATCATTATAGGAAATAAATAACGATGCTTGAAGGTTGTGTAATGACGGAAATTGGAACAACTTCCTGGTCTGATGTTTTAGTGTTTACAAAAAATCTTACTCTGATGACAATTGTCATATATATATATATATATATATATATATATATATATATATATATATATATATATACATTTATATCTATTCATTTATTATATTTTGTCGCTGTCTCCCGCGTTAGCGAAGTAGCGCAAGGAAACAGACGAAAGAATGTCCCAACCCACCCTTATACACTGTAAATACATACACGCTCACACACGCACTTATATATATCTATATATTTCAACGTATACATACATATACAAACACAGACATTTACATATATACGCGGGGAAATAAAACACAGGTTCCCAAGTGCACTTTCGTGCAATAACCACATCATCAGGGGAGATACAAGAAATATAACAGTCAGTTGACATATATATATATATATATATATATATATATATATATATATATATATATATATATATATATATATATATTACGCATTTTACATAGAGGTATGAAAAACGCCTACTTTCTACCCGTACAGTTTCAATTGATTTTCATACTAATAATTACATAAGTTTCCGCCCTGCTGGCCTCTGGAAAGATGGCCTTTGTAAGGATTTGATACTGAGATATAAGTATAATCAGGTTTTTGTTCTTTCACAATGTTATTGTATAAGGAAAAACAATGTAAGAGGTAAAATATTGTTAGTTAAAATCGTGTTCAGGTAACTAACAAAAGTAGATTTTTCGTTTCAGAAATGAAAAGTACTTGAACGTTCTTTTTCTTTTTTGCTAAGTAGTTACATATCATTTTATACTTCAGCAATTAGATTTGTCGTTTGCGAAACGTATACGATGACTGGAGGGGAAAAAACTATCGTCTTTTTTCCTTTGTCAGCCAGCTTGATATTTCTGAGCGAGTGGGGTAAGAGGTTAAAAGGAAATCGCTGTAGCTTAGATATGAAGCATAATGCGTTAAAAAAAACCCCTTAATCTGCAGTACTCCAGCGAAAGGCTCAGTAAGAGAGAGAGAGAGAGAGAGAGAGAGAGAGAGAGAGAGAGAGAGAGAGAGAGAGAGAAGGGTCCGGGTGGCTATTTCCACCCCTAACGGTTTATAGCGCCGTCAGTCACGGCCCACATTAGTCTCCCGCGTAAATATTTACCGAAACCTCTTGGCATGAGCCTCATTAAGCTGGGGGTACTGTGTCTGCAGGGCCTAGGGCTGGGTGTGAGTACTGTGTGCAGGGCCTAGGGCTGGGTGTGAGTACTGTGTGCAGGGCCTAGGGCTGGAGTGAGTATTGTGTGTCTTGGCCTATGGCTGGGTGTGAATACTGTGTGCAGGGTCCAGGGCTGGGTGTGAGTACTGTGTGCAGGGCCTAGGGCTGGGTGTGAGTACTGTGTGCAGGGCCTAGGGCTGGGTGTGAGTACTGTGTGCAGGGCCTAGGGCTGGGTGTGAGTACTGTGTGCAGGGCCTAGGGCTGGGTGTGAGTACTGTGTGCAGGGCCTAGGGCTGGGTGTGAGTAACGTATAATCTCACAGTTCGGCTGAGAGACGAGGGAGGTCCTATAGCCTTGTGTCTGGTGGAATCAGACGAGATTCTTCGACGTGAAAATAATTTCTTTTTTATGATAATGTAGTTATTGTGGAACTTCCGAATTAGGTTTTGACAACACCCTTCTTACCAATGCAAGCTCCAAGTACATATCATTACTTTGCATACATGAAAATAAGGACGAAAATTCTTGCTGGGAAAACGGAAGACATAAACATTAAGGTTGGGTGTTAAACTTGGTCTGTATTTATCCGGAAAGAGACAAGTTTGGTAAATTAGCGGGGAAGTTTGCTTGCGTGCAGCCCACACTAACCTGTGTGATAAAAGTCATAAAGGCTCCTCCAAGATTTTAGGAGCGGTTCTGGGAAATCTTAAGAGGCGAAATGCTGTAGGATGTCGAAAGCTTTGAGAAGAACCAAAGAACTTAAAGCTTCCTGAACGGAAATGACCACCTTATATATGTTATTCTTAGTGTCATGTATGTATGTAGTAGGAAAACATACACACTATTCTTTTTCTTATCCAGTGATTTAATGATGCTGACGATACTGGGAGGAATAGAAAACTATGAAATATATTTATATCCATTTCCTTATAATCAAACAACGAGGTGTATGACGAAAAAGATATTATGAGGTAAAACGTAAAGCCAATACGGCAGCCCCATGTGTTTACAACACTGTAGTGACCTCCATGTGATACACATCGCTCATGACACCTGTGATTTTATTTTTTAAAGGAAACTGGAAAATTAGATGCTTCAGCAGACGATGGAAATCTACGTGTTTATATATAGAGAGAATAAGTAGCTAGTTAAGAGAAGCCCTGAAACTACTATCAAGGGATGTGTAACTCAGAGAGACTCAGAGAGAGAGAGAAAGAGAGAGGCAGAACATTAGTTTCGTATCCTTTGATGTCATGCATCAAAGGATGCTCACCATATATGGAAATATTACACACACGAGACCGAGCACTTACGGACCACACACTTGACACTGTAACAAACAGGAAGTCAAACCCCTCCATGTCTGGGTGCAGGAAGATAATATTTCAAAGCTTCTGTCAAGATCATTTTATGAAAGTAAGGGAAATATGATTCTTCCAAAATTACACCTTCACTGCTTTTTAAGTTGTCACTCAGTCCAATGATTAATATTCCATGAAGTATAGCTTTATGAAAAATAGAAATCACAAACTCGTAGCTCTCAAAAACATACCATTTCCAAAATTGTAGATTCAAGGGTACTGGACGTCGTCTGTCCGAACACTCACATGAATCCAGGACGCTGACTGAGGAAATTATAAATAAAAAGTCTTGAGAACTTGTTTGGATTTCTTAAACGATGGGAGTTCTGAGAAGTGGGGCTTGTATGTTCGGGGTAGGGGGGAGGGTGGAGATCCAAGAAGTACTGGCAGGTACAAGTGATCCAATTAGCGAGCAGACTCGGAGCAAGAGGAGAGAGAGAGAGAGAGAGAGAGAGAGAGAGAGAGAGAGAGAGAGAGAGAGAGAGAGAGAGAGAGAGAGAGAGAGAGAGAGACTACCCCCCCTCACCTGCTCAGGTTTAGTGAGACATAATGAAGATGAAAAGAAATATATTGGGTAAAACATCCTCCTTAAATTGCTGGCGACTGGCTTTGCAATGGCAACCATCAAACAGGTGCAGTTTATTGTATACCTTTCACAAGTGTTACGTAAATAAGACCCAAGTATCATTCGTAGAACGCCAGTACGCCACACAATAGACGAATTAGGGACCTGCATTAGGCAGGTACGTAGGTCTTTCATTTACGCTCAAGTCCCGCGTAGATTTTGCTCCTGAATGGACGAGTAACAAAAGCGGTTGAAACTATTGTTGAGTATATAAATTTCAAAGGAAAATGCAACTGTCACGTCAACTGTTGGCGGGTGACGGTCAGCTCTGATGTAAACTACTGATGGATGAAGGTCACCAAGAAGGACTTCACGTTCCATCAATATGGGAAGTGAAGGAACCCAACCAAACCTTCTTATGTGAGCTGAGGATACTTGAAAAGCAGGATTTGCTGCAACAAACAAAAGAGCAGCGGCCGATCTGAGAAATCATGTGGATCTTTTATTTTTGTCAGATGAGAATGTCTTTACGACCTTCAACATCCTGATGTTTATGTGATTTTCTTCTTTTCTTTTCAGTTAACCGAAGGATAATGATGTCTTCCAACGTGAAGGCAGAGGAATACAGAGTTTAAACCTCCCCTCAATTAACCCGACACATCTGAAGGAACGAACACAGCGTATGACCAGCCAGCAGTGAATTTACCGCCCAGAAATATCGACCACAGTTGGTCAACACTGCGTTCACTTGATGGGCGAAAGGATCCAACTCTCCCCCACGCGACCACGGCAAGATCTAAGCTTGACCAAATCTTGATAATTATCTTGCGGGTTTAGCTAACATGTTTACATCTGACGTTACGATGAGATATGCAAATTCAGGGGGACAAGTTTGGATACTTCAAAGCTGTCAACAAACACCTGAAGTATTCTTCCTTATTCTTCACAAAAGTTTTGCGTATGGAAAATCGGGCCGAATTTCTCCGTACTGAAAAACATTTTTATGTACTTCAGATCTGTTGATCTTCCGTCTTTGAGTAAAGGAAAACAAGGGAACTAGAAGGGAAAATTGTCCTACCTGACCGTCTTTTGAGTCAAATGCAAAGTCAATGGTCGAATACTCTCTCTTGCCCCCCCCCCTCCCTCCCCCCAGATGACATAAACATACCAACGCAAATCTTGAACCTCAGACACCGAGACATGAAAGGTCATTTAGGGGAGTTTCCACCGCCTTCAGCATCAGTCTGAATCCAGCCAGATGAAGCCTGATATTGCTGCCGAGAACTTGGGAGAGGCGATGAGGTTCTCAGCAAATGAACCATCCACGGCGGGGAAATGAACCGTTCGAGCAAACGAACCATCTGGGCAAATGAACCATTCGGGCAAATGAAGCAAAAAAATAAGAGAGAGAGAGAGAGAGAGAGAGAGAGAGAGAGAGAGAGAGAGAGAGAGAGAGAGAGAGAGAGAGAGAGAGAGAGAGAGAGGATTCCTGCAGAGATTTTTACAGGGAAATAGGATGACTTTCAAAGACTCTCCTTTTATTCGAGGCCGGAGGAAAGGAAGGGAGGAAAGGGGAAGGGAGGGTGGATTGGGTGGAAAGGGGAAGGGAGGGTGGATTGGGTGGATAGGGGAGGGGTGGGTGGATGGGTGGAAAGGGAAGTGAGGGGGTGGGTTAAACAATGTCTAAATCAAGGGGATAATTCCTAATTGTCTTATGTAAGATGTGTAGGAGCACATTGGCAGGTACTACATGACAACAAGAATGATGGTGTAAGGACCATCATACTTCCCAGGATGACTCTGGTTACCATCATTACTGATGTTGTGTCTTGGAAGAAAACGTAGATCGGGTCAGTGAGTTGCCCCAGCTATAGTCTCATAACTTCTCGTGACCGTATTTGTAATTGAGTGTGATGTACACGCTCTTTAATCCACACTGATCCACACTTACACTCTTACGTTTGCACTTATTGATTTTCTCTTTCTCCAAAAATACACACAAACAAATATACAAATACACACATACAAACTTAAGCATATACATACATACATACATGCGTACGAACCGATACAAACATAGATACAGACACAAAGCCTTTTAAACATACAGAAAGACAGAAACTCATACACAAAAAACAAAATCTAATCCTAAGATTCTACCTCCAATACAGAGCAAGAATAAGCCCAGAAAACGAAAGCTGGGATAAAAGAGAAGAAAACGGGATTTTTCGGAGGAATCCGAAGCCTCGGACCGAACCAGATCAGATGTTTTGCTTGGCAGAGCACCACGTGGTGTGCTAGAGCACAGTAGAGCACCACGTGCTGTGCTAGGGTAAACAGCTCTGTGAGGGAGAGCAAATTAGAGAAACTAGAGGATGTATAGAAGAATGTAGGCAAGTAATGTGCGGGAGATGGTGTAAAAAGGACTGTTATAATACAGGAGGCGTAGCTGAATGGAATACGTAAAGTGGTGGAATCTGTTAAGGCTAACACACTCGCCATATACCGGATAATGGGTTAATTACACGTAGGGAAATTGCACACACACACACACACAACAGTTCACATTCGAACTGAAACAAAAACACGCTTGCAATCTCTCACAAAGACACATAAATATAGATTGAAACATACACACACACACACACACACACACACACACATACACACACACACACGCACACACGCACGCACGCACTTGCCCAGAATTCTATCCCCCACACACAGAAAAAATCAGGCTTCCAAAAGCCAAAAATGCTTTCAAAACTGCACTGGGACATGGCTCGCCCACTAGGCACATCACGTTGCCCGATAGAGAAAATAAAAAAAATCATATTACAATATACGGAATATTTTGGATGTGTCCGGATAATATTGGAAAACGATGCTTCATTTAATGTTTATCTGAACGGAAAGATATTTATGTTATCCACGGCATAGTTATCTTTATTTACCATATATATATATCCTTATGGCTATATGTGCATCAATATTCATTGGACAGTCAATGAGGAAACTATTTCCAGGTTCTGAAGTCGCTTGGGAAAAAGGGGGTGGGGGGGGGTTGTGGGGGTGGGGTTGTGGGGGTGGGGTTGTGGGGGTGGGGTGGGGTGGGGGTGGGGGTGGGGGGAGGGTGGGGGGGGATGATCTCTTCTCAACTCCCCCAACTCCTTAACTTGTGGTCGGCGGAGCGTGGAACAAAAGGCCTCGCCTCCATGCACCTGCCCGACCATCACAGTCTGCTGTTCCGGAAACAATAGACCAAATGTTTGTCATAATTAAGAAAAAAAAAAAAGAAAAAGAAAATGGGGTGTGGGTGTGGGGGGGGAGAGGGGGTGGGAGGGAGGGGAGGGGGAGTCACTATGACGAGGGCACGTGCATCCGTGTCTCGCTCTGCCTTTCACAGTTAATAAAAAGAAAAGAAAAAAAAAAACCCGATACTGAGAATGCTCCGGATCATGACGGAAACAAACAAACAAACAAACAAAAAGAAAACGAATATTTGACTTATCTGGTCGGCAACGACAAGAAAAAAAAAGAAAACTTTTGCTAATCTATTGTGTGTGTTGCCGTACCTGCTACCTAACAAATAATATGACTAAGTGCCGTCCGTAACGACCCCCAACACCCAGAGTCGAACGTGGACCCGGGAATGTGAATTCTAGCAGCTCTTGCGCAACCACTCCACGATCACACCTTCACTACATACAAGAAAATAGATTACCTCGTAATTTCTTACTTTTCTGTAAATTTTTTTGGATCATTTTTTGGGAGGGGAAAAAGGAGGAGCTCAATTCTTCACTGAATGAGTAGAAAAAGGAATAGAATAGCATTATAAAGAATGCGATAAAAGAATATGATTATTCATAAGAGTCAGAATTTTCCCTCATGCTTGCGTGGAGGTTCGTGGGGGCTGGGGAGGCCCCACACACCCCTGCCTTCCTGGGTTCGTTCTCCAGAGCAAAAGTGAATCACCATTTGTGTGCATTAACTTTCGAGACGGTTCGCTGCAGGGTCTCGCGGAGAGATAGATAGATAGATAGATAGATAGAGAGAGAGAGAGAGAGAGAGAGAGAGAGAGAGAGAGAGAGAGAGAGAGAGAGAGAGAGAGAGAGAGAGAGGCGCGGAGAGAAAGTCTGCCTCACTCATGGAATGAATCTGTCGGTAGGAGTAAGAAAATGAATATGTATGTATATCAGTACATTCCTGCTACAGATGCTTTCTTACGAGGCCGCGCGGACCCTGGGAGAGATATTGTGGATCACTTGCTTTCGTACTCAGTATTGTGAGTGAGGTAAGTATCCTCAGGACGTCTGGAAATGAGATAAACTTCCGTCCTGTTCAGAAAGTAATTTTGTTTCCTTGAGACGAGTCGACTGATTTATTAATGGAAATTAGTTCTTTTTTTTTCTTGGAGGGATGTGGGGGGAGGTTGAGTGATTAATGGTGATCATTACGTGTTGGTTGATGGTTTATGGTCAGTAGTGCTACCTGGTTGATGGTTTATGATCAGTAGTGCCACCTGGTTGATGGTCCACACCCATGAGTAACTATGGTTAATTAGTTTATCGTTTAATGATGTCAGAGACTACACTGGTCATCGAGCGGTGGCTGGTTGGCTGGTTGGATAGTTAGGGTTTATGGCCGTTCATCAGCCAGGGTCATTAAGGATGTTAAGGTCAAGTTATAACCACCAAAAGTTGAATACCTTCGTCAGGTGTTCAGGAGAAGTAGGATCCTACACACCCCTACGGGTCGGTGATGGTGGCAGTAGGTGGAAAGAGACCAAACCACAACACAATCTCTTGGTTACTGGATGCTGGGAAAGTTTTTTTTCTTTTTTTTGGGGGGGGGGGGTGGAGATGAAGAATCTGGAAGAGGATGTGGTGTGTTGAGGCGGTGTTGGGTGTGCGGGTGGGTAGGTCAAGATAGGGGGAGGTAAAAAAGAAGGAAGAAATGTAGGCAACAGTTCCCAGGATGTCCCCCATCGCTGGGCTTCAATAACTAGTTAGTACCTACTGATGTGCGACACATTCTGGGGAACGGGATGACTTTGATGGCCTCTGAGGAATGAGTGGCCAATTCTCTCAATGGTTATTTGTGAATGCTTCCACTAACGCCTCTGGGAGCCTCATTGACCTACTAAATGAAAGTGAATTGGCCATTAGCTAATGTTTAGATTGAGAAGTAAACTGACTCTGCTTTTCCATCTATATGTACATTTTTTTTTTCTAAGTTTTATTCGTCTCAGAAAAGTCAAAAACCACGTCTGCGGAGTGGAGATTGTGCCGGACATTTTCTGTAAGTTTTCACAAGTTAGTGCATGGTTGATGAGGTCATGCATAACACAAGGGAATAATTACCATATGCGTCACACGATTTTTTTCATGGCCTCCATCATCATCATCATCATCCTGCTAATGATCCAATATTTCCTCGGAATGCGATAAGACTTTTACATATTTTCAGTTGGATTTATATCATCGTTACTGATAAGACTGGAAAATCTTATCATATTAAAAAGCATTAGATAACCACTCTATTGTTCATCTTGACCTACATACATAATAGCACAATAACACATCAGACACATCCTGCGTGGCTACTAAAAGACCGTATGTCTGTTTCTCCGAATTACTCCTTACCAGTGAGTTACAGTGCGAGGTTTTGTATTACGGAACATTAATTTATTCAGTAGTCACACTGTTTATACATTCAATTACTCGCACAGTATCAATTTCCAATCCATAAGCACTGGTAGTGTGAAATAAAACAGGTCAATTCAAGCCAGCAATATATCTTTCGTAAAAATTCCAACCAATATCAGGTTTTATTGACTATGTAAATCTGGAGGGCTGGAAACGCAAGATACCAAAGGAGTTCAGAATAAAAGTGGTACGTATGTATTGGGAGAGGACGAATGATAAAGATTTATCGACGAAAAACGTCTTTTTAGGAAGGTATCGTCTCGAGTACCTTAAAACGATTGTTGAATGTTAACTGGGTCGGAATTGTCTCCATCTGGTTCGAAATAATGTCTCGTTTACTTCGAAATATTGTCTGACCTGGTACGAAACATTGTTTCGCCTGGCTCGGAACAGTGGCACAATTATTCTGAAACAGCTTCTGGCTCATTTCGAAACACTGTCTAACCTGAGCCAAAACAATGACACCTGTTTTGAAACTGATTCAATTGGTTCGAAATATTGTTTCACCTGATGGGAAACAATGGCTCAACTGTTTCGAAACACTTGCTCATTTAGTTCAAAATGGTATCCCACCTGGGTTGAGACGTTTCACTATCGCCATTCTGAATCTGTATGAAGAAATTATTTACACCTTTGAAATCGCATCACAGATCTGAATTTTACCTCGAAAAATACAATTTGACGATCAGGCTGCATAGTTTATACCGTGAACAATATCTGTATAAACCTCAACGGTTATATATAGCCATATTTCTCTTTATGATTTCCCTCTTTCATCCGAAGCAGTATATGAACACTACGTTTGGTTCGTTAGATGCCAGCTGATAAACCCACGAGGAGGGGGGGGGGGAGGATTACGTTGTCTAAGGCATTAAGGAACGAGATTTGGTTCCGCCAACCCTGCTCTGTGTGTGGCTTGACACAGTCCTGCAGCTTGTACTAAGCTGTGTCAGATGCTCGACCTCTCTGCTGATAAGCACAGGATAATGACGCGTAATGACTCGTTATCATAATTGCTTCTAGTTTCTCATGTGTGACAAAGTCAATCCTAATCAAACCACTGTGCAGGTGCCAGATCAACCACGGCTACATCATCGTCAACGAAAAACAAAACAAAACAGTCACGTCGAAGAACAGTTTGAAACAAAAGGGGTCCATCATTACTCTGCTCCTGTTCTGAGTGCAAGCTCAAATCTTGTGGTGCCTCGTAAGAGAGGTTACTGGGGGTTGTAGAATCAACCATATATAGTCAAAGACTTGATGAATATCAAGATGAGGATGAAATGCTTCACATGCCAACTATGACAGTCTTTTGTCATGGGTTCAGCATCGTCTATATGTAGAGGATACGATGAATCAGTTCTCGCTAAGCATGTTTGACACGAACCTTGACTCGAACATGCAGGTCAACTTTCATCTTAAAAAGTTATTTCTTTTAATGTCTCAAAATAATACGTGAAAATCAATCAAACTCCGAATTCTAAATACCTGACAACTTTTCATCCTCATATTGAAAAAAAAAACACATTTCCTAAGTCTAAATAGGATGTATGTACATAGAAAAACCAATCTGAATATCAAACACCCAAACAATCAGTTTTTAACGAACGTCGATTCACAAATGACATATATAAACAACTATTACCTTGTGCTTCTCTATATATACATAATGGATATACATCATACCTCATTTGAATCTTCGATATAGATATGCTTATTGAGCTTTTGATGTATGCGTAGGGAAGTACTAAAGCCAAAATCACATTTGCTCTGTTTATTTTCAACGGAAGCTGATACCTTGATGGGATGAGTCCGAAACTCGCGTTTCATAATGTGTCGTCTACGGTGACGTTACTAATAATCTTAGTTATGTTATATATTCACAGATGGCGCGCGCTCACTGTCACACGTCCCTATAATTCTTTAGATGACGTATACGCTCAAAGTTTCCGATTTACACCAAAAGATGGCGTTCATGCCTCTTAAAGTTGCAGTGGTATAAACACGACACTCATGCAATATGTGCTCATAGCTGGCGTTCACAACCAACAAAGGTACTATTATGAACGACACATAGAATACTAATCCTAGTTTTCTTTCCTTTTGCTAAATTGAAAATCTCGCGCTTTTTACAAGATATGCTGAGCTTTAATTGATTATTTCTGTTTCCTAGATTAGAAATACCTTCTGCTGTAAGAGCCTGTTTTTCCCTTATCAAATTTCTTGTTTACAAGAACTTAGGAGAAAACAGACGAGGAAGTTTTAACGCATCGCTGTTTTACGAAAAATATGCCGTTTTTAGCAAACATTTCGTTCTACAGACTACGTAATTTGTGTATAAAGGTACACACACACACACATTATATATATATATATATATATATATATATATATATATATATATATATATATATATATAGATATATTGCTTTGCCTTCCTCTAGCACGTCGCTTGCGCTCAGACAAACCCCATGTCTGTTATTTCACCGCCATATTCGCCCGTCAGTTGACCACTAACGCGGTGGCTCACCACCGCCACAAAAGAGGTGAGAAAACTGTAACAAGATCGTCATCTTTACACAAGAGCTTCGCGTGGCCGCATCATCTTGCGTGTGGGGGGGGGGGGGTGTCCTTTCATTGGGGCTGCTTGCTGTGTACCAGGAGGTGGTGGGTGTGGTACGCTGTGTACCAGGAGGTGGTGGGTGTGATACGCTGTGTACTAGGAGGTGGTGGGTGTGGTACGCTGTGTACCAGGAGGTGGTGGGTGTGGTACGCTGTGTACCAGGAGGTGGTGGGTGTGGTACGCTGTGTACCAGGAGGTGGTGGGTGTGGTACGCTGTGTACCAGGAGGTGGTGGGTGTGGTACGCTGTGTACCAGCTGGTGGTGATTCAGTGGAGGTTTAATGTGATGTAAAGACGTAAAGACCATTCTTGTCTAGGTGTCTGGGAAGCTCAGGGTTTTGGCGTATACAAGTATGTGGGTGTGTGTGTGTGTGTGTGAGGGGGGCAAAAATGGGTATGCTTAATGGTATAGCATATCCGACGGTGGTGTGTGTAAGTGCGAGGCGCGGTCATGCATAGATTGGAAAAGGTGCAGAAGAGGATTGATGTGTCGGAATGAGATGACTTGAGGACAATACAGGATTTCGTAGCAGTTCACACCCTTACACTCGGCCCATACCACAAGCTCCTGCCAACAGCACAAGCTTCTGCCCACACTACAAGTCACATTGCCTACACCAAAAGCTCTTGACCACAGCACAAGTCACATTTCCCACACCACAAGCTGCTGCCCACACTACTAAGTCGCTGCCCAGACCCAAACCTACCATAAGGCACTTCCCATGATCTCCTTGTCCTCGAGTTAAGCGTACTTAAGAGGGACGAGACCCAGGAAAGGTGAAATACCGCGCAAGAGCACGGGAGGCCGAGGGAGCGAGCGAGGAGGGAGGGAAGGAACGAGAGGGAGTAGTGGCAACCCAGCCGCCAGTCAGGCTACAGTCGCCTCGGCCTCAGTACGCTGCCAGTAGCTAGGTACACCACCTCTCTCACGACGGCTGTGACTGGGAGGAGCTTCGAACTCGACTGAAAGAACCTCCGAGGCGGTGGACTTCGATGTGACTCGCTGATGCTTTTCCCGATCGTTTATTACTGAAAAGATTCGTGAGGATCGTTGTTCAGGACCTGCCACGAAGAAGCGGGGGATGATCGAGACATCGAACTCGACTCAAGAACCTCCGACGCGGTGGTCTTCGAAGTGACTCATTGATGCTTCTCCCGTTCGTTCATTACCACGGCTGAAAGGATTCGTAAGGACCGTTATTCAGGCCTGTGACGAGGAAGTAGATGGTTGGGTAATCGCGGGGATAAGGTTGGAAGCCTGTGATTGGTGGTGGGATACACCCTATTCCTTTTAAGTCTTCGAATCTCATGTCATGAGTTCCCTTTATGTTGTGTGCTGGAGACGACGTCTGACCTTGTTTATATCTGGTGTAGGTCACTTAAACCACACCGCCAAGAGAACGATGGTGCGTATTAGCTGGAATGATCATTATTCATCTAATCATGATCATCTATGAATAATGACCCAATAATCAAATCTTTTCTATCACGCTAATGCCATTCATATTCTCGGTGAGGTTGCAAAGACATCGTATTACGAACTTCTAAATCCCAGTTCTCAAGACCACACATACAACTGGTTGTTTAGATGACCTGGAATCTCATTTACGTATATTACACACGTAAGGTAACCCAGACTACTGATATTACTACATCTCCGACTGCAATCACATGTCAAAATAAGTAGGTGCTTACGCTTTACAGATATTGATATGAAACAATAAGAGAGCAACTGTGGATCATTGAGTTAGCGACTGAACGAGGAGCATCGAGCTATGGGGTTGAATGGACAGAAACCCCGTGAGGAAGGAAGCTCAAGTTCCCCATATACTGCAGTATATGGGGGGAATATAGACGCAGCAAACATCATTAATCACCTTCCGAACTCTCGTCCCTCACTGTCCCCGAATGAACGAGAGAAATCCTACACAGCCACATTCCATACCCAATGAAGAAAACGAGAATTGACGGTTGAATTAAGAGAATCCGATACTCTAGGTTGAGCCTGACAACAAACACGTTGAGTCAAGCAACAAGATCACATAAAGCAAATTTAAGGTACAGGAAATTTCACCCGAAGCACATAGGAACAAAGAACGAAACAAAAGAACAATGATTATCTCTTATCTCTCATTAATAAAGTGAGGTATATAACCGACCATACATCCAGGTAGAGTTACCCTTACCTGTGATAAGGGTTCTCATCTGCGAGAAGCCTAGGTAAGGTTAATTATGCTGCGAGATAAGATAAGAGATACAGGCTGTGGAGAGATAGTCCGGCCGGGTGTGGAGAGGTATGTGTTGGAGAGCTGTTGCAGTAGCCAGGCTGGAGAGGCCGTAGATAAGAATGAAGTGCCGCAGGTGTGGAAACGGGCGGACAGACATCACGAATGACGCAAAGTGGGAGTGGAAAAAGGATTCGTGGTTCTGAAGGAGTTAGTGAGACGTGTGGTACGTTCGTGTGCGTGTGTAGGTGTGTGTGGCGAGAGGCGGTTCGATCCACGAAGTGGGACAAGCACTAGATAATATAGAACATAGAACCAATAGAAAATAAAGAACATAGAAGAAAATAAGAATGCTTAAGAATAACTAATTAAGATTATGAAGGAACAGAACCTGACAAATCATGATATTACTGAAAACAAACATTTCTTCATTACGACTGAACACGGTGGGGAAGACATTATGAGCGAAAAAATATAGTAATAAAATAAGTGATAAAGGACTATTCATGATGAAAGTAAAAGACTGAAGGACAAAAAATGATAAACCTAATAATGACAATACCAGAAATAGCCGTCGCTTTTATGAAGGACTAGATCGTGAAAGAGAGTTTGAGAAGGAAAGCAAACCAGTTCGAAAATGGAGACGATAGAATTTCGGACAACGAACTTCCTAGCATTATCAGAGGATGCGAGGAATGAGAGCGAACTCATCCTGAACCTCTGCGACCCGAACGATTCTACCCCGTTCCATGTGAAGCTTGGCGCTGCCTGTGACATCTGCAACGAGAGTCAGGTGTTGAGGTTGTGGCAACACGGGGTGTGTAACCATCCACCCAGCCCGGGGTTCGACACCTCAATATACTTCTTCTACATCACCATACTGGTGTTTGCTGTACTGGGCAACTCGATCGTCGTCTACGTCGTGTGTTCTTCCGCCAAGATGCGGACCGTCACCAACTACTTCATCGCTAATTTGGCCGTGGGTGATCTCTGCATGGCCATCTTCTGCGTCCCCTTCTCTTTCTTGAGCACCTTGATCCTCAAGTACTGGCCCTTCGGAGGCGAACTTTGCGTCACCGTCAACTACCTGCAGGCCGTCTCCGTCTTCGTCTCGGCTTACACCTTGGTAGCCATCAGTTTCGATCGCTACTTGGCCATCATTTATCCCCTGCGACCCCGTATGACTAGGTTCCAGGCGAAGGTCATCATAGCCGTGGTGTGGCTGCTGTCTCTCGCCACAACCCTCCCTGTGGCGCTGTACTCGAGGCTCTTCACCCCGGACTTAAACTTTTACAGACTCTTTGGTCAACAGGTGTGTATAGAAGACTGGGGAACCTCTCAAGCCGAGAATGAATCCCGTATGGCCTACAGCGTGGCCTTGATGCTCCTCCAGTACTTCTTACCCCTAGCAGTCCTCGTCTTTACCTACACCAGGATCGCCATGGTAGTCTGGGGCAAGAAGAACCTAGGGGAGACCCCAGCCAGGACTGACAGGATCGCCAGGAGCAAAAGAAAGGTAAGACGGAGCGAGAAGGCAAGTTTAAGCCTAGTCGTCTAGATCAAGCCTAGCCGTCTTTTCCGTGGGCGTATTTCTCTCTTTCTGCAGAGACAGAGCGGAGGAATTTTTGCTTTGCATGATACATCAGACCGTTGAAAAAACAAAACCCTAACACATCTCATAATACTTAGAATATAGACAGTGAATTCACAGCATACACATAAAGTATCGAACACTATAATCTTTGTGTTATAGAATCTATTCATACGATTCATCAGCAAAGTGGGATCGAGTATAAGTAAAACCAAAAAGAAAAAATTATAGTTTATTCTAATCCTATCAAATAGTATCCTCTCCTACAATCCTAGCCCTTATAAACTACACATCATAAACCCCTCCACTGAAATTCATTGGACAAAAAATGTAAACGTGAAAAGGTTCATAATAGCATTATAAAGCGATTAAATCTTAAGAATCAAATCATGGAAAAAAAAAAATCTCGTCATATCATGTACGAGTATTGAACACTTCTTGACTAAGCTTAAATAATACTTATACACAGTTGCTTTGGAATAATATGTTCGGGGCTGCGAGAAGCGTCGGCTCCAGTCCGCTCCGGGGAGGGTGTAGCCATCGCTCGCGGTCGTAGGAAGGGTTTTATTGATACATTCATCGTCGAAAGTGGGTGACTAACAGCGACTTAAAGCTTAGCCAGCTTAACTTAGGATTAAGCGCTACTGTGTGAGGAAACTGATACGAGAGATGTTCATATCAAAATCCTTTATAGATTTCATGAATTCTTTCTTTTTCAAGATAACCTAAAACTACAATTAATCTTAACTAAAATTATCTGGGTTGAAACTCAAGCCTACTCTGTCAGTCATCCATACTCAATGCGATCGAACTAAACGTTATCTAGATTATACTGGATTTAATAATACGATTTTAGGAATGAAAATGTTGGTTCTCATAACTCAGTTCCTGGTGGTTGTCGTGGGGTTTCTATCGCTTGGTTTTCGCTTATTTTCCCTGTGGTTTGTACCACTGGCCATCGTGTGAAAATACATGGAGTGGAACATCTTGTAGGGCCATTGGCGACTGTGGTGGAACAGCGATAGAAAAGGTACTCAGTCTAAGTATTCCTATCCCATCCCTTCTGTGTAAACGGAAGAGAAATATTGAAGATAGATTAGGAAGAAATGTAAAACGCAGGTTTTAGTATCACAGGAGAGGAATTTACAGGATGAGGAGGGGGTGACCCTTGTTATAATAGTTTTATGAGAGAGAGAGAGAGAGAGAGAGAGAGAGAGAGAGAGAGAGAGAGAGAGAGAGAGAGAGAGAGAGAGAGAGAGAGATGTAATGATACCGACCATGCTAATTAAGCAGGCACTCGTTCGTAGATTAGAATTAATTACTGAAAGGTTTGACATATATTGAAATGTCACTGTAAATAGAATTTGCAATGAGCGATAGGTGCCTAGCGCTGATGATTACACTGATTTGCCCGGCAGCGCCGCCATCAACCGTTCCTGAATCTATATTGCAGCAGGACAACACGGTATGTAACACGCATTCTTTGTTAATTATACAGAAAATAACCGAAAGATTATATATATATATATATATATATATATATATATATATATATATATATATATATATATATATATATGATTCTAGATGAATATGAAAGAAAAGATAAAATTATAATTTCTTTTTATACCAAACAAGAAATGAAATTTAATGGAAAATGCGACTAGAAAAAAAAAAATTGCAATGCCCAAAGATTTTTTCCCCAAATTTTAATTTTTTGAGAATTTGTAAATTTCAGTGATTTTTTTTTTTCATTTTTGTTCACTTTAGCGTAAAGGTGACGTCAGCTGCAAGCCACGCTCCAGCAGCGACCATAAGGGCAGCGCACACCGTGTAATGGGTGAAGCATTTTACCTTCTGTGGGGTGAGAGAGAGGCCGGGTGTGGGGGGTGGGGGCAAGGGAGGGGGTTAATAAAGGTATATAGATTTTGCGTCGGGTACGAAGTAGCTTTGCTTTGTTTAGGAAAGGGGGGGGGGGGCGCGGGGCGTAGGGTGCATGTGTGTGTGTGTGTGAGAGAGAGAGAGAGAGAGAGAGAGAGAGAGAGAGAGAGAGAGAGAGAGAGAGAGAATTGGAATTTTGGTTCATTTGAACGAAATTAATTCCAGCTGGTGGTATGAGCCATCACCAAATTGATTAGGACCTTTACATGCTTTTCAGAATATGACTAATTTTTCCACAGCGGACCGATTAATCAAATGACTACTGATCAATATTGACTGGAATGTTAACCAATTAAGGTAACCTCAATGAAACGCTCGGGGCTTAAACATTGTACACAAATTATATTTACACGTGCAATTATCTTTTTTTCTCTTTATTTTGGTCGAGTCTCAAGATTATTTTGGGGACGAGAGTCAATATGACTCCGCAGCAGTTCGTTCATGTTTAAGAAAAGTTTGAAAAAAAAAAAGTATTGACAAGAAAATCTGATGGACGTAACCAGACTTCTGAAAACGGACGCCGGGGTGGAATTAGCCCAAAGTTCTGATGAGGGAAACAATAGAGCGCAACACAAGGTGCAAATGAACCCTTACAGTGAACCATTCGAAGCAGTCGAAACCCCTGACAGAACGCCGAAGTATTGAGAGATTCGTTCAAAAACTTTGAAGCCGTAAGAGAAACTGAATGAAGCAAATTCAAAACCCGATACTTATTCTGACTTATACAGGGGAAAATATGTCGCTTTCTGTAGCTTAAGAGGAGAAAACAGAATACCCCAAAATGTGATAAATGAAGGTAATAATGACAACAATCGCAAGACGAAAACGGTGATGTTAGAATAAAGAAATTCGTGTTAGTAATCTCGAATCGACTCAGTGAAGGTTCGGAACGGGTTCATGAGTAACCATTTCATACGGTAAATGACTGTGGGTTAATATACGGTTGACTTAGGCGATAATTAAGTGAATTTCGAAGGCTTTTTCAACGGAGATTGGACTCCTGGGAGAGAGAGAGAGAGAGAGAGAGAGAGAGAGAGAGAGAGAGAGAGAGAGGACAAAATGGACAATTTGTGATAAAAAAAAAAGATGGTGACGAGGATAGATGCTTTAAGAAACAGTCATTACAAAGTGTTTGATGAAAAAAAAAAACGCAGAAGAGTGAGAGCAGTGACCATCTGGAGTCGTTGCTATATTCCTGCGTCTGTCAAAATGTACTTATATTCCTAACCTAGAACAACATACACTCCAGCCATGGGCCATATACACAGTGAGAGTGAGTTTGTTTTCCCAATGACCATAACACCTGAGGTGGTTAAATAGTCCTTGGTTGATGGATGTAGTCTTGACACTTGACTGCCTCACTACCCTAAACAGTTGATAACGCGCCAGCCAACCACACAGTGTAGTCTGTCTGGGACCTCACGTAAACACCAGCTCATTATCCTTACAGCGATGGTGCATTCGTACACAAGTATTCGTACTAATACACAATAAACATCGCCTCTCTCTCATCTTAATGACAATTATGACATCAAGGAAAATAAGTGTAAACAATTTAAACACAGGATCTCTCGGTACCTCTCTCACAGCACCAGGCAAATGATTTCAAACACTTTGTCTCGAACAACATTCCATTTAAACCATTTAAAGCAAGAGTTAATGTGGTGTTAGATCCAGGCGTGTGGCAGCAGCGTAGGACCATCCATTGGCGAGAAGTTGTACGCTCGCTGACCAATGGCAGGACAGCAACCCTGGGACAAGGGGGAGGAGACAGAAGCGGAGGGAAAGTGGGGACTTCAGTGGTATTTATTGATCTGTGGCTGTGAGGACCCACAGCAATTATATATTTCTCTCTCTCTCTCTCTCTCTCTCTCTCTCTCTCTCTCTCTCTATATATATATATATATATATATATATATATATATATATATATATATATATATATATATTTAAATAAATATATATATATATATATATTTATTAAAAAAGGGGGTGACTGTATTGTTGACTGGTTGGTAAGGTTATTTAATGTATGTATGACTCATGGTGAGGTGCCTGAGGATTGGCGGAATGCGTGCATAGTGCCATTGTACAAAGGCAAAGGGGATAAGAGTGAGTGCTCAAATTACAGAGGTATAAGTTTGTTGAGTATTCCTGGTAAATCATATGGGAGGGTATTGATTGAGAGGGTGAAGGCATGTACAGAGCATCAGATTGGGGAAGAGCAGTGCGGTTTCAGAAGTGGTAGAGGATGTGTGGATCAGGTGTTTGCTTTGAAGAATGTATGTGAGAAATACTTAGAAAAGCAAATGGATTTGTATGTAGCATTTATGGATCTGGAGAAGGCATATGATAGAGTTGATAGAGATGCTCTGTGGAAGGTATTAAGAATATATGGTGTGGGAGGCAAGTTGTTAGAAGCAGTGAAAAGTTTTTATCGAGGATGTAAGGCATGTGTACGTGTAGGAAGAGAGGAAAGTGATTGGTTCTCAGTGAATGTAGGTTTGCGGCAGGGGTGTGTGATGTCTCCATGGTTGTTTAATTTGTTTATGGATGGGGTTGTTAGGGAGGTAAATGCAAGAGTCCTGGAAAGAGGGGCAAGTATGAAGTCTGTTGGGGATGAGAGAGCTTGGGAAGTGAGTCAGTTGTTGTTCGCTGATGATACAGCGCTGGTGGCTGATTCATGTGAGAAACTGCAGAAGCTGGTGACTGAGTTTGGTAAAGTGTGTGGAAGAAGAAAGTTAAGAGTAAATGTGAATAAGAGCAAGGTTATTAGGTACAGTAGGGTTGAGGGTCAAGTCAATTGGGAGGTGAGTTTGAATGGAGAAAAACTGGAGGAAGTGAAGTGTTTTAGATATCTAGGAGTGGATCTGGCAGCGGATGGAACCATGGAAGCGGAAGTGGATCATAGGGTGGGGGAGGGGGCGAAAATTTTGGGAGCCTTGAAAAATGTGTGGAAGTCGAGAACATTATCTCGGAAAGCAAAAATGGGTATGTTTGAAGGAATAGTGGTTCCAACAATGTTGTATGGTTGCGAGGCGTGGGCTATGGATAGAGTTGTGCGCAGGAGGATGGATGTGCTGGAAATGAGATGTTTGAGGACAATGTGTGGTGTGAGGTGGTTTGATCGAGTAAGTAACGTAAGGGTAAGAGAGATGTGTGGAAATAAAAAGAGCGTGGTTGAGAGAGCAGAAGAGGGTGTTTTGAAATGGTTTGGGCACATGGAGAGAATGAGTGAGGAAAGATTGACCAAGAGGATATATGTGTCGGAGGTGGAGGGAACGAGGAGAAGAGGGAGACCAAATTGGAGGTGGAAAGATGGAGTGAAAAAGATTTTGTGTGATCGGGGCCTGAACATGCAGGAGGGTGAAAGGAGGGCAAGGAATAGAGTGAATTGGAGCGATGTGGTATACAGGGGTTGACGTGCTGTCAGTGGATTGAATCAAGGCATGTGAAGCGTCTGGGGTAAACCATGGAAAGCTGTGTAGGTATGTATATTTGCGTGTGTGGACGTGTGTATGTACATGTGTATGGGGGGGGTTGGGCCATTTCTTTCGTCTGTTTCCTTGCGCTACCTCGCAAACGCGGGAGACAGCGACAAAGTATAAAAAAAAGAAAAAAAAAAATATATATATCTTTTAACAGACATCCAAAACACAAACACAAACACATTTACACATACGGTGGTAGGAAACGTCTAGGTGTGGGGGCCCCATGGATGTAAATCTCCCTAACCCATACATTATATACACACACACACACACACACACACACACACATCTATCAGAAATTCATTAACTACAGGGAATACTGTGCTTACAGTCGATAATCCTCAATAATTCCATTATATCTCATGCGCAACAGACGCGTGGTCTGGGAAGCCATTGTTCTCCCCCCCTCCAACCCCGCCCCCATAACAGTTCAATCTAGGTCAGGAGCTGTTGGGTTAGTGACAGCCCTTGTTAACGTGTACACGTGCCATACTCCGAGGCAACACACGCAGGAAGACGTGAATGCAAATTGGACTAAGTCTTTTAAAGGGAACATTGTATACACATCATTTTACAAATGCCTCAGGATTCTCCTTGGAAATAGTCCTGGAGTTACTTCAAGACTTACTTCTCCAAGCGCTCTCGCAACTCTAAAAGCTGCGCTACTTCCAGTAGCAGGGAAATGATGGTCATACATTAAACACGTATCATATATGGGGTGTAACTGACCTTGTAAAGAAAATAATGTTGAAAAATTTCAGTCTTATATGATGTCTCTAGCCTTAGATTCGTGGCAATAACATGTTACCCCACGGTGGTCATCAGGAGATAACAACCTGTTCATTACACAAAGGATTTGAACGACAGACTCGACCATCCAGTACATCTTGACATTGAAGAGACGAATTCTGATGACTGCTGTATTAAATTTGACAATCATTATTTCATCTCTTCGTGTATACGATAAACAACATGACAATACTGATTTAATTGTATACAGTAACAAGCTATAATGTGCCTAACGAGAACATACGCCACCAATGGTGTAAATAGTTTTCCTAATGAGATGCATTATATTATTGTTGATCAATAACTGTATAATTCTGGTACACTCTAAAATGACGGGGTTGATTGGGAAATGTCATATACATCAGTGAGTAATGAGAACTCTGAACATTATTTACCCTTTTTGACAGAATTATGGAACGATAATTGTGGGAGAATACGTCTGTCTGTCTTGGGTTTTTGAGGCAACAAAAGGCGGGAGAGTTTGTGAGCTGAACTTATATAAACAGTGAGAGCAAATCCAAACTTTGTGACTGAGGGACATTTGCAGAAAATCTGATGGTGGTTACCCTAAAGTTATGGATCTCGATTTTTTCTTCCTTTTTACGTATAACAAATGAATTACGCATTCTATTTGTTATAACAAATGACTGAACGTATTGTTATAGATGGTATAGTCTTTGTGCGACCAAAATGTACGGCTGTGTTTGTATAAGATCCTCTCATAAACAGATTGAGTTCTGGGTTATCCTAAATGGAATGAGATACTCAACGTGCAAATCATCATTTCACTTTTACTCTGTGTAGGGTTCGATTCCCTCCCTGATGTTGGAATGAATCCTAATTTGAACCAATACCGTATATTTTAGCCAGATGAGGACACGACGAGTCAAACCACTAACAGGACAAGCACAAGATGGTGTTAGAAAATAATTTTGCTCAGCAGTTATCAAAGACTCGACCATTAAGCTTCCCATATCTCTCATCCCAGGTGAATAAGATGAAACTTAACACAAAATTTTAGGAGTCTATTTGATCCTGGCCTGATCGAAGTGAGGTATAGATATATATAACCTGAAAGAATATCAGTATAAACTAAAAGAACATCAATAGTTGCAAAGGGGGTGCGTTCGCCAAGTACGTAAGTATAAACTTCCACTGACCACTAGGTGGCTACATCTCCCTCCTTAACTTAAGCCTCTACAGGGGATCATACACGAGGGATCAAAGCTTATACTGTCCCCGGAGACGCTTCTGTTTACATATGCCTTTATTACTCCTTCCATTTCCTGTCCTAATGTTCAATGGTTTCGCTTCGTAAATTTTTTTTTTCACCCTCACCCTTTCCACGGTGTGACTCACTCGTTCTAATGCTCGACACTCACATGGTTTGGTGTACACCGAAAAATGACAGTACTTGGATGTGACATTTTTTTTTTTTTCATATTTTCTTTCATTACGTATATATACTGGAGTAGCATGTGGGGCTTGTGTGTGTGTGTGTGTGTGTGGGGGGGGGGGGAGGGGGGCTCTGCTCCCTGGGCATCATAGCTGACGGGTAGACAGTCGTACAGCGGGGTGAATGAGGCCTATGCTCGTTTGCCCTAGGCGCTAATCCTCTAAAGTGGGAAACGTACTTAACTGTACAAAAAAAAAAGAATATTTAATTTCAAACGCTTTTAGTTCAGCGTTGTTCCGTGTGTGTGTGTGTGTGTGTGTGTGTGTGTGTGTGTGTGTTTAGGCCTGTCCTGAACGATCGTACTAGCAATAAAGGTAAAATGATCATACTACTCTCTCTCTCTCTCTCTCTCTCTCTCTCTCTCTCTCTCTCTCTCTCTCTCTCTCTCTCTCTACAGAGCATAACACAGACAGACAGACGGATAGAGAAAACAGAACCAGGCATCCCCCATTTCCATTTAATCTTAGAGGAAATCAACACGTCGCCTACACGCAAACCTTCATGTCCCCTCCTCCCCATCACCAACCCACCCTCACCCCATTCCCTTCCTTCCGGCCCCCGCTCTCCTCCCCCTCCCCCACTCCCCCCCCCCCCTCCTGCCAGAATTACCGGTCCCCTTCATTACGAAAGTTCTGAGAGTAATGAATGACGTAAATGGTTCCTTCATTACCAAAGTCGACCTCTCTCTCTCTCTCTCTCTCTCTCTCTCTCTGTCTCTCTCTCTCTCTCTCTCTCTCTCTCTGTCTCTCTCTCTCTCTTCATCATTTCTTCCGTTTTCTTTTTTCTTATGTCTCTTGTAACCTTTGGATTCTATCTACAGTGGCAAAATCCCCTCGTAGGTAGCCTCTCTCTCTCTCTCTCTCTCTCTCTCTCTCTCTCTCTCTCTCTCTCTCTCTCTCTCTTCCTCTCCAAAGAAAATTGAGTTAATCATCCGCTGGTCGTCGGTTTGCAACATGTAAAAGGCTTTTTTTTTGTCTAGTGTGTGTGTGTGTGTGTGTGTAAGAGAGAAAAAGACAGAGAGAGAAATCCCCCTTTGACACAGGCGTATACAAACCCAACTGTCATAAGCCCTTATAGCCCAATATAGCGAGCAGTCTGGCATGATCAGCCCTGCTGGAGAATCACATAAGCCTTGCCAACATACGTGGGGGCCACGTGTGCCTAATGCCTTCCCTACACATAACCTGAGAATTACATCGGGATATTATAAGCCCAGGAGCTGGCCCAGTTGTCCCCCCACCCCCGAACTTAACAACGATGAACAGCTGTTGCAACAGATATTGACTGCTTGTGGTGCCGGTTCGAGTCTGTTATGGTCTCTACGTCTTGTAACAAGAGCAAAGCTGTGACACCAGTAATGGTAAGCCTCACTGGAGACATCTAAGAGCAGATGTATTCATCTGTTGCTTCAAAGTTGTACATTAAAGAAGGTTTATGGTCTTATCAAAGTTCTCTCGAGGCTATTCTTACATCAACAACAACGAAGGGAAGTGTGTGTGTGTGTGTGTGTGTGTGTGTGTGTGTGTGTGTGTGTGTGTGAGAGAGAGAGAGAGAGAGAGAGAGAGAGAGAGAGAGAGAGAGAGAGAGAGAGAGAGAGAGAGAGAGATGGGTAGCAACTCTGTGGCTTTACTACGCTATACCACAAACCACGACACGTCTCGCTCCTGAGGTTATTGTGGCGTCTCAAATGCGGCCCAACACACACAGTCTAGATCCTTCATATCCCTACAGGAGAAAGAGACTGATATGATTACTGTGACAGGTGTAGAGGATGTCGCTGGCAAACCTGGAGTCCCCACGGAGCCTTTTGCGACGACCCGACACCCCGCTAAGGACGCGACCAAGATGTAGAGTTCCAGGAAGCCTCCCACCTCACCCACCCCCCTCATCCCTTAAGGATAGCCGACATATCGAAGAAGTTTGTCAAAGCTCAGCAACAGCGAGAGTCCAAAACTCGACGGGATATAAAGTTATGTCAACAGCCTTTCCACCTCCTGCTGGGCAGTCTTTTGACCTGAAGTGCAGAAGCACCTGCTCCTCGAAGTGAGTAAGTCACTCGTCTGGAGTGACAAGATCTTCATTTGGAGTGGAGGACCTCTAGATCGATCTTGAGAAGAGGGAGAACGTTCCGTGAAGTTGAAGGATGACTTTTCTTGCCCGATATGATCGGCTGGTTCAGTGCTGGAGATACACAGATATCCAGCAGTGACTGAGTGACACCTCCTCTCGAGTTACGAGGTCTTATGAATAAGCAAATGGCCTTCTTCTTGTGTTGGACCCCGCTAGGGGCGCCTCAGACCAAGTCTGCGGAGGCCACATGCTTTGAAGCAATCATGGTGACAATTCAGGAACAGCAGCTTCCATCAGACCAAACTGTGGAGGTAGAAATAAAAACCCTTAATGAATTGATTCACGAATCCTCTGAAGTGAACCGTCGACTTTGTCGTCCGAGCTTTGAGAGACCCAGGATGACCTCGGTGTCTCAGATGAACCTCATTACCGAAGCACAGAGAGCAGACATACCCCGGGATAATGCCAGTATTCTCTCTCTCTCTCTCTCTCTCTCTCTCTCTCTCGTTTCCAAAGCGTTTGCAGCCCCCACACCACATCACAGTGATCGGTAGGGTGTCAAAGGTTGTAAAACACTCTTTTGTTCTTCAAAGCCTCCAACATGCAGCGAGTGAATCCCGGGTTTCAGCTGGTATAATCGAAGCTTCAGATTCATTGTTTCATCACATCCAAACCCAGAATGGAAGAGTACTAGAAAGGGTTCGTTATCACAATGAATTACTTCGTCAGGTATGTTATTATTTCAAGAGTAAATCACGTCACTAGGTCCTTTGTGTCAGACTGATTGTGAAGGTGTGTGCGTTGTTCCGAAGTTGATGTGTTCAAAATCGCTTCATTTTATGAAAACGGATGGTTTTGTTTTTCGGATTTCACCAACCAAATGATTCTCTTGAAGCGGAATGGATAGCTCGTCTGAGTGAGTTAACCCAGTGGTTTGAAATAATTTTCTCTCTCTCTCTCTCTCTCTCTCTCTCTCTCTCTCTCTCTCTCTCTCTCTCTCTCTCTCTCTCTCTCGTAAACACAGCTGGACTCTATAATCTCTCTTTTCAACTACAGATATAGTTCATTAAGAGGATTCTGATATCTACAAATTTCAATATATATATATATATATATATATATATATCTTTTTTTTCTTTTTCTTTTAAACTATTCGCCATTTCCCGCGTTAGCGAGGTAGCGCTAAGAACAGAGGACTGGGCCTTTTTTGAAATATCCTCACCTGGCCCCCTCTGTTCCTTCTTTTGGAAAATCAAAAAAAAAAAAAAAAAAAACGAGAGGGGAGGATTTCCAGCCCCCCGCTCCCTCCCCTTTTAGTCGCCTTCTACGACACGCAGGGAATACGTGGGAAGTATTCTTAATCCCCTATCCCCAGGGATATATATATATATATATATATATATATATATATATATATATATATATATATATATATATATATATATATATTTATATATATATATATATATTGTCTCTCTCCCAGCACGTATAATGGTGAGTCTCAGAAGCCATACATGTGCCGTGCTGAGTTTAGGGCGAGTTTCTTTTGGGGAGGGGGGAAGGGGGAGCACGTTCAGTCCAGTTTTCGTCATAACTGACACACCTGTTCTTGCCTCACCAGCTCACAGCACAGCACAATACAGCACAGCACAACACAGCACAACACAGCACAGCACAACACAACACAACACAGCACAACACAGCACAGCACAACACAACACAACACAGCACAACACAACACAACACAGCACAGCAGGGAGGGCAGTGCCTGGCTGGGACGCACTCATGGGTCACGCGCCTTTCTCCTCTTTTTCTTTTTCCTTTGACATCATCTATATTGAGAACACATCTTCACCTGCTCGGTGTGGTAGTGTGGTGGTGGTGTTGTGGTGGTGGTGATGGTGGAGGTGGAGGTGGAGGTGGTGGTGGTGGTGGTGGTTGTAGTGGTGGTGGTGGTAATGGTAGTGGTGGAGGTGGTTGTAGTGGTGGTGGTAATGGTGGTGGTGGTGGTAGTGGTGGTGGTGGTGGTAGTGGTGGAGGTGGTTGTAGTGGTGGTGGTAGTGGTAGTGGTGGTGGCAGGGACTAGCAGCATTGGTGATCTTGTATCTAACATCTTCTCGTGGGATGTGCCAAGTACTGTTCATTCTACATTATCTTTCTATTCCCTTCCTACCATTCCCTATAATCATCTATCTATTTATAGCAAACAAATAGGTATAGAATGCGCGTTGGTGTTTACGCAGTTTCAAGTACAATTCATAGACGGATAACTTATTTATCTTATTGACTTGATGTATCGTTTGGCTTCACAAAGGTTGAATTGTAGAAATAGATATTATTCGAAGCACAAAAGAATATTCTAATCTTGCCATCTTTTAGATGAGGCAAGAAACTTGATAATGATTCTATTGTGTTACAAGTGGACCCAGGGGATCAAATACGCTTCTGTCGCCATGAACGCATTTGGTGCGTATCATCTTATTTCTGTGATTCACGTGCGTAATTACCTGTTGATACTGTGTGGGAGGGAGGTCTATAATCATGTGGCCCCATAGCTTGTGTGTGTGTGTGTGTGTGTGTGTGTGTGTGTGTGTGATGGTCAAATTCATTATTTGCTATTTATATTTGAAGGATTTTATTACGTATGTTACAAAATTCAGTGAATTCTTGTTTCATTACCATCTCTGTGAATGTTCATAACATGTGCATAATTCCCAGATTTTCCTCTATTTCAAATATTTCAAACATTGTCATGTTCTCCGTCATGCAGGTGAAGTGCAATATGTTTTTCATTACACATTTTCCCGCATTTTCTTTTCTATTTACATGCCTTTGTCTTCCATAGTCCCACAATGAATTAGTTTTCCTGCGTTCATTTGTCACTGTTGTAATCCTTCACCCACCAAGGGTGTGTTCATCTGGGGGTTCACACCCCAGGGGTGTGTTCATCTGGGAGTTCACTCACCAAGGGTGTGTTCATCTGGGGGTTCACCCACCAGGGGTGTGTTCATCTGGGGGTTCACCCACCAGGGGTGTGTTCATCTGGGGGTTTATCCACCAAGGGTGTGTTCATCTGGGGGTTTACCCACCAAGGGTGTGTTCATCTGGTTTACCCACAAAGGGTGTGTTCATCTGTGGGTTCACTCACCAGGGGTGTGTTCATCTTAATCATCCAAATGAACAGGTCTAAGGTGAAAAGCTAAGCGTGATTGCCACAGTAAGCTGAAGGTGAGCATCAGACAAAGTGAAGATGAGCATCAACTAACCTCTCCCATGCTATGAATATGACCCATACAGTTTCAGGGGTTTGAAATGACGATCAAAACATGAAGAACACGCAATAATCAGATATCCAATTCATTATCAGATGATGAATAAAATGCACAAGTGAAAAAAAGGGGTCATGCAGAATCACTGATAAGCGAATTACATTTCAACTCCGTCATGCAAATACCATGGTAATGTTATACACACTTGTATTAACCGAGGAAAACCGAGTGATGATCCATGTGCTGTGAGAGGTTACTGAACAACATACAAGGCCGAGGTAAAGACACTGTGCAACATGTGTGTGTGTGTGTGTGTGTGTGTGTGTGTGTGTGTGTGTGTGTGTGTGTGTGTGCGTGTGTGTGTGTGTATGTCGTGTGTGGTTCTTTATTGCAACAATGTACGAGCCAGGATGCAAAGGCATGCAAAGTGCTGCTGTCCATCTGGTCCCTCCCGCTGATGCATGGGAGAGAGAGAGAGAGAGAGAGAGAGAGAGAGAGAGAGAGAGAGAGAGAGAGAGAGAGAGAGAGAGAGAGAGAGAGAGAGAGAGAGAGGAATTCCTGAAGTAAAAAAGAAATATGTCATAAATGTCGACTGGTGCACTCTTACAGAAGCATACAGGTAAACTACGCACACACACACACACACACACACACACACACACATTCCTTGTCGTTCCAATAGTGTGTAAGTTATAGCATAAGTGCCTTCATAAACTTGATCCTTAAGGCTTGCATACCTCTAACACTTAACAACACACTTTATCAAATACCTCATAAGTGTTCTTAGCTACAGAGGTGTGAGAAATGTGAGACACAGATGAGCCAAAATAGAATATAGAATTATTCTCTGTTTTAAATCATTAATAATTATACATCGTTTCATTGGGTGACAACGAATTTCATGAATGATACTGACACTTCGAGTAGAAATTCTATTGAGGGTTTTAATCCCACCTGGCGCAAGGATCGCTGTTGTTAAAATACCTTTAACCGATCGTATTCCCCAGGATCACAGCTGCTGGGGTAATGGAAGCGTGAGCTACGTTCCACAATTTAGGGCTATTAATGGCTCCCTGGCTGAACCTAATTTCGCAGCTCCGTCTGTGTGTTATCAGTTATCATGAACTGATACAAGTATCCTGATGCCGGGAATATATCATGGATAACAGAGAAGGTCACTACACTATCGCGTTATACCAACTGACACAGAAAGTAAACCATAAAAGCTCACCGGGGGCCGATGTGTGGTGGCTGACGGGTCGCATTCGTCTCGTTAAATGACGTTTAAGAGGCCTGTCACCACGTCTGGCAATAAGGTAGACAGTATCAGATCTTCTGTAGGCCTAGACAGAGTTGAATACGTCTGACTCAGGTATTTGTATAGGATTCAGGCGGCCATAGAGGCAATACTTAGAGTTGTCTTGTTCCATTTGATGCTACTTTCTCACATTGGACACAGGCCATAGCTGACTATAGTTTAAGAGGCTTAGATACAATAAGTAGGTCTGGGAAGACTCTTTTCCCACCGAGACACAAGTCCTGGACATCATGTCTCTTTCACCCTTCATCCTATGTTTGTGATGTCAATCCCATCTTCTTTATCTCCTGTTCGTAATGGTACAAAACTTGAGTTGGTGATCTTGTTGAAGTGTTTGTGTCTACATTAAGTGTGTGGTCAGACAAGTTTGCCAAAATATTCGGCTAGCACCGCCGTAGACAATGTGGTTCATTCTATCTTATTCTAAAGAAAACCGTAAGTTCCTTCCCATTGGCAAGGGGACCTGAAAGGCTTTATCATAAAGCGTGTGGTACACAGTACACCCGTGCAGCTCGTACGTGACGTAACACGTTTGGTTTACCTACCACTGCAGGTTAACAGAAACTGAACGAACGAGGAAGATCAAGGATCCCTTCCCAGGAAGCAGGAGAAATGGTCTCACATTGGTCAAGATTCAGAAGAAATTCAGAAAGAATTCAGGTTAAAATTCGTGCTCGTGAACCTCCCGAACCCTAAGTGACTCGTGGTTCTGAAGCTTCACCTTTGTGCAAACTATTTTCCCCCGAGTCATGGTGTCGATACATCCAACTCCCCATCCCGGCCTTTCGAACCCAGCTATTGAAACATGGCTCACAATTTTCAGACCAGTGCCACAACAGACGTTCAAGTAAAACTAATATCTTCAATATATATCTCGGTATCAGAAACTCATATGAATCCGATATGAATACCTTTATAGAATACGGTGTTCTATTGCTCTCCAGCAGGCAGGTGTTTTATATATATATATATATATATATATATATATATATATATATATATATATATATATATATATATACATATATATATATATATATATATATATATATATATATATATATATATTGGATGTGAGGATACAGCAATAAAACTTATCATTCATAAACACGAATATGTTGACATAACTATCACCTACGTATTCAAATACGTCTTGGAGTTCGGAGCGGCATCGAAGCAGTGAACCAAAGCTTCCCACTTTTCCTTTCCAGTGAAAGTCACATGAACTGGGTGGGTGGAAAATACGCTCTTTGAAGTATATAAAAATGAGAAAGGCGAATATTTTATCGCCTTTTTTTTCTTTTTCTTTTTCTTTAGAAGCCTGGACGATCGTGTGATCTCAGGCGAAAACGAGAAGCATGTTCCAGTCTTTTATACACACGACTCCAAAGTTGATCCTTTCTCCCTCAGGACAATCCTGTGTTTTCCCTCGATGCTGTTCCGCTGAGGTCACCATCCAACCTCCAGCTGTTCCGCTGAGGTCACCATCCATCCTCCAGCTGGACGATAGGGATGAAGTCTTAACTACCGTGTGACCTCTGGATTCCAGGTGAAGAAACTGGAACTTACAGAACAAGAGAACATTTGTTCTTAGTTTGGGGCGGGTGGAGACATTCTGTACCGACGCTTGGGTAATCTCCGTCGGCCACATCGCGTTGCTAACTTCCAGGGAAGTACCTCCATCAAGGCAATATCGAATCCAATATAAACTATGCCTCTACGTCTCAGCGTCGCTGACAGAATGCTATAATGCCCGTCACAGATGTCTGCAACGAACGAGTCTCTTAGCTGGAAACCTTCCTGGAACGGTAGATGACAGAAGACGTAATGGAGAAATTATGAATTTTCGTATTGGCGATGACGCACAGAATGACAGAGTACAGAATTACGCAATTTAAAAGTTTATGATTGTGTGGAGCTGGGCAGGTGTTCCAGGAAGGTTCTTTGTAGAAAACGACATCACATAGGAGGGAAAAAAACAGCAATGGCGAATTAAACGACGATATTAGGGAACTCGGAGGAAACTTTGCGAGCAAAACAATTGATCTTTTGTTCTAGTGTTGTGCGTTGGTTGGCTGTTGAGCTGGCTCATGACTTCTACTGACCGACGACGAATCATTGTGAGGGTAGAAGAACACTGGCGACACCAAAGCTTCATTAACATGTATTGGGTCAGAGCACACATGTCTATCTACAGCCATCGGAATTACATATCTATCAACTTAGTTAATTAGATAATTCTGTCTGTCTGTCTGTCTGCCTATCTGTCTGTCTGTCTGTCAGTCTGTCTGTCTGCCTATCTGTCTGTCTGTCTGGGAATGGTGTTGACCTCTTACCTTGGGTCAGTTCGGGTTCGCTATGTTGTTTTTCCACAACACCTTCATCTTGCACTGATTAAGACTTGCACATCACAACAACCTCAGATCCAACCATTACTGCTGAGGTTAGAGGTTAACTCTTTACATGGACGTACGTACACACACACACACACACACACACACACACACACACACAGAACACCATTTTTGATATGTAGTTAGCCTGATCATCATATGCTCTCTCTCTCTCTCTCTCTCTCTCTCTCTCTCTATATATATATATATATATATATATATATATATATATATATATATATATATACCGTGGTAAAAGGTCAACCTCATTACTGGAATTGGGGTTATCCATGTGGAGTGAGTGTGATAGCAACAGTCGATATTCCCAAATTCCCTGAATGCCACAACATCTCAATGGTTTTTCAGATATAAAGTTGAGGTAAATTGCAACCCCTTCCATCTCCCGTCCTCACACCCGCACTTGGCTTCCAGTCACATCCTCTCATGGAAAAGATGAAAGTTATGCAGATTACCGACTGCGAGTTTTGCCTCTTGAGAAAAAAAAGAAATCGAATCATTTGCATACGAGATTCAAAGATATCTTGTGGGTCTGGGCAAATGAATTACTTCCTAATATTAAGATATTTTAGTCTTTCTTTTTTTTTTCCAACTTTCATCTGTTCAGTCATCCCAGTTCCTCTGTCAGAAAGGGTCTTGGTGTTACTCCAAGGCTGCGCTACACGAAGTAGCAGGGACAGGATACACTCCTTTGAAAGGAAAAAGTTTTTTCTTGGCGATGTTACAACCTTGTTAAGGTGTATTCTCAAGCAGGCGGAGTCTGGTAACACCTGCACATTGATATATATATATATACATATATATATATATATATATATATATATATATATATATATATATATATATATATATATATATATACGATACTCAAGGTATCTCAATATTGTAAGTCTGGTAAGGTTGTTGGAGCAAGGTGGTGGTGGTGGTGGTGGTGGTGGTGGAGGTGGTAAGGCAATAACGAGGGAGAGGATTGCTGGAGAGTACAATGAATCAGAGCCACATACCCTGGGTAATGGAGGACAATCTCCTGTCTCTGAGATTGGTGTGAAGGCGTTCCCCAGCGGCCTTATGAAGGAGGCCAGACTTATGGTTAACCAGGAGACGACCAGGGCGGCCTCCTCTCTCTCTCTCTCTCTCTCTCTCTCTCTCTCTCTCTCTCTCTCTCTCTTTCCTCTTACTTCTTTCGCTCTCTGTATGTCGCTCTTACTATCCCCCTCTCTTTTTTCTCTCTCACACCTACAAAAAGAACTTTTCAAAATTGTTTTTTTTCTTTTTTTAGAAAACATGAATGAAAAAAGAAAAATTAATGTTTGAATAACTGAAGGAAGTGTAAATATGGAAACTGACAGTATCAAACACAAGGTATTGTATTATCTCTCAATATGAATAAACGATTTAACACATTTTTCCCTGTAAAAAAGACTAGTTATCACCCGGAATATGTTCATGTCACCCGGAATAGATTCAAATTCAAAAGAGCGAGAGAAAAAAAGACAAACCAATATCTAAGCCAAGAATTCTGAATTGGTGATGAATTTCAAAATCTGAAACTCGGTAAACTGAAGTCTTGATTCTGAAGTTCAGAGTCTGAAGTTCAGTGAAATGAAACCTTGGGCTCAGAGTCTACATTCTGAAGTTTCATGATATGAATGCTTAATTCTGAAGGTAAGAATCTGAGTATTAATATTCTGAAGCCTTGATTATCAATTCAGAATTACGAATCTCCCTCACAACATATAGTTTTATTTCTGAAATTCAGAGTCTGAACCTTAATCATCTGAGAAGCCATATCCTGAAATTCAGAATACGAGACATATTAATTACATTAAGCCGAGGATCTAAAAGTAAAGCTTGAATTTCATCAATTGGAAGAACGAGGGAAAATAAGCGATGAAGAAGATAGAAATGAGATGACTTACCAGGGCTTGAAGGATGCAAGGGAATGAGAGAGAGAGAGAGAGAGAGAGAGAGAGAGAGAGAGAGAGAGAGAGAGAGAGAGAGAGAGAGGAAGCGAGCAAGATTGATATCTAAAATAAAGTGAGAGAGTAAGGCGATGACATATCTTGCAAAATGTGAGAGATACGATCAAGAATATACTTCCTGAGAGAGGATGAGTGTCAGATGGAAGCCAGATAAAGGACAGTAACAGACAGATAGAAGAAAGAGAGAGAGAGAGAGGGAGAGGGAGAGGGATAGGGGGATTAAGGAGACAAATTATAATTAGAGGGTTATAGAGATATAGAGAGAGAAAAAAAAGATTTACTGAACAATGAAAGGGACAGAGAAGGGGACCTGATACATATATAGGGGGAAAGAAGAAGGAAAAAAGAAGAAGAAATGATGGGAATTGGGGAACCAGTTGACGCACCGTTTGAGAATCAAAGGAGAAACGAGGTAAGAGCAAACAGGGGACGACGAAGCACCAAGAAAACCAATAAAGTCGCCTCCTGCACACTGAAAATGATGCAATATCGTCCACGGGAAGGGTGTTCGATCTTCCACCATAGACTCACTTAAACCTCCCCTGCGTCTGAGGAAGATCGGAACTCTTGAAGCCCAGGAATATAAACGTTTAAACCAAAGTGACGCTCGAATGTTTGAAACACAGGTTCTGATGGTTTTAGAAAGAATCTATTTGAAACTCAATATTTGACTTTGAGAGTGATAGGATTTTCAGCTGGTGCCCAAAATTTGACACAGAGTTTGAAGCTTTTTGTATGTGATGTGAAAACTTTACATACAATGGTCAGACTTTGTATACGATGGACGAACTTTATATTAGATGGGCAAAGTTTAGTGTAAAGTTCTGAGATCCCAAGTTTAGGACCTGAAACTTAAAGTGCAAAGATCTCTGTATTCGAACATATGAATTCACACATCAGATCATAACCTGCATTTTTATATGATTTCCTTTATAGATCCATCTAACGTTAGGATGGTATGTAAGGAGATACAGAACATGTAGTTTCTCATGCAAGTGAGGCTCCAGTGTTCTGTATGTTGCGTGTCAGTGATGTTCACAGGAGTGAGCATCACAACAGATTGGGGTCTGTCTTCCACTGAAGAATTCCTCTTCCTCTCACACTCCCTCAGGCGACACTACGTAACATGGGTAACAGCCAACGAATCTTTTTATAGACGATTTTATCTCGCTGTTTTCTCGTGCACCTCAAATACCTTTTCTTCCTTGAAGCTTTGTTTACATTTTTTACCATAAGTTTAGTTTCCATTGATGGGAAAGTGTACGAGCAACAGAAATGAAACAAAAACCAGGAATTTATTCATAGGTTTCCTGTTTCAGTAAGCTTAAAAAACGGTTTATACCTTGTCGGTAATTAGACATGTCTCCTTTTTTTTTTCAGTGAGATATTTTCTATCTTATCAATGCCCAGGTAATCAAACATCACTGTTACAGATAAGTTCACCTGATCATCAACATACCACACGCGACGATGGTATGAGGCTACGATTGGCCTCACGACAACACCACGTAACCTTCAAACAAGGCACACACTTGTCTTACTTTTTATAGCTTCTATAATTGACAGATGATACACCTACGTTAACAAGATACAACTTCACCGTACACAAGCGATAGATAGAGACAGAAAAAGAGAGAGATAGACAAGGATAGACACAGGCAGACAGACAGGCAAATACCTCGCTGACGCAAGAGAAATGACATCTCCAGCACACAACGTCTTGGAATGTTGTCATCCAACTCAAACACTTTCATGTTTCATTCATCACTCACACACCCCGGGAGAGGCTCGCCTCAGCGCTGCTGTACTCTGCTGGCGTCTCAAATTACGGACGATCATTAACCCATTTAAACTTTTTCCCGCGTTTGTTAAGATGTCTTGACGAGGAGACTTAAAGGTCTAATTTCAGAATTATTATTTTTTAAAAAACTCAGTGAGGAAGAGATTCCTGGAATTAGCTGTTAATGGGGTCCACTTTCTCTAACTAACGTAGAGACGTTCGTTAGGAAGGTGAGGAGATCCTTCCCCTCTTGTATTATCACTTTCTAACAGCATGGACCGACAAAATGGAGACAAGCGAATGTTTCTTAAAGACTCGGTCACGTCTGTTACTGGCGGTACGTGTGGCAGACAGAAAAAAGGATAGAAAAAAAAAGGTTATGTGGTCCCACATTCTCCCCTCCTGCAGCTATGGTTTGCAAATCCACTCCAATCTCTTTTTTTTTCCCACAGAGAGAAAAATCCCCCTTCCTCTGGCATCGAGGCATCGCCATTCGTCTGTACTACGTTGCCATCTCAATATTAGACCCGTAACATATTCTTTCCTTCTACGGACATGTGTTCTTATATTGAGATTCCATTTTGAAAAACAACAACTCAGAAGTGAATCTTTCCTCGCCTACAGTAGCACAGGAGGTGTTCTATTCTCGATGTGAGTCGCTGCAACAGTGGCTATAATGCCAATCTTTCTTCACTTACGATTTCGCCTTTGATTTCATCCTCCAGCGTTGCCGCTCCCCCGCCATGTATAATCCTCAAACGCTCTCATTCCTCCGCTCTGCTGCACATTACTGCCAGCTTTTACTATAAGTAGCCACGCCTCTGGGCCGTGTATGTGAGTTGTGGGTGCAGTCTCGTCCCTGTTTATGAGAACCTTCATCATCAACAGTACTGTAGCGGGTTTTATAATCTGTGATATCTGGGTGTGATCAAAATCCTTTCTCGTTGTGTCATGCGCATCCGACTCCTGGGGAATCGCCTCCAACAACTCATTCCAACTGTAATTACCTTACGACCCATCCGGGATTCAACCAATCTTAGTTTTCCCCAAGACTCTGCTCTGAAGTTCTTTACCTTCCGTCCGATATATATATATATATATATATATATATATATATATATATATATATATATATATATATATATATATATATATAGAGCCCCTTCACTCTTGAACTAAAGCTTCAATACACTGATGTTGTTCACGTTTGAAATTCGAGCTAACGTGAGGCCTCACTGCTTATCTTCCTCTCCCAAGTGATCTAATATCTATCGTCCAAGATCCAACTGTCTTTCCTCCCTCCTTCTGTTTCCTTCCCCAGGTTTCCGAGGGCATCAAGAATTCTCCTTCATCACACCACCATCACAACTCCCTCCTCCCTCCTTGTTGTCTCAAAGTGGCACTCATTCGTTGGGCCAAATTTCTCTGTTCCCTCGGCGTTCTGAGCGCCAGGTCTGCTGCCGTGTGGCGGGTCAAGAGGAGGGTCGAATGCAGGATCCTCCATCAATCCAAGACGCGGGTAGACTCGCACACTCACCACCCACCCGATGTGTGTCTGGCTCAACCAACGGTGGCAGTACACAGGCCCAGCCAGAGGAGGCGCCCCCATACTGATCCACGTTTCCCAATTCTTTTTTTTTTTTCTTTCCATTGGTTACGCCAAGCTTACCTCCAAATGACGTCTCAAAAAAAAATAAAAACGTCCCCCTCACAAGACCTGTCGTCCTCTCGACACAGCGTCACTCCAGAGGGATATCAAATCATACGAAGAATCTTAATGACAGAGAGAGAGAGAGAGAGAGTTGGCCATGTTAGGTTCCCACTACGGGTCACTGGCCACTCGTTCTTGATAGAAAAAAAAAGACGTAAAACATTCAAATGTTTTGAAAGGTTTGTGTTCGTGTGTTGAGGTGTCTGGCTAATGCTTTATTCGTTTTTCTTTTTTCCTTATCTATATTGAGGTTTCCTTTTGTCTCGTCCTATTGTTGTTTCCTATTGTTTGATCATATTGTGGTTTCCTATTGTTTGGCCATACTAGGATTTCCTATTGGTTGATGATACTGGGGTTTCCTATTGGTTGATCACACTGGGGTTTCCTATTGGTTGATCACACTGGGGTTTCCTATTGGTTGATCATACTGGGGTTTCCTATTGGTTGATCACACTGGGGTTTCCTATTGGTTGATCACACTGGGGTTTCCTATTGGTTGATCATACTGGGGTTTCCTATTGGTTGATCACACTGGGGTTTCCTATTGGTTGATCACACTGGGGTTTCCTATTGGTTGATCATACTGGGGTTTCCTATTGGTTGATCACACTGGGGTTTCCTATTGGTTGATCACACTGGGGTTTCCTATTGGTTGATCATACTGGGGTTTCCTATTGGTTGATCATACTGGGGTTTCCTATTGGTTGATCATACTGGGGTTTCCTATTGGTTGATCACACTGGGGTTTCCTATTGGTTGATCATACTGGGGTTTCTATCATCTGGTACAAACATCTCCTATCCTTATGTTGAGATTTTACCTAAATACGTTTTTTTATTATATATTTTCTCTTTTCTGAGACGTTGCTCACGTGTGTTTTGTTGCGATGGTGAGGATATGTGGAAATATATTTTTTCCTTGTGATATTGTTATAGTCAGTGACCGGCTGTTGATTGGCTACTAATTTGTCCATGATTGGTTATTGATTGGTCATCGACTGGCTCTGTACGATGGATATATAAAGTCTTCTGGACACACTGGCACAGGAATAAGTTTTGACTCCATTAAATAAGTTCTGATTCCATTACTAAACAAAGATTCTCTATTGATTTGCTGTGTATGTTCATTGGTTTCCCTTCAGATATCAAGTGTTTTGATTCCATTCACATGTGTTCGATCTCTCAGTTGTTTATTGTTATGGTGATATGATTACTGGCAGGGGAAGGTGATTGTGACTCTCCCGGCGTTGCATATGATCCCACTTCGTCATTCCTTTAGCCCAACACATACTACGTGTATGCACACACACACACACACACACACACACACACACACACACGGAGAAAAAGTTCCTTTTCATCTGTTAGTATTGACAATCACCTTCCCTGGGCTTTGATCTGTGGTACGTTGGCAAGGATAAGAGTGGAGAGAGGCCAGGGGATAGATGGTGAGGAATGGGATAGAAATGGGTAAGTTAGACCAAAGAAAACGGGATGTGGGATGTCAATACTAAGGGATGAAGAGGGAGCATGATTTCTCTACTATGCATAGAATTGGATACGACAACAGATTTACAGTTGTTCATCTTTTTTCTTATGTTTTCTAATTTCCTCAGTATCATTCTACCATTGGGTGGGTGCCACACACCAGTTGTCCAAAGTTATCCATTTATTTCAGTTACGTTTTCGCCCCCGCACAGGCATCATCAGGAATCTACAAAAAAGAGAAAAAACTGCGTCACACTTTATATATATATATATATATATATATATATATATATATATATATATATATATATATATTCATTTATTTATTTTGCTTTGTCGCGGTCTCCCGCGTTAGCGAGGTAGCGCAAGGAAACAGACGAAAGAATGGCCCAACCCTTGTTGGTAAAGCAAATTAAAATGTTAGGATCATTAGGCAACCGACTACAATTTTCTTGCACTGAACGATATTAAAACAAACGTTCATCCTGGAAGGAAAAAAAAAACCAAAACATTTTTTTTAAACCCAGTTGTATCATTATTCACCCTGAACGTCGTCCTGGAGTTAAAAAAAAAGAAAAAAAACACGAATACAGAAATTAAAATTTGAAACGTTAATGGATGTGAAGGTGTTTGATAATTTTCTCTTAATGATAATGTGAACATTAATGTAATGACTCTATCTTTCAATCTGGCCGAGTATAATGTCCAGCAAGTTATCATTAATAAAGAATTTTTTCCCTGCAGTACGCGGAGGCCATTTTAATCACACGACCCTTAAATATTTCTAGATTAACGTTTAAAAAAAACAACTTATTTTTTGTCTGAAATTCAAAGTTTTTTGTTATTCATTTTTATAAATGATATGAATAACAGACATGATCATCGCATATACCCTTCACACACACACACACACACACACACACACACACACACACGTGACTTACAGAATGAGGTCATAAAATTCTTGACCTGTCAGCAGGTTGTCTGGGGTCATGACAAGGGACGGAAACCAAGCAGACGTGACCTTTGCTGGGCCCGTCTTGACTTGCAGGCCGGAGACCACCTGCTCTCTTACCTCGCTTTATACTCTCTCTCTCTCTCTCTCTCTCTCTCTCTCTCTCTCTCTCTCTCTCTCTCTCTCTCTCTCTCTCTCGTTTTTCATTTTCCAAAAGAAGGAACAGAGAAGGGGGCCTAGTGAGGATGTTCCCTCAAAGGCTCAGTCCTCTGTTCTTAACGCTACCTCGCTAATGCGGGAAATAGCGAATAGTATGAAAAAAAAAAAAAAAAAAATATATATATATATATATATATATATATATATATATATATATATATATTTACCACGAGAGCACATGGCTATACATACGTGATCTGGTTCAGCAACATATAATGAGCAATTCAGGTTCCCACATGACCTGCAATTGCCCTGAGATTAAAGCGATCCTGTATTTAGAATGGATTCATTTCACATACGAGTTAAATTGCCTCGTCCCAAAGGTGCTTTGAACGGGCCTAATTGATTTCAGTGTGGAAGTGGATTTTGCTCGGCCATTACAGGTGGGCCAAATGGTTATAATATAGAATTGCGTAAGATCAACGAATTGTGATTTTGTACTGTAAGTTGGGGGTGGGGGTGGTATGACACTCGCTGGACCCCACCTCCCGAACATGGCTGTATCATGTATCATGTATCATGTATCGCACATAGTGGTATGTGTCTCGTTACGGTAGCAGATGACTGGTACAGCATCGTATACAACGGAAGATCAAAAAGACATAAAAATATCTACAGGAATCTCTAGCGTCCATGGGTATATATATATATATATATATATATATATATATATACAAAACGGGTAGACTTTTACTGTTGAGTAGCTGGTCATTTATAAGATTTTATGGAGGAGTCATTCCTTCCTCAAAGACTAGCAAGACCACATGGAGATAGGCAGGGATCCACGCATCCACTAACAACTATGTAACTATAGTATGGGCGACGACCTGTAACTACCCCATCTCTCATCTCTTGCCCAGGAGGGTGAGAAGGGGGAATGGGTGGGCCGGTGGGTGGGTGATGGGGGTGGGGACAAGGGTTTTATTCACACACGCGCCATTTGACCCGGGCGGGCATGGGTTTACAGCCAAGCCTGAAACGCGGGACGACCTTACATTCCACCGGTTTGGTCTACCATCACCTGCGGGACTCATACGAGGTGGTAAACACAAGGGCTTCGTAGTGTTCGAACACGCGAACCTTACGGTTCGATACTCGCTCAGTGTTTACACGAAACTTTAGAAGACTCTGATTTGCCGTTAGGTTTTTGCAGGGAACTTGTACGAAAAATGAGAAGTGAATTAAATCTTAAGCCATTTGAACGATAAGGGTTTTCCATAATATCAGAGCAGGAAAGATATAAGAAGGGGAATTACTTGAGAGAGAGAGAGAGAGAGAGAGAGAGAGAGAGAGAGAGAGAGAGAGAGAGAGAGAGAGAGGAAAACAAGAGATTCGAAGCCTTGACAATGGACTTGAAAATCCATGGAAAGGATTTGAACCTTAGTGAAGCAACGGAGGAAAAGCCTGTAGTGTTGTATGTACACAAGACAATAGCCAGACGTCTCCTACAAGGAGGCTGGATACACTATATTGTATAGGTGTATAATACATTCGCAGCGAGGTATCTTGCCAGTAGGGTCCTAAAACCTGTGGGGGGAGGGTGGGATTTTCAGCTCTATGTACACAAAGTTCTTGCTTCAGGCAAGGCTTGGAGAGGAAGAGAATAAATATATCTGAAGGAAGTTTTAAAAGTCAGTTTTTCAAGTATGTATATATATATATATATATATATATATATATATATATATATATATATATATATATATATATATATATATATCATCGTTGTTGACCCCCAAGGGTAAGGTATAGTTCACGGGAGAAAATAGGAGAACATATTCAGATTTTTTCTTTCCTCTGAGCCTCTCAGGACTATACGTGTGCTGGTAGTGCCCGACCCCCTGAGGGAAGGTTTAGCTAACACACAAACGTTAGGAAAAATAGCCTTTCACTTTTCTTGCGATACATATATATATATATATATATATATATATATATATATATATATATATATATATATATTATCCCTGGGGATAGGGGATTAAGAATACTTCCCACGTATTCCCTGCGTGTCGTAGAAGGCGACTAAAAGGGGAGGGAGCGGGTGGCTGGAAATCTTCCCCTCTCGTTTTTTTTTATTTTCCAAAGAAAGGAACGGAGAGGGGGGCCAGGTGGGGATTTTCCTTCTGATGCCCAGTCCTCTGTTCTTAACGCTACCTCGCAAACGCGGGAAATGGCGAATAGTATGAAATATATATATATATATATATATATATATATATATATATATATATATATATATATATATATATATATATATATGCCTCACTGAATCTAAGTGGATCGCTAAGGGATAAAGTAAGACATTTAGAATATGGTATAATACCATTTGGATCATGTGTTCAACATGATTATCAGAATCGCTTTTTCAAAGAATACCAAGTTGGGTCCAGCTTCCCCAGGTGCAGCAGATCCACACCCCCCACGCACGCACGCCAGGTCACCGTGCAGACAGGCAGGGATGGAGGACAGAGTACAGCTGGAGTGGTGTAGCCTGACCCTCAAAGCTCAAGGGTGTCATCTGAATTGCCCTGGAGGCAGAGAGCGCCTTCTATCTCTGGTATGGGTAATCTCCTGAACAGATTTGTGTCGGGATTACAATTTGTGTGTTAAGGGGAGAGAGAGATTTTCCCCTCGTGTTGATCCCCGTCTCTTACCCTTGTTACATACCATGTTTTTCCTCATATATATATATATATATATATATATATATATATATATATATATATATATATATATATATATATATATAAAGGCAGACAGTATGAATTATGTACATGTGTATATATGCATATGTCTGTGTGGGTATATATATGTATATGTGCGTGTGTAGACGTGTATGTATATACATGTGTATGTGGGCCATTCTTTCGTCTGTTTCCTTGCGCTACCTCGCTAACGCGGGAGACAGCGACAAAGCAATATGAATAAATAATGATGATATATATATATATATATATATATATATATATATATACATATATATATATATATATATATATATATATATGGGTAATATGGGTAAAATTGAAAGTTGATGGAGAGAGGTGGGTGATTATTGGTGCATATGCACCTGGGCATGAGAAGAAAGATCATGAGAGGCAAGTGTTTTGGGAGCAGCTAAATGAGTGTGTTAGCGGTTTTGATGCACGAGACCGGGTTATAGTGATGGGTGATTTGAATGCAAAGGTGAGTAATGTGGCAGTTGAGGGAAAAATTGGTATGCATGGGGTGTTCAGTGTTGTAAATGGAAATGGTGAAGAGCTTGTAGATTTATGTGCTGAAAAAGGACTGATGATTGGGAATACCTGGTTTAAAAAGCGAGATATACATAAGTATACTTATGTAAGTAGGAGAGATGGCCAGAGAGCGTTATTGGATTACGTGTTAATGGACAGGCGTGCGAAAGAGAGACTTTTGGATGTCAATGTGCTGAGAGGTGCAACTGGAGGGATGTCTGATCATTATCTTGTGGAGGCTAAGGTGAAGATTAGTATGGGTTTTCAGAAAAGAAGAGTGAATGTTGGGGTGAAGAAGGTGGTGAGAGTAAGTGAGCTTGGGAAGGAGACCTGTGTGAAGAAGTATCAGGAGAGACTGTGTACAGAATGGAAAAAGGTGAGAACAATGGAAGTAAGGGGAGTGGGGGAGGAATGGGATGTATTTAGGGAATCAGTGATGGATTGCGCAAAAGATGCTTGTGGCATGAGAAGAGTGGGAGGTGGGCTGTTTAGAAAGGGTAGTGAGTGGTGGGATGAAGAAGTAAGAGTATTAGTGAAAGAGAAGAGAGAGGCATTTGGACGATTTTTGCAGGGAAAAAATGCAATTGAGTGGGAGAAGTATAAAAGAAAGAGACAGGAGGTCAAGAGAAAGGTGCAAGAGGTGAAAAAAAGGGCAAATGAGAGTTGGGGTGAGAGACTATCAGTAAATTTTAGGGAGAATAAAAAGATGTTCTGGAAGGAGGTAAATAGGGTGCGTAAGACAAGGGAGCAAATGGGAACTTCAGTAAAGGGCGTAAATGGGGAGGTGATAACAAGTAGTGGTGATGTGAGAAGGAGATGGAATGAGTATTTTGAAGGTTTGTTGAATGTGTCTGATGACAGAGTGGCAGATATAGTTTTGTCAGGAGGTGTATTGAAGATAGTCAAGTTTTTACAAGATGTATGAGATATAAATTATATATGAAAGCAAGGCAATTTGATGTATTATAATTTATTAAAAATAGGTGATCATGTATTGTTGACTGTTGGTAAGCCCTATTTAAGTTAAGTATATGTAGGTGCCTGAGGAATTGGGAAGTTGCATATTCAGATATTAGTCAAAGGCTCTGAGTTGAGGCTCAATTACGGTATTGTGTGAGATGCCGTGACCATTATGGGAGGTTTAGTAAAAATTAAGAGTAGGAAAATAGCCTTCACTTTTTGGAGACATGTGATTATAATGTAATAGATTTATCAGTTTATATTGAAAATGTATTGAGTAATACTTAGTAATATATATGGATTTTATGTACTGTTAGGGGTTAGAAACATTAACGTATTAGAGCCTGCTGTGTAGGAAGGGAATAAATGGGGAGGAAGGTGTTGGCGTGAAAATTTTTTCGTTTTTTGTATTCGTAAAGAAAGGAAATGGATGGTGTGCCAGGTGGGATTTATTTCTGTGCCAGGTGTTGTGTTCCTGTTGTTTAATCCTTAATGGATGGGGAATGGGAAATGCAAGTTTTGGAAAAATATGATATATAATATATTGGTATGTAATGATTAGAAGTATCATTTTTATCGTGATATATATGGCTCGGAATCTAAGTGGATGACTAGGAAAATAAGGAATTTAGAAATGGTATGAAATACATTGGATCATGGTTCAACAGATTATCAGAAATGTTTCATAAGGACAGTTTAGGTACATAGGCTTAGGTAATGAGGTGACTCGACTGCAAGCGGACGAAGGTTCAACTCTGGGTGACGCAGCGGATGGAACCATGGAAGCGGAAGTGGAAGGGTGGGGTGGGGGCGTGGACCCAATACAAGGTGTGGATCTGAAATTCCCTGGAAGCAAAATGGGGCTTTAAATGTTAGGTTGCCAACATTTCTGGTCGAGGTTGCTTGGGATTAGCCATGTGATGGATGTAAGGGAAATGAGATGTTGAGCAATCCGTGTGTTGGGTGTTCTTTAACCATGTTAAAACATGTTTGAACTCAATAAATAGGTATGAAGTAGTATAAATGTTATTAATGTTATGCATAATATAGATAAGGAGAAATAGTGACATATGTATATAGTGTATCGAGGATAGGTACGTGGAGGGGTAACTAAATTGAGTGAAAGGTGAGTGAAAGGTTGTTGACGGGTGAATGCATGAGTGAGTGTAGGTGGAAAAGGCATTTGTCGTCGTGTTTTGGTACAGGTCGACTAGTCGGGATTGAATCAGGCATGAAGCGTTGGGATAAACCATGGAAGTGGGAATTATGTATTATATATTTTGTTGATTTTATATTATATGCATCCGATTGGACGGGGGTGGCCATTTCTCGACGCGCTACCCGCAAAGAGGGGACAGCGACAAAGTTGATTAGTAAAAAAAAAAATTTATAGCTTCGCCTCAGTTGAACCAGGTACCATTCATGACCGAGCGGAGAGTCGAAACCTGCAGCTAGGTGTCACGCCCGTGGCATTCAACCGAATGACCCAAGTGAATCTTGCCAGCCACACCTACCCCGGAAGTGGCATTACCAAAAAAGCTTAAGCTAAGCCTACTGAGCCCCTGTGAACAGGATGGAAAAAAAGCTAAAAGGATGACCACTTATTGGAATACGGAATGGAAACCTTTCTGCGTCATAGGCGCTCCCTCCAGCCTCCCCACTTTCTCCATTTTCTTCCCCATTCACAGTGTAATTAGTGGTGGTAACAGTGTACAGACAGGCTGTTCGTTCCAGACTACCATTGAAATTCCGTCTGTCTGTCTGTCTGTCTCCAGACTGGTTTCCAGTAGCCATGTCAGAAGACGTGGATGATGTATGGTAATTTTAGTCAGGCTCACACTGGACCTGAATGTGTCAGATAAACTCACGTCCATTTATTGATCTTTGACTTCTGGTGATGCTTATCTAACACGGAAAAAAAATTAAGTAAAAATAGCCTTTCCGGGTAGTGGCAATATCTTGGAGAATAATACGAGTAGTGGCAATATCTTGGAGAATAATACGGGTAGTGGCAATATCTTGGAGAACAATACGGGTAGTGGCAATATCTTGGAGAATAATACGGGTAGTGGCAATATCTTGGAGAATAATACGGGTAGTGGCAATATCTTGGAGAATAATACGGGTAGTGGCAATATCTTGGAGAATAATACGGGTAGTGGCAATATCTTGGAGAATAATACGGGTAGTGGCAATATCTTGGAGAATAATACGGGTAGTGGCAATATCTTGGAGAATAATACGGGTAGTGGCAATATCTTGGAGAATAATACGGGTAGTGGCAATATCTTGGAGAATAATACGGGTAGTGGCAATATCTTGGAGAATAATACGGGTAGTGGCAATATCTTGGAGAATAATACGGGTAGTGGCAATAAACATATTAGATAATAAACCTGTAATGTAGGTTATAGTAGCAGTCTTAGAGTGGGATGAAACCTTCAACTAATAATAGCGTTAACGTAACAGGTGACTGATCCTGACAGTAATTATAATGGCGTTGTTTACGTGGGAGTTTGTAAACATACGGTAGTGGTCAGCGTGTCTGTGAACACGCCTACTCTGGCTGGGTCCAGGTGATAAAAGGTCAAGTGACCATCTTTGTGAGGTCAACCTCAATCATATGAAGGAATGTGTTGCATACAGATCAGGCGGAACGATTTGATACAAAGGTCAGAAATGATCCAGGAAAAACATATATACATACGATCCGTCCAATACAGTGGGGTGGTAAGCCATGCAATATACTCATGATCAAAAGGCAAGAGAAAAGGAAAGAGGCGATAGATCTCAATAGATGGCTGGGGGAGGGGGGGGGGAGGTCAAAGCTTCTCATTAACCCCCACTTACACCAGCGACGACCTCAAGAGAGGCTACAGGACGCAGAGTAAGCACCATCTTATCTGACTACACCACCGAGACCTAGCCAATCTTCCACGTTCACATGAAAAGCGGATTGGAGGAGAAAAAAAAATCGCCAGGAAGTTAATGGTTCCCGAGGGATTAAATGTTCCAGCACTCACGGTCTATTAGAGTCTCCCCTCCCCCTTCACAGACACAGACACAGACACACACACACACACACACACACACACACACACACACACACACAGCACCACCTCATTATGATGTATGACTTCCATTCCTTCCTTCCCTCCTCCACGACCCTTATCCTCCAACACCCACGACCCTCTCCTCCTTCAAACGACCCACCACTATCCTTCTCGTCACCATCATCACCAACATCAACGCCAACATCTCCAACAACATCTCCAACATCGTAACAGAGTCTGTGGAGAGCTGCAGTGTGGTTCCTCCGTGTTCTGTGTCTGACCTGAGTCGATTTTAAAGAAACTGAAAATGGCAGGAGGAAGAGAGGAGAAGGGGGAGAAATAAAAAAATCTTCATTTCGCGAAGGAAATTAAACCTTGTATCTTTAAAACTGACCAGAAAAAAATAAAAAAAACAATTGTCTAAATTTTTTTTCTAATTCATAGATAGAAGCAAACAGGCCTTACATCTTTAACCTGATGAAAATGTGATGGGCAAAGATATTCTTCGTTTCGTAAACGAATTGAAAACCCGACATTTTTTTCAACTCATTCAAAAATTTGAATTGCAATAAGGTGATTCCTTTCATTCAGGGAACTGAAAACCTATGTCTTTGAAAGGTAAAAAAAATGATACTGTATTAAAAAACATTTTCTATCGTAAAGGAATTTAAAATCTGTATTTTCAAAACGTCAAAAAAGACAAAAAATATGAAGCATAGATGATCTTTCTTTCGGTAAAGGCTTTTAAATGCATAGAATTCCCAAACTGAATAAATAAAAATGTGTGACTGGATACAACATCACCCATTTTTTGTTCCTCTCTCCATAAAGTAGTTTCAACCGTAAACCTGTGGCGCTACTAAAAACGCAAAAAAACAACAAAATTTTGCTTCCTTTCCCTCGTGAAACATGAGGGCAAACTCTATGAAACTGAAACAAAAACAATTAATTCAAAATCAATTTAGTATCGTTGATGTAAAGAAAAAAATATCAATTATCAATGCTGGAAAGAGTCGAAAAAAGTGATCTAGTGAGAATTATAAGAGAACAGAATGAAATGAGATGTGAACAGAGGTAGGAAAGCCTCTCTAAGTCTGGTGATCATGGAAGAAAGAAGAGTTGGGAGAGAGACCATAGAGTATCATCTCTGTAGGAGGCTCCAGTCACGGACCAAAGTCCACATCAAGGCCAGGCCTTAATTAAAAGATGGAGAGAATTATGAAGCGGAAAAAGAAAAGACGTGGGGAAAGTATTTACGATTTTTTCTCAGAAAGTGGAAAAACCTGTCTTATGAGATGTGCGGCAGGTCATAGTTATTGGGAAAGACATGAGAAGGTAGGGAGTTCCAGAGCTTCGACGTGTGAGGAAAGAAGCAGATGACATAACCGTCGCATTTTGATTTCTAAATATGTTTGAAAGACCCTAATGTACAGCAGTTCTTTAATGACAGAAGAAAGTGTGTCCAGAATGAGAGGTGGAAGCTGGCAGCTGCTGGCCTACAGAACTGTACGGAGGAAAGTGATGAATTGTACTGAAATACGTGGCGAAATATTTCTTCTGGAATCAATTCATGGACTCATGGAGCCAGCTGAGCCAAGAGGAAGGAGAGATGTGACGGTCAAGAGTGAATTAGAAAAATAACTATGTGATATCAAGAGATAAATGGAGTCCTCCAATAAGAGGAGAAAAAAAAAAATCCTCCCCGTATATACAAACAGGTTATCACAAACGTGTATCTCGATATCCAGTGATCATCGGGGGAAAAATACTCCCACAAACACACGTACGCTTTCAAATACATAAACACACATATACACAAAATATGCATTTTGCATATGAGGCCATTTACATCTCAAATTGCAGTGGCGTGAATTCGTATATGGGAAAAGCGTTTCGGCGAGAGAGAGAGCAGTGGCTCTTATTTGTTTCGAAAACAGCCTGGACTATCGCACGCCTCACTTTCACAAAAGGGTCACGTTCCAATGCTCGTACAAATATGAAAGAAAGGTATCGTGCACTGCAGGACACAGTCGTACGCTGGCAACACCGCCCGGATCCAGGGGGCTGGATATAAAGCTATGAATGTCTCTCTTCATTGCGACGAGGAGGACGGGTCTGGGGAGTTGAAATGAGGGAGGATTTGTTACAAGGGTTCTTGGAAGTGTCGACCGGAAGGATGGGATAGGTCTTAAAGGGGGTTGAGGAATGTAATAGGGACTTGTTGGAAGAGTTTGTGGGATTGTAGTGATCAAGAGAAGGTTAGAATCACAGGAGAAAAGTAAGATTATTTTGAAGTTCAGATGACCTCGTCTGTCTGAGTCAACAAGTGAACTTTTAAAGTTCAAATGTTCCTGGTGAAGGAGAAGAGAGCTGGTTGCAGGGGCGTAGCATTCTCAGCGATGGTATGAGCACTAATCCAGGGAATCGGTTAGGTGATACATTTTAATACCCTTAAGATGTTTTTCTAATCGCGCAATGGCCTGAGGGGATCAACAAGCCATTGTGTTGACCATAAAGTCGATGCTATTGGGACAAAGGTACACTCCGCCCGGTCTTTAGAGATTCGAATCTTTATGAGGTTGTGGATATTGAGAGCTTCGGACCCTCATGAAGCTTTGAACCCACACGAATGTATACCAGTTGTATTAGCATATATATATATATATATATATATATATATATATATATATATATATATATATATATATATATATATATATATACATATATATATATATATATATATATATATATATATATATATATATATATATATATATATATGGGTGATCCTCTTCATAAAACGCAATGGCTTACATATGATTTATTCGCAAAAACTCCAAAATATTCCACTTTCTTTGTCTTTAAGACTATAGACAAATGGTATCCACTTACATAAATCATCATAACAAATGAAAAACAAAAATAAGATAGAACAAGAAACTGCTTGAACTGGTCTCGAATACCACGGAAAAAAAAGGAACATCAATGAACGTTAATTTGACTGTCCATTGCCTCGTCATATATCTAATCATCCTCATCTGATTCGAATTTGATTCGATATACGATTAATTCCTGACTCCATCATATAATCTTTCACGATTTTCACTTATGAGATTCAAGGATGATAATTCGTCACATTACTGCAGCAATTAGGTTTGGTGGCCGTCTCCTTTTCAAGGGCACTTTTTGTCTCAATGTCAAAATCATTTGAAACTTTGGAGCCGTTACTGGCAGTTAAGTGGGAGAGAGAGAGAGAGAGAGAGAGAGAGAGAGAGAGAGAGAGAGAGAGAGAGAGAGAGAGAGGGACGCTGCCATTGGGCGCCTTGGCTGTGATGCTATCGATCACCCGACAACCATGGCGGGCGGGGTGGCGGCGGGAATGGATGAAGGCATGCAAGTATGAATACGTAGCTGTGTATATATGTATATGTCAGTGTATGTCTATGTGCGTTTATGGGCGTTTATATGGGCATTTATGTATATCATATATACGTGCATATGGGTGGATGGACCATTCTTCGTCTGTTTCCTGGCGCTACCTCGCTGACGCGGGAAACAGCGACTAGGTATAATATATATATATATATATATATATATATATATATATATATATATATATATATATATATATATATATTCTAGTAAAACATCATACCATTTTCTTTACCTTCCACATTTCACTTCAGTATCGTGGTCAAGGAAAATATGCCAGCAAGAAAACAACGCCCCAGAAATTTCCCTCCTTGAGGAAGCCACATTAACATTCATGAGCAAGGAGGAACATACATCGTCCCGGCTCCACAGCTTCGTCACCCAAACAGCAGGAATACAATTGGAAAGTAAATTTGGTCGTGCAGGACATATTGCCATGATATATATATATATATATATATATATATATATATATATATATATATATATATGTCCATGGGGAAATGAAACAAAATGAAACACAATAAGTTCCCAAGTGCACTTTCGTGTAATAATCACATCATATATATACATATATGAGAATACATTAGGTAGATATAATAGATTGTACCAACATCAGCTTCATGCGTTGGTTGCAGCCTCCTAATTGTACAGATGCCGCATTCATCCTCGAGTCGTCAAGACCTGTGTGTTTTGTCCCCAAATAGTGGTCGGCGGAGCTCAATTTCCTCCTCGTCTGGACCGAAGCGTTTCGTTAATGTGGGAATAAATTACATCTCGAAATTCAGCAATTTAGGGATCATTAATGTGTGAGGCCAGGGGACCATGAGGAGCCTCTGGGAACAGACCTGAGTGGCCGGTTGATTAATTGGACGTGACTTCGTCTCGTTTACCTCCACTGATGACCTGTGAGTGACGTAACGAACCTTATCCACAACGTTACGACCCTTGAGCATGAAGTTACGACCCTTGAACACGACGTTACGACCCTTGAACACGACGTTACGACCCTTGAACACGACGTTACGATCCTGGGGGCATGATTTTACGGCCCTTGAGCATAACTTCGATCTTTGAACACGACGTTACAACACCTGAGCACAAAGTTACGACCTTTATGTATTATTATCTGTCGTATCGTCGTGCTTTACGGTCGCATGTGTCGTACTCAAGGCTCGTGCTGTCGTGCTAAAGAGTTGTGCTGTCGTGTTCATGGAGTGTTCAGCTGTTATTGTCTTGGATCGAGAGGTTAGCCTGCAGAAACGGATGACCGTGTTCGAGGTCATGGTTCCTAATGACCCAACGAGGTAGTTGAATAGCTGTGATATAACAAGGCAGTTGTGTGGGTCAAAGTACTGGTACATTATGAACTTGAGTTTATGGACAAAGTTTTTAAATATGAAAACGCGGAAACATTCAAATCTACGTTCTTTAAAGCACGCATATACACCTACTTATATAAGTTTACACACGGCCCTCCGTGGTTAAGTAGTTAGCGTTACTGACTATAAGTCAGCAAAGGACAGCCTGGGGTCGGATCCTGGGCCCGGCAGTCGGCCCACATCCAACCCAGGTTTTCTTCCTACCCTCGGAGATGGTCGATAAATGTGTGTATTGGTGTGCATAATCGCATGTATATATATATAGGAAGAAAGACACAGTACAGGGCAACACAAGTGTGAAACTCTCTCTCTCTCTCTCTCTCTCTCTCTCTCTCTCTCTCTCTCTCTCTCTCTCTCTCTCTCTCCACAACACACAAATAGTAGTCACACACACACACACACACACACACACACACACACACACACGATCTCGAGCCTGCTAAACAACACAGTTGAAGTGCCACTCGACAGCAGTGAATGTGTCAACACTGAAGAGTGTCGGCACTCATCTCTTACAGCGGGAGCAGCAGCAGCAGCAGACTCAACTCCCGCAGGATAAGTGACCTCAACCCTGCCGGGGACAAAGGGAAATGGAGATGGAAAATTGTGTGGAACAGAGCTGAGGAAAGGATGCTGTGGCATGGCGTGGCGTGGGGGGGAGATGTAGGTATGTGGATAAAGGAATGGAATAAGAGATAGTGGAATGGAAGGCTGGTGAGAGTAAGGTGATGACGCGATGAGAGAGAGAGAGAGAGAGAGAGAGAGAGAGAGAGAGAGAGAGAGAGAGAGAGAGAGAGAGAGATACAACGTATTTTAGGAAACTTAAATAAAATACGGAGACATAAGGTAAATGAAAATTCTTGATTATAATGAATTTCCGACAAAGAGATGATATATTTTGGTTATATTTGTGTTATTCTTCGCCTGTTCTCTCTGTTATTCTTCGCCTGTTCTCTCTGTGTTATTCTTCGCCTGTTCTCTCTGTGTTATTCTTCGCCTGTTCTCTCTGTGTTATTCTTCACCTGTTCTCTCTGTTTGTAGGTAATCACGGCACAAAAAGTCATCCTGGGGCTACACATATCACAGTCATGATAGATATGTGTATAAAGCATCGATTATCAAACAACAGGGGAAAAAAACGATGGAAAAATAATCGCTTGGTGGCAATTACTCACTGATTATCTCATCACGCATTGTAATGAAGTTATTTGAATGACGAGGACTTGATTAATACGTCAGGGTTGGAAGACAGCATTCTGTTTCAGACTCGCTCAAAGTGGATGTTATGTTCTGACACAACATCAGAATTATTACATTGCTTTTTTGTTTATTCCTCGCAAGCTTCCCCGTCTCATTTCAATATAGTATCACTAAGATGTATAGGATCGGATCTTTCTATAAGTAAGATGATCCGGCCAAGAGCCATATCATCTATCGGAGATCCTTCACATATCTACTCCAGGTTCCTTTCAGTGTTGTCTTGCCTCACATCAACCACAACCAAAGGATTTCGAGGATGATAGTGAGAATGATAGGGTTGACCAACAGTGTCGCTGCTCGCTGGCAATATCATGCATCTGAATATATATAGTGCATGTTGCACTCAAAGCAACACAAATTATCTTTCACTGAAATCAGTTCAGCGAGAGAGCGGGTCATTCTAACGTTGCTATGTCAATACAGACAAATCTTCGCTTTGTTTGTATCCTGAGCGTGTTTGCACTGGTGTTTATTGTTTTCCCAGAATTGTCTACCCATATGCGTCACTCTGGGCTGGTCGAGTGGCTGTTTGACCTTTGGGCTTATCATCTGCCAGGGTCAATTAAGCCGTTAGCGTCGTTAAGAATCACCAGTTTGAGAGTGCGATGGTCTCAAGTGTGCTGTGGAAACTGAAGATATACAGTGACCCAACTGAACATGAGGAAAATTATCCCCGTACACCTGTATGTTTGCTCAAAGATTTTGTTTACTTATCTATCCCTTTGTTTACCTCCCGTATCCTCCCTGACGGGATAAGGAAGATGAGACGTGTTTACATCTTTTACAACACATTAGTCTTGTTTACATTAGGTAGAGTCTTCGAGAAAGGGTTAAAAAAAAAGAAAATGAATACAGGATCTTTGGAAATATTCTTCCATTATAGACCTGGCGGTAAGAATGTGATCTAATGCCTGAAAGAAAGATAGCAAGAGATGTGACCTTCCTACGATGGTGTTGTGATGACAGAGAGCAGTTAGTCACGGGCCAGACATGGGTCTCCTTCATAGGGTCGGTGAATCAGGGAGAGAGAGAGAGAGAGAGAGAGAGAGAGAGAGAGAGAGAGAGAGAGAGAGAGAGAGAGAGAGAGAGAGAGTGTGCGTGTTGCCACCCCAAACAAGGGAGAAGGGGCAGGGAGAGCTGTTGATGGTAGTTATCTACTGTTTGTTAAACCTGTTACCGGAACTTGTCATGAGAGACTGTTAGGTTTAGGTTAATGAGTCGGCGTGTGCTGATTTGCTAGTTATGTTGTTGTGGCAGTTTCCCGGGGCTATTCCATGGGGCGGGAGAGAGAGAGAGAGAGAGAGAGAGAGAGAGAGAGAGAGAGAGAGAGAGAGAGAGAGAGAGAGAGAGAGAGAACCTGTACCATAGTAATTAAACTGATGTTAACGTCAGGGAAAATTTATTGATTCATTCTCTGAATATATGACCATATCATCGTCATTATCCTCCACATTATACTAATTTGGTATGATATGTGGCATACGACCTTACACCGCTTGACCATTACGGTACGATCCTTGAAGACGATGGTACATACCTTGTCTATAATGACCTGGCTCGCCCTCATTCGTTCCTGAACCGTCAGGTCAGAGGTCAGGGAGTTAACACGTACCAGGGTGTATGGCTTTTTATGTAACACTTCTGAGTGCTGTCAGTGTTCCTAAAAACACGACTGTGGAAACCAAAGAAGAGGAAAGGAAAGTTACCATATATATATACATTGTATTTCTTCTCTTATATCTCCCCTGATGATGTGATCATTACACGAAAGTGCACTTGGGAACATGTCGTGTTTCATACCACGTTGATTATAAGGTGTGTTTGTGTGTGTGTGTGTGTGTGTGTGTGTGTGTGTGTGTGTGTGTGTGTGTGTGTATATATATATATATATATATATATATATATATATATATATATATATATATATATATATATATAGGGAACTTTTTGATCTTAATTTTACAAAACTCTCGTGTGAGTTAGGGAAGGAGGAAACGTTTCGAACAGTGTTTATCCGAAAAACGAAACCGTTCGAAGAGGTTAGTTTGTGGAGTCAGACGAAGTTCCAAACTGTAAACATCGCACAAAACCTGAGTATTGTCCAATCAACCAATTTTCTGTCTCCCAGAGTTTCATACCTATCTGTAAAAGACTTGTAGTGCTTTCTTTTTTTTGCACCTTGAGTTGAGACTGTGAGGGGAAAGATACAATGTACAAAATATGCTTTGATTTGACGGGTTTAAAGACACTGTGTTATCTGATGAATGGGAAAGTTTTGACTTTAACATGGAAATAGTATAGTAAGGTTTAACTACTGGAGAATGGTGTGTTTTAATCTACAAATCTGATAAGTGTTGGGCTTAAGAACCCTGGGGGTTTAAGAACCAATGATTCTAAGAACTGGTTTACGAGTATTTGTGCCCAAGAATACTGGGAACTAAGACACCTTGTTATGCAGCTCTTGGACACGTAAGAAGACTGCATTGTGTTCCTCACTCACCACTGTGTTCCACACTCACCACTGTGTTCCACACTCATCACTGTGTTCCTCACTCAACATTGTGTTCCTCACTCACCATTGTGTTCCTCACTCACCACTGTGTTCCACACTCACCACTGTGTTCCACACTCATCACTGTGTTCCTCACTCAACATTGTGTTCCTCACTCACCATTGTGTTCCTCACTCACCACTGTGTTCCACACTCACCACTGTGTTCCACACTCATCACTGTGTTCCTCACTCAACATTGTGTTCCTCACTCACCATTGTGTTCCTCACTCACCATTGTTTTCCTCACTCACCATTGTGTTCCTCACTCAACATTGTGTTCCTCACTCACCATTGTGTTCCTCACTCACCACTGTGTTCCACACTCACCATTGTGTTCCACACTCACCATTGTGTTCCTCACTCAACACTGTGTTTGTCATTCTCACCCAATAAGCTCTTCAGCTGTGGTTGGAGGCAATGAAGAGGTAGGCAAACTCCCTAAATTAACCAGTGGCTCACCTCACACACACGAGCCCACGTAAGCCTGAAGCCCTGAGACAGAGAAGGAGATTGAGAGAGAGAGAGAGAGAGAGAGAGAGAGAGAGAGAGAGAGAGAGAGAGAGAGAGAGAGAGAGAGAGAGAGAGAGAGAGAGAGGAGGTAGGGAGAGAGACAGGAGCCTTTATTGGCACTGAGGATAGGAATGCTGTAAGTTAATATCCTGCCTGGCTTACGTGTTCAGCAATCAGCCTTGCTGACGTTACGCCCTTATGAACTGGACTCGTTCAGTATACACGGTGGAAGTTAATTGATCCGACTCACAAGTTTTTGATGAGGTTTATCTTATGTTAACTGATTGATGGAATATAGATCAGTGCTCTGCAACCAGGGAGCTTCCAACGCTGACTATGATACCGCGGGGTACATTCCTGATTAGATAAATAAAACGATTATCACAGTCTTCACAAAAAATTGCTATATTTATGTTAATGAAAATAAATTCCATAGATTGCTTGGAAATGTAGAACTGAATACGACAGCATATTTAAAGTTATTAATCTTCTTTCTTATGTTTTTTAATTTTTTCAGTATTATTCTACCATTACGTGGGTGCTCAAACAACAGTTGTCCATAGTTATCCATCTATCTTATTCAAGCTTTTCCCTTCACAAAGGCATCATCAGGAATCGACAAAAACAGAAAAAATTGCGTCACAAAACTTGGATGTGTAAAACGCAAACAAAATATAAAAACACTCGGAAAAAATACTGCACATAGCATATAAAAGTAAAGAAAAACGCTAAAAGCGAAACGAATCAGTAAGTCTTATGAAAGGTAGTATTAATTACAATCTTAATACAACATATAGAAACAAAAGTATAGAAAAAAAACTTACCATTGAGGAAAAAATCCAAAACAAAATAACACGAGGTAGGAAAATAGAAAGTCCATCATTGAATACACCAAGGGAGCCTGTTATTGTCCAGATGTGGAGCTGAGGTCTGGTTAGGCTGGTCTGATTCTCTCTGATAGGAACTTATATATATATATATATATATATATATATATATATATATATATATATATATATATATATATATATATATATATATCGTACAACCCAAGGCTGTGCTACTTCCAGTAGCAGAGAAATGCCTACTTCTTTTTTTTTTTTTAGAGAAGTTCTTTAACGTGAAAGAGGTGACAGATACACTTCAGTGGAAGATGAAAAAGAAAACGACTTTCGTACACTGAGTGCAAGTTTGTCCGTCCATCTGTTTGTCTATCTCTCTGTCTGTCTGTCTGTCTGTCTGTCTGTCTATCTGTCTGTCTCTCTGTCTGTCTGTCCGTCTGTCTGTCTATCTGTCTCTCCCTATCTCTCAGTCTTGGCACATCTCACACCCCTTCGTAAACTGATCTAATGACATTCTGCAAGAGTGGCTTCGAATATCGTGCCGATGATGGCTGCCGCTGGGGTGGTAATAGTTCGTGAGTTGTTATGGAGTGTGAATGGTGGCCATGAAGCCAGATAATGTGATGACAGGGTGTTGTGGGTTAATGGGCGGTGGTGTATAGCACGGTGCCCATGTATGTAATGTATGGTGAGAGTGTATGTAACATATAGTGAATGTATGTAAGCTATAGTGAGAGCTGTGAGTGTATGTAAGATATAGTGAGAGTGTGAGTGTATGCAAGATATAGTGAGAGTGTATGTAACATATAGTGAGAGTGTAACAAATAGTGAGAGTGTAACAAATAGTGAGAGTGTAACAAATAGTGAGAGTGTAACAAATAGTGAGAGTGTAACATATAGTGAGAGTGTATGTAACAGCCATACACAAGTATACATAAAAATTGCTCCTAACAAAGTAATTAAACACGGGTCATACCAACTCTATCAATTCTAATATGAAAACTGTATGAAAATGTGATAAAGAGTCTAGTGTTTCTGCTGCATCAGCTATGAAATGGATTAATGAACCTCGTGACTAGAGAGAGAGAGAGAGAGAGAGAGAGAGAGAGAGAGAGTCATGGAGCAGCAGGCTGGTCGACAATATATTCAACAGGAGTATAAATTGATACCAGCTAAGAACCTACATGCATATTTTTTTGTGTGTGTATGTGTGTGTGTGTGTGTGTGTGTGTGTGTGTGTGTGTGTGTGTGTGGGAAGAGGGTGGGATCCGGTTATTCTTCCTCTGCTAATGAACAATTAACGTTGCCGTAATGAGAGTGAGAGGGGCAGATTATGAATTCTGGGCATATTGCTCTGTCAAGATGATATACCAACAGTTTCGTGTGTGTGTGTGTGTGTGTGTGTGTGTGTGTGTGTGTGTGTGTGATTATAAGTCATGTGTTAAAGAAGGAAAGAGTTTTACACTCGTGTTGCCGCCGTCTCTTAACACTAAGTATATACACTCGGTCAAAAAAGTATCTGTGCACGATACGTATGAAACATTATGACACACGGTCTGATGGATACTGAAAAATACTTGCGTCTCGCCAATTGCACGTCGGCAGGTAACCCTGACGTCACGAGGTTGCCATGTCGGCTATAAGCGACATATCCTGCCCAAGATGTAGGGGTGTCGTCGTCTGTAGCACCTATTTCCTGCACATCACCCAGTCCAACCTGCTGGCGTGCGCTTCGTGTGAACGTTAAGCTCCCGCCCAGGAGAACGATGTCACGAACGCTGGAAGCTACCTTACCCCAACACCCCTGCTCCTCCTTCCTCCCTCCTCCTCCTCCTTCATTATCACAGTGGTCCACAATAGCTGTGCGTGTTGCCTGTGAGATTTCCATCGTGACCATGACATTGGTGTCTGGCAGGTGACAACTGTTAGCTGAGGCGCCACAGTGTGTGTGTGTGTGTGTGTGTGTGTGTGTGTGTGTGTGTGTCATCCCCTAAGCGAGGATGAACAGACAGAGATGGACTTCGAACCACCTGCCGCGACCAGGATTCGAACCTGTGCGAGTTCGACGCTAGGATTACGGGGAGGGGGGAGTGCTCCATACACTCCATGAGAACACTTCTTCCTCCACCCCCACACCTCGTACTGTAACCCCCCCCCCCCCCCCCTCCCCCGTATATTACCAAAATAGCTACGAAAAATATACGACGTCTGCGAGAAGGAAGTAACCCAAACGACCGGCACGCTGAGGGAGTTTAGCTGCTAACTCTCCCGTGCAGAGAGGTGATATGATGGGTTGGGTTGATGATGGTGATGTTAACGCCTCTGTCCAGTGCAGTCATGACGCGGGAGGGTAATTATATGATCCGTGATAATGGAAGGTCATTCCAGGAGTCATCAGACGTAAGCCGAGTGATGATGGCAAACAATTTGCTGAAGTTTCCTGACTTACTCTGTGGCTTGTGTGATACAGGAAGAACAGAAACCTGAAACACACACACACACACACACACACACACACACACACACACACACACACACACACATGATTTTTCTATCCTAATTAAACAGTGATTAAGAACAGGAAGAGAGGGACTAATAAGTTGTAAAGTTAATACAAAACTGATGAGAATCGAGTAAAATAAAAGAACATAATGACAAAGAAAACCACAAAAAGAAAAATAAGAATCATGAGATTATTCATGATGATGAAGTGATAGCAATAATAATGATGATAATAACATAATGATGATAATGATGATGATAATGATAATAATAACGTAATGATGATAATGATAATGATGATAATGATAATGATAATAATAATAACGTAATGATGATAATGATAATGTTGATAACAACGCCATGATTGATATTGATAATATGATAACACGAAGAAGAAAGATAAAGAGGAAGACAAGAACGAGACAAGGAGAAGAGACTGTCTTGAGGATCCTGGATGGTATCTTTCAACACCTCTGGCCACAGAGCCACTCTAGGAAGCGAGACGATCCCTCATGATCCCTCACGACCCAGCCCCTCATGATCCCTCACGACCCAGCCCCTCATGATCCCTCACGAACCAGTCCCTCATGATCCCTCACGACCCAGCCCCTCATGATCCCTCACGACCCAGCCCCTCATGATCCCTCACGACCCAGCCCCTCATGATCCCTCACGAACCAGCCCCTCATGATCCCTCACGAACCAGGACAGCAACACTCCAGCTGGGGATATGAGAACTAATCAACAAATTTTCAAGTTCGCTCCTGACTTTTGCAGACATCGTTGAAGAGCCACGAAGCGTAGGTGAGTCCGGGTGTGAATGAGAGGTTTCCTATCCTCACCTCTGCTCTATGATCCTTGAGGCACAGTCAACAAGGGATTATGTTGTGTAAGATGGCTATAAACCCCAGGAAGTTGGCTCTGGCATATACCACAGATCTCCAGTGATGCAAGATGGGCCTCAGGGTTAAGGCAATATGAATAAGATCTTGTTCTTCAATGTGATAAGATTTCGTAAGTGAGTGGTGAAGTACTTATGATTTAAACAAGACGTCTTGGGAAGATATTTAGTTATATTACATATGTTTCTTACGTTATTTATGAGGTAAGGTCTACATCCAGCCCAGACAATGGTAAAGTGCAAAACTCTAATGAATATATCATGATTTACTTTATCATCATTATTATCACTATTATCATTATTATTATTTTTATCATTATCATATTATTATTATTATCATAATTATCATCATTATTATTATTATCTATTATTATCATATCATTATTATCATAATTATTATTAGTATTATTATTATTATTATCATTATCGTAATTATCATCATTATTATTATTATTATTATTATTATTATTATCATAATTATCATCATTATTATTATTATTATTATCATAATTATCATCATTATTATTATTATTATTATTATCATAATTATCATCATTATTATTATTTTTATCATTATCATATTATTATTATTATTATTATTATTATCATAATTATCATCATTATTATTATTATCATAATTATCATCATTATTATTATTATCATAATTATCATCATTATTATTATTATCATAATTATCATCATTATTATTATTATCATAATTATCATCATTATTATTATTATCATAATTATCATCATTATTATTATTATCGTAATTATCATCTATTATTATTGATATTATTACTATCATTATTATTATTATTATTATTATTATTATCATAATTATCATCATTATTATTATTATCATAATTATCATCATTATTATTATTATCATAATTATCATCATTATTATTATTATCATAATTATCATCATTATTATTATTATTATTATTATTATCATAATTATCATCATTATTATTATTATCATAATTATCATCATTATTATTATTATCATAATTATCATCATTATTATTATTATCATAATTATCATCATTATTATTATTATCATAATTATCATCATTATTATTATTATCATAATTATCATCATTATTATTATTATCATAATTATCATCATTATTATTATTATCATAATTATCATCATTATTATTATTATCATAATTATCATCATTATTATTATTTTTATCATTATCATATTATTATTATTATTATTATTATTATCATAATTATCATCATTATTATTATTATTATTATCATAATTATCATCATTATTATCACTATTATCATTATTATTATTTTTATCATTATCATATTATTATTATTATTATTATCATAATTATCATCATTATTATTATTATCATAATTATCATCATTATTATTATTATCATAATTATCATCATTATTATTATTATCATAATTATCATCATTATTATCACTATTATCATTATTATTATTATCATAATTATCATCATTATTATTATTATCATAATTATCATCATTATTATTATTATCATAATTATCATCATTATTATTATTATCATAATTATCATCATTATTATTATTTTTATCATTATCATATTATTATTATTATCATAATTATCATCATTATTATTATTATTATTATTATTATCATAATTATCATCATTATTATTATTATTATTATCATAATTATCATCATTATTATTATTATCATAATTATCATCATTATTATTATTATTATCATAATTATCATCATTATTATTATTATCATAATTATCATCATTATTATTATTTTTATCATTATCATATTATTATTATTATTATTATTATTATCATAATTATCATCATTATTATTATTATTATTATCATAATTATCATCATTATTATTATTATCATAATTATCATCATTATTATTATTATCATAATTATCATCATTATTATTATTATCATAATTATCATCATTATTATTATTATTATCATAATTATCATCATTATTATTATTATCATAATTATCATCATTATTATTATTATCATAATTATCATCATTATTATTATTATTATCATAATTATCATCATTATTATTATTATCATAATTATCATCATTATTATTATTTTTATCATTATCATATTATTATTATTATTATTATTATTATTATTATTATTATTATTATTATTATTATTATTATTATTATTATTATTATTATTATTATTATTATTATTATTATTATTATTATTATTATTATCATAATTATCATCATTATTATTATTTTTATCATTATCATATTATTATTATTATCATAATTATCATCATTATTATTATTATCATAATTATCATCATTATTATTATTATCATAATTATCATCATTATTATTATTATTATTATCATAATTATCATCATTATTATTATTTTTTTCATTCTCTTTCTTTCCTCTACACGCACCATCCTCACCTTCACTCACATTCACGTCCCTTCACTTTCACTGTTCTCACCTTCATCATCAGTGTCCTTGTCTTGATCACTGGTACACTAAAGGTCATTTTCTTCATCTTCACTTTCGCGTCTACCCTCTTAATTAATCCCTCTCATACTTCACTTTCATCATGATAGTTATCTTCACTATCCTCATTTCCACCACCCTACTCTTCACTATACCAACCTTCACCATCATCACATTTACCGCATTCACTTTCACCATTCAACTTGTTAAGTAATCTTATTTTCCTAGTATGAACCACAGTACTAACTTTCCCTGATCAATGGAAAAAAATATTACGAAAGCAAAACATGGACAGAACTATTCACTAGCGCTTTCGTGTATTTGAACACATCGTCAGAAGTGAGGTTTGTATACATGGACTCTACGCTAATGTGTAGACAGAGAGAGGAGTACACACTGCCACAGATTCTGTGTACATATATTGTGCCTCTGAAGATGTGTTGAAATAAACGAAAGAGCTTATTTTTACGTCCTGGCTGACTATATATATATATATATATATATATATATATATATATATATATATATATATATATATATATATATATATATTTTTTTTTTTTTTTTTTTCAAAGGAAGGAACAGAGAAGGGGGCCAGGTGAGGATATTCCTCAGCGGCCCAGTCCTCTGTTCTTAACGCTACCTCGCTGAGGCGGGAAATGGCGAATAGTATAAAAATATATATATATATATATATATATATATATATATATATATATATATATATATATATATATATATATCAATTTCAAAGTAGTTATGATTGATACATCTAAATTAGTTACTTTAATACCTTTAGTTTTTTCTTAAAATTAATCAATAAGAATATGATTTAGTCTATATGTGTTTGATCAACGTATGAATTCCACTGTCTATGCATCTATGTTTAATATGCCAGTACATATGTGATTTTATATGTGTGTGTTTATGTGTCACTGATTAATGTTAGATTATTCTTGTATGTGATTCTGACTCAATGAGAAAGACAGGTAATATTAATGTCTTAGTTACAGCTTTGCTGATCAATGTCATCTTACATCTGTTACTGTAAATAGCTTTCAAAATCAATGTACATCTGTTGTAAATCAAAGTTCCTTTAGGGCATTAAAAACAATATTCTAAATCGATGTTCCTTTAGATATCAAAAACAGCTCTCTACGATTAAAACAACATTCTAAATCAATGATTCTTTAGATATAGAAAACAACATTCTAAATCAATGATTCTTTAGATATAGAAAACAACATTCTAAATCAATGATTCTTTAGATATAGAAAACAACATTCTAAATCAATGATTCTTTAGATATAGAAAACAACATTCTAAATCAATGATTCTTTAGATATAGAAAACAACATTCTAAATCAATGATTCTTTAGATATAGAAAACAACATTCTAAATCAATGATTCTTTAGATATAGAAAACAACATTCTAAATCAATGATTCTTTAGATATAGAAAACAACATTCTAAATCAATGATTCTTTAGATATAGAAAACAACATTCTAAATCAATGATTCTTTAGATATAGAAAACAACATTCTAAATCAATGATTCTTTAGATATAGAAAACAACATTCTAAATCAATGATTCTTTAGATATAGAAAACAACATTCTAAATCAATGATTCTTTAGATATAGAAAACAACATTCTAAATCAATGATTCTTTAGATATAGAAAACAACATTCTAAATCAATGATTCTTTAGATATAGAAAACAACATTCTAAATCAATGATTCTTTAGATATAGAAAACAACATTCTAAATCAATGATTCTTTAGATATAGAAAACAACATTCTAAATCAATGATTCTTTAGATATAGAAAACAACATTCTAAATCAATGATTCTTTAGATATAGAAAACAACATTCTAAATCAATGATTCTTTAGATATAGAAAACAACATTCTAAATCAATGATTCTTTAGATATAGAAAACAACATTCTAAATCAATGATTCTTTAGATATAGAAAACAACATTCTAAATCAATGATTCTTTAGATATAGAAAACAACATTCTAAATCAATGATTCTTTAGATATAGAAAACAACATTCTAAATCAATGATTCTTTAGATATAGAAAACAACATTCTAAATCAATGATTCTTTAGATATAGAAAACAACATTCTAAATCAATGATTCTTTAGATATAGAAAACAACATTCTAAATCAATGATTCTTTAGATATAGAAAACAACATTCTAAATCAATGATTCTTTAGATATAGAAAACAACATTCTAAATCAATGATTCTTTAGATATAGAAAACAACATTCTAAATCAATGATTCTTTAGATATAGAAAACAACATTCTAAATCAATGATTCTTTAGATATAGAAAACAACATTCTAAATCAATGATTCTTTAGATATAGAAAACAACATTCTAAATCAATGATTCTTTAGATATAGAAAACAACATTCTAAATCAATGATTCTTTAGATATAGAAAACAACATTCTAAATCAATGATTCTTTAGATATAGAAAACAACATTCTAAATCAATGATTCTTTAGATATAGAAAACAACATTCTAAATCAATGATTCTTTAGATATAGAAAACAACATTCTAAATCAATGATTCTTTAGATATAGAAAACAACATTCTAAATCAGTGATCCTTTATATATCAAGAACAATGTTCTAAATCAATCATCCTTTAGATATCAAAAACAGCTCTCTACGATTAAAACAACATTCTAAATCAATGATTCTTTAGATATAGAAAACAACATTCTAAATCAATGATTCTTTAGATATAGAAAACAACATTCTAAATCAATGATTCTTTAGATATAGAAAACAACATTCTAAATCAATGATTCTTTAGATATAGAAAACAACATTCTAAATCAATGATTCTTTAGATATAGAAAACAACATTCTAAATCAATGATTCTTTAGATATAGAAAACAACATTCTAAATCAATGATTCTTTAGATATAGAAAACAACATTCTAAATCAATGATTCTTTAGATATAGAAAACAACATTCTAAATCAATGATTCTTTAGATATAGAAAACAACATTCTAAATCAATGATTCTTTAGATATAGAAAACAACATTCTAAATCAATGATTCTTTAGATATAGAAAACAACATTCTAAATCAATGATTCTTTAGATATAGAAAACAACATTCTAAATCAATGATTCTTTAGATATAGAAAACAACATTCTAAATCAGTGATCCTTTATATATCAAGAACAATGTTCTAAATCAATCATCCTTTAGATATCAAAAACAGCTCTCTACGATTAAAACAACATTCTAAATCAATGATTCTTTAGATATAGAAAACAACATTCTAAATCAGTGATCCTTTATATATCAAGAACAATGTTCTAAATCAATCATCCTTTAGATATCAAAAACAGCTCTCTACGATTAAAACAACATTCTAAATCAATGATTCTTTAGATATAGAAAACAACATTCTAAATCAATGATTCTTTAGATATAGAAAACAACATTCTAAATCAATGATTCTTTAGATATAGAAAACAACATTCTAAATCAATGATTCTTTAGATATAGAAAACAACATTCTAAATCAATGATTCTTTAGATATAGAAAACAACATTCTAAATCAATGATTCTTTAGATATAGAAAACAACATTCTAAATCAATGATTCTTTAGATATAGAAAACAACATTCTAAATCAGTGATCCTTTATATATCAAGAACAATGTTCTAAATCAATCATCCTTTAGATATCAAAAACAGCTCTCTACGATTAAAACAACATTCTAAATCAATGATTCTTTAGATATAGAAAACAACATTCTAAATCAATGATTCTTTAGATATAGAAAACAACATTCTAAATCAATGATTCTTTAGATATAGAAAACAACATTCTAAATCAATGATTCTTTAGATATAGAAAACAACATTCTAAATCAATGATTCTTTAGATATAGAAAACAACATTCTAAATCAATGATTCTTTAGATATAGAAAACAACATTCTAAATCAATGATTCTTTAGATATAGAAAACAACATTCTAAATCAATGATTCTTTAGATATAGAAAACAACATTCTAAATCAATGATTCTTTAGATATAGAAAACAACATTCTAAATCAATGATTCTTTAGATATAGAAAACAACATTCTAAATCAATGATTCTTTAGATATAGAAAACAACATTCTAAATCAATGATTCTTTAGATATAGAAAACAACATTCTAAATCAATGATTCTTTAGATATAGAAAACAACATTCTAAATCAATGATTCTTTAGATATAGAAAACAACATTCTAAATCAATGATTCTTTAGATATAGAAAACAACATTCTAAATCAATGATTCTTTAGATATAGAAAACAACATTCTAAATCAATGATTCTTTAGATATAGAAAACAACATTCTAAATCAATGATTCTTTAGATATAGAAAACAACATTCTAAATCAATGATTCTTTAGATATAGAAAACAACATTCTAAATCAATGATTCTTTAGATATAGAAAACAACATTCTAAATCAATGATTCTTTAGATATAGAAAACAACATTCTAAATCAATGATTCTTTAGATATAGAAAACAACATTCTAAATCAATGATTCTTTAGATATAGAAAACAACATTCTAAATCAATGATTCTTTAGATATAGAAAACAACATTCTAAATCAATGATTCTTTAGATATAGAAAACAACATTCTAAATCAATGATTCTTTAGATATAGAAAACAACATTCTAAATCAATGATTCTTTAGATATAGAAAACAACATTCTAAATCAATGATTCTTTAGATATAGAAAACAACATTCTAAATCAATGATTCTTTAGATATAGAAAACAACATTCTAAATCAATGATTCTTTAGATATAGAAAACAACATTCTAAATCAATGATTCTTTAGATATAGAAAACAACATTCTAAATCAATGATTCTTTAGATATAGAAAACAACATTCTAAATCAATGATTCTTTAGATATAGAAAACAACATTCTAAATCAATGATTCTTTAGATATAGAAAACAACATTCTAAATCAATGATTCTTTAGATATAGAAAACAACATTCTAAATCAATGATTCTTTAGATATAGAAAACAACATTCTAAATCAATGATTCTTTAGATATAGAAAACAACATTCTAAATCAATGATTCTTTAGATATAGAAAACAACATTCTAAATCAATGATTCTTTAGATATAGAAAACAACATTCTAAATCAATGATTCTTTAGATATAGAAAACAACATTCTAAATCAATGATTCTTTAGATATAGAAAACAACATTCTAAATCAGTGATCCTTTATATATCAAGAACAATGTTCTAAATCAATCATCCTTTAGATATCAAAAACAGCTCTCTACGATTAAAACAACATTCTAAATCAATGATTCTTTAGATATAGAAAACAACATTCTAAATCAATGATTCTTTAGATATAGAAAACAACATTCTAAATCAGTGATCCTTTATATATCAAGAACAATGTTCTAAATCAATCATCCTTTAGATATCAAAAACAGCTCTCTACGATTAAAACAACATTCTAAATCAATGATTCTTTAGATATAGAAAACAACATTCTAAATCAATGATTCTTTAGATATAGAAAACAACATTCTAAATCAATGATTCTTTAGATATAGAAAACAACATTCTAAATCAATGATTCTTTAGATATAGAAAACAACATTCTAAATCAATGATTCTTTAGATATAGAAAACAACATTCTAAATCAATGATTCTTTAGATATAGAAAACAACATTCTAAATCAATGATTCTTTAGATATAGAAAACAACATTCTAAATCAATGATTCTTTAGATATAGAAAACAACATTCTAAATCAATGATTCTTTAGATATAGAAAACAACATTCTAAATCAATGATTCTTTAGATATAGAAAACAACATTCTAAATCAATGATTCTTTAGATATAGAAAACAACATTCTAAATCAATGATTCTTTAGATATAGAAAACAACATTCTAAATCAATGATTCTTTAGATATAGAAAACAACATTCTAAATCAATGATTCTTTAGATATAGAAAACAACATTCTAAATCAATGATTCTTTAGATATAGAAAACAACATTCTAAATCAATGATTCTTTAGATATAGAAAACAACATTCTAAATCAATGATTCTTTAGATATAGAAAACAACATTCTAAATCAATGATTCTTTAGATATAGAAAACAACATTCTAAATCAATGATTCTTTAGATATAGAAAACAACATTCTAAATCAATGATTCTTTAGATATAGAAAACAACATTCTAAATCAATGATTCTTTAGATATAGAAAACAACATTCTAAATCAATGATTCTTTAGATATAGAAAACAACATTCTAAATCAATGATTCTTTAGATATAGAAAACAACATTCTAAATCAATGATTCTTTAGATATAGAAAACAACATTCTAAATCAATGATTCTTTAGATATAGAAAACAACATTCTAAATCAATGATTCTTTAGATATAGAAAACAACATTCTAAATCAATGATTCTTTAGATATAGAAAACAACATTCTAAATCAATGATTCTTTAGATATAGAAAACAACATTCTAAATCAATGATTCTTTAGATATAGAAAACAACATTCTAAATCAATGATTCTTTAGATATAGAAAACAACATTCTAAATCAATGATTCTTTAGATATAGAAAACAACACACACACACACACACACACACACACACACACACCAGTTCTTGTCATACGCGTGTGTCATATTGTCATACCCATGACAGATGACGACCCATGTTGACAAGAGGTGATACCCTAGACGGAATTAGAAAGTTATCCCATGATCGAAGATCCTAAACAGTGTTCTTCAAACCCTTGCATAAATGTTACGAGAAGAGAAAAAATAAAAAGTCTACATCAAGTGGCCTGAGGTAAATCCAGATATAAGACTCGAGGAAATATCGCGAAGAGTGAGGATGCTGGTGTTGCACAAGTGCTCAGTGAGGAAGGTATACGATGCCGAGAGCAGGACACAATGGAGGTTTTTTTTTCACGAATCGGAGAAGCTGTTCGTCAATCTGGCCTTGAGGGAATGAGTGTATATATAGCACTGTGTCCTTCCCAACTCAACCGAGACGTAAATAAACACACGTTGTAAACCGGAAGGTCCAAACACGATGCTTTGTTTACATGCAATAAAGTTACTAATGAAAGAGAGAGAAGGAAAAAAAGCGTAGGATATTGACTTTCTTGATGCCCCACATAAAGGTGTTAGAATGTCTGGCTGAGCATTATCAGGTCGACGGGTCAATAATGTTGGTATGGGGTCGTGGCCTTTGGCCTGTCCCTGAAGGGGGAGGTCAAAGGTTCAGGTCATCATACTCAAGGGTCGTACCGTCGTGCCCAAGGGTCGTACCGTCGTGTTCAAAGGTCGTACCGTCGTGTTCAAAGGTCGTACCGTCGCGCTCAAAGGTCGTACCGTCGCGCTCAAAGGTCGTACCGTCGTCTTCAAAGGTCGTACCGTCGTGTTCAAAGGTCGTACCGTCGTGTTCAAAGGTCGTACCGTCGTGTTCAAAGGTCGTACCGTCGTGTTCAAAGGTCGTCAACACAATGTAGACAGAAGATTCCTCATGAATCATGAACTATAACCGATCAACACTAGCCACTGCTACTGTATTGATATTACAAAAACCTAATGTATAATCCTACAGCAGATGTAGCCCACTCTGAGATATATACTCAAGTCTCCTCCTTGCCTATAGCTTATAAGACCAGAGATGGTGGGTCCTAACAACAGTATATTATATACAAATATATATATGTTTTACGACCTAGTAGCCACCTCCTCCTCTGCTGATGACCTGGGAACGTTTACATAGCGCTAAAGAGCGAGCAAAGTTGGTGAATGTTTCTCAAGTGGGTGAGGCTCTGGCTCCAAATTTAAAACCCGCCTGTTAGGTTTACTGGGCTATATATACACGTGTATTTTTTTCCCCCTCTTGCGGTGGTAAACTTGGACCCAGACACATTTCTTCAGCTTTGAGGAGGAGAAGCTTAGAAGAAACAAATAAAGTTTAATGATTAATAGATAACTATAGTTATCAAAGCAAAAGTGAAGTTTATATATATATATATATATATATATATATATATATATATATATATATATATATATATATATATATATATATATAACCAACCGATGTATAAAAAGTTATTAGCTATACTAGCCTCGAAGCCTGACCCAGTTTATCTTAATATTCTGTCAATCTTAAATTTCTAACACAGGTTTAAATCTACTCCAGTCATTACTATCAATACCTCAACGAAACCTGATGCCACGTACTCTATGAACATATGTCGCCAATACTGGACTGAGTGAAGGATTCTGCACATGTCGATCACACATGTTCGAGCAGTGTTGTGAAGAAAATGTTTTTTGTTTTTGTGTGTGTGTGTGTGTGTGAGGAAGAGAGAGAGAGAGAGAGAGAGAGAGAGAGAGAGAGAGAGAGAGAGAGAGAGAGAGAGAGAGAGAGAGAGAGAGAGAGAGACCATATATCTTACAGATTCGTGAAGGGTTTGTATTATTCGACTTACCTTACTCCAGTATGAGTCGAGTCTTCCAGTATGTCAGTGTGTCTTTGTCCTCCTCATACTGACCTCCTCGTTCCCCGTTCTCCATCTTGTGGCCACACGTAGTGAACTCCTCGCTCCCCGTTTTCATCCTGTGACCATTAACTCTATATTAATCTTTATCAAGACATAACAACAATATGATTTAATATATGAGTTTGGGATTGCTGGTTCCCTCATGCTAACGGAAGAACAACGGAAGAAGAATAGATCATGGAAGAGGAACCAGAAATCCACTGCGTCTTTGCAGAAAACCTTGAGCCTAAGAAAAGGTTCAGCATTTTGCTTCATTACTAAAGTGCTACAAAATATCTCTGTACTTCAGGCCAGAAAATTCGAGCAGCTAGCCATGCTGAAAATATTTTTTTTCTTTTAATTCTATAACGTATTTAAGCTTTTATGAGCAGCGTTACACCATGTTCTTCATGTTTACCACTCTGTTTACTTCATCCGACACCTTAGCATTGTCTTCCCCCGGACCATAATGATGATGATAATAGGTTTATTGTACAAAGTTTCTAAACGATAAAACAATTCACGTAATTTTCAGGTTCAACTCTGCCTTCAACGCAGGCGTTTGTTTTGGCTACCACGGGCAATGTAGCCATGCAAAAATGCATGGCTCTGAAGAAGGGGGAGGTGGGGGGGGGATTAGCCAGTGGCAGAGGAGGAGGAGGAGGAGGAGGAGCAGAGCAGCAGGACCACCACGGCGTCATCGCATGACGTCAAACTGCTTAAAAGGATTTGTGCCGACCGTAATTCTCACGGGGGAAAAAAATATCCCGGAACGATGGGGTCTGAAGGGGATTACTGTTATTTGTATCCGTGCATGATGTCTTTTCCCTCAGATCTGTGCCCCATATCGTTGTTGTCCTGCCCTGGTGAAAAAGACTTACTACATTACTGTGCAGCGTATGTGGCCTCGTTCCCCAATAAATACTTCTGGGGGAAAAAAGAATGAGAATCTTACTGACGTGCGCATTTCCATTCCCTGAATAGCTCTCTCTGTGTCTGTGTGTCTGTGTGTGTACCCAGAGTAGGGAAAACTTTAGTGAGATTTTCCCTCGTTATTTCTGCTCACTTGGGAGTCTAATGAAAGAGTAGGGAAGTGTATTCAACAGATGTAGGTGGTTCAGGATGAAATAACGTGGAATTTTGGGTCTGTCAGAGTTCACGTGATTTTCCCGACGTTTTCAAAGTTTGCGGTTCATTGTCAGCGACGAGTGTAATATATATATATATATATATATATATATATATATATATATATATATATATGTATATATATATATATATATATATAGTTTTTTCTCATACTTCTTCGCCGTTTCCTGTGTAGCGAAGCTGGGCTTGGCAAAGACAAGGAGCGTTTTCATTCACTCACATCTTTCCTCCATCTCTCATTTATAATCCCCAAACTTTATAGCTTCCCTCACCACAGTCAAGCCCCCACAGAACTTTCCGTGGTTTTCCCAGACC